>NC_138203.1:60882871-61467871 GCF_964194415.1 Vipera berus
TGATTGAGGGTATAGATAAATCAAAGGCCATCCATCACCATCACCAAAAATCTGAGAGATTTGATACAGGAATTTTTAACAAAGGGACAAAGATAGAAACACATACTGTATATATTTGGAAACAGTCCATCATACTATTTAAGAGCTAGTTAGGAAGAATAGGCAGTGATATAAGGAGAACAGGAGCTGAGCAAGGGAGAGAACATGGCTGTATTATGCATTCTTAACCTGTGATCCATGACTAAGAACTATGTTACAGAACCAGATTATCCAGAGGTCAATGGAAACATTTCAGAGTTTGAGAGGGAGCATAATTAAAAGCAGCCACGTGTTTCTTGAAATAGTGCTGTGCAATTTATAAACAACGATAATATGACTGCTTCTTTGCATTCATATTCCAACCTATTAGATATAGCTTATGTCCATAAAATGGTTGGTTCAGCCATGCTGAAAGCAAAATGTGGATAAGTCCATAGAACTAAGGATGAAACATTCTGCTTCTGCTAATTTTGTGGAAGAGTCATAGAATACTCACAGTGCACAGCCCATTTTTTTTGTTATATGCATGGTTTTAGAGATCAAGATATAAAAGAAATTAGTTTGAAATGCAAAAGAGAAATCAGGATAGATTAAAAGTTCCTGAGAAAATTCCCCTTTTTCTTTTTGCTTCTTTGTCATTCTTAAAACAATAAAGATAACAGAATAACAGAAGTCCAAGTAAATTATATCCACAGCATTTCTCTGCTCCACTAATTTTGTCACATTGTCAAAGAATGCAATAAGATTTGTCTGGCATGATCTGGTTTTGACAAACCCATGTTGGCTTCTGGTTTTGACTTTGTTTTCCTCTAGGTCAGACATGTCAAACTCACGATGTCATGTGACGTTGCGCAATGTATCAGAGCCTTTTCGCCATTGCTGGCAATGGGGTGGGCCCGGCTTCCAGATGACATCTCCGGTCCACGGGCCGGCAGTTTGACACCCCTGCTAGGCGTTGTCAGATTTGTTGTTTGATTATCTTTTCCAGAATCTTCCTAGGTATTGATATCAGGTTAATAGGTCTGTAGTTTTCTGGATCCATTTCCCCCCCCCCTTTTTTTGAAGATGGGAACTACAGTACATAAGACCTTTTTCAGTCATCCGATAGTTCTACAGTACTCCAGGATCTTTGAAAAATATGGTTCAGTGGTTTTGACATGACATTTGTCAATTCCTTAAAAATCTTGGGTGTAATACATCTGGTCCTGGTGATTTGAACTTGTCTAGGGTAGACAGGTGTTCTATTATCATTTTCTTGCTTATTTTGTCTTGCATACCTAATATGCATTTGTCAATGTTTTTTTATAGATTGGACTGTTTTTTTCCCCTTTTGTGTAAATAGCAAAAAATGACTTAAGCAGTTCTGCTTTTGTTCTGTACCAGCCTGCTACCGGCCCTGCAGAAAAGGCAGGGACAACCCCTTTACAAACGGCAAGAGGCTGGAATTAAGCCTGCCAAATTTATTAACATAAAACAGAGCAAAGCAAGACACGAACCATGAAACAGGAGCTATGAAACAGGAACTAATCAAGCGGTTGCCTTCAGCAAACCAGCCCTCCCACGCATTCCCCTTTTATACAGTTCAGGGCATGGCTTCTCTCTGCCTCCTTCCGAGGTGCCCCATTGCCTTCCTCTGTTTACTCCTGATTGACTGCCTCCTGCGTCGGGCGTCCTTGAACAGGGCCAGCTGTGGGTCATCTTCATCCACGCTGTCAGGCTCACACAGCTGGGTCTGCATTGTGACCAGGTGGGAGGGGCCTGGCTGAGGGCTCTCATCAGCAAGCTCTTCAACACCCCCCTCCTCCTCTGAATCGTCCAACCCAACTGCCGAACCCACAGGCTGACCCTGAATCACAATAGCTTTCTCCTTGCTGCTCATCACCTTCTTGCTGTTTTCTCCCATGAATGGATCAATAGCTTCCTTGACTTTTTTCTTGTTTTTTACATGTTGAAAGAAGTTTGTTGTTGTTGTTATTATTTTTGACTTTTTCTCACAAGCCTTCATTCATTTTGAGCCTTAGCTTTCCTGACTTCATTTTTGCAGGTTTGGGTTATTCACTGATATTTGCCTTATTTATGTGCCCCCTTTTCCACTTTTTATTCTTTTCCTTTTTGTCTTTCAGTTTATCAGAGAGTTCTTTGTGCAGCCATGCTGGTTTCTTTTGAGATCTCTTATTTTTCTTCTTTATTGGAATTATGTTGACTGGGCTTTCATAAACTCACTTTTTAAAGTTTCCCAAGTTTCTTGGGTTGTTTTCCCCTTGAAAATTCTCATTCATGGAATCCTTCCTACAGCTGTCTCTACGTTTATTGAAATCAGCTGTCTTACAGTCCAAAACTCTAGCTTGACTTTGTTGTATTGCTTGTTTGTGTAACATTGAATTCCAATATTGCATGGTCACTCCCACTCCCAAGGGTTCTTGTAAATTCAACACCTTCTATCATTTCATTTCTGTCAGTGAGAATTAAGTCTAGTATGGCTGACCCTCTAATTCCCTTCTCTACGTTTTGAGAGAGAAAGTGGTCTGCTCGGTTTGTCAGGAATCGATTTGGTCTTCCACTAGGTGCAGAGTTCGTCAGGTCAAATCCTGAGTGCCACGTGGCAGAGTGAGCACCTGTTACTCATCCCAGCTTCTGCCAACCTAGCAGTTCAAAAGCATGTAAAAATGCAAGTAGAAAAATAGGGACCACTACGGTGGGAAGGTAACAGTGTTCCGTGCACCTTTGGCGTCTAGTCATGCCGGCCACATGACCACGGAGACATCCTCAGACAAGCGCTGGCTCTTCGGCTTTGAAACGGAGATGAGCACCGGCCCCTAGAGTCGGAAACGACTAGCATGTGTGTGCGGGGGAACCTTTACCTTTACTTTACCTTTAAGTGCCCCATTACTATTGTGATGTGCTTCCTACATATCTTAGTTAACTGACTAGCAAAAAGTCCATCTATTTCCTCTGTTTGGTTGGGTGGCCTGTTGGTGGCCTGTGTATACAACTGTGGCAATATCATTCCTTTTCCTTTTATATTGATCCAAATGCATTCAAGATGGTTTTCATAATTGTTCTGCTGTATCCTCCTTCATGAGATCTGTTTAAAAAAAAAAGACAGGCATTGTTGAGAGTTTGTAAGAAGTATAGACACAAGTTAGACTACAAGATGCCGTTGTGGGCAATCCCGAAACATGCAATAGAAAACATAAATGTTGGCTTCAAACATGATGTGACTACGTACAAGGAGATCTTAAGTTTGGAGAGGAACGTCTGGCGTTTGAAGCCGTACAATCTTTTGCGAGATGAGAAGATCGTTCAAACTTGGTTTCAATATGGTCAATTACGTGCCAGGTGGAAAGAAGACCAGAAAATTGGTTTCTCAATGACTGATGAAAATTTGGTAAAGCAAATTAGAAACCAGGGTCCAGCACATATCAAACGGATTTATCTTGCATTGATAGATATTGACTCAGAAACAGAACTTGTTAAAGACTGTATGATAAAATGGGCTCAGAATATTCAAGAAGTTATTACAATGGATACTTGGGAAAAGATCTGGGTGAGGAATGTAAAATTCACGCAAGCCCAAAACCTAAGAGACAACTTTTACAAAATGTTTTATAGATGGCATTTAGATCCTAAAAAGCTTGCAAGTATGTATCCAAACTATCAACCTAAATGTTGGAGATGTGGTCACGAAGATGCAACGTATTTTCATATATGGTGGACCTGTAAAAAGGTTAAGGCTTTTTGGATAAAAATTTGGTGGAATATGCAGAAGATCTTCAAGCAAAGGATAAAGTTTTGTCCGCAATTGTTCTTATTGGGCATAATTACAGATGCTACTGTTGTGGACATTAAGTTGATGTTGAATTTAATCACAGCAGCAAGACTTTTAATAGGTCAATATTGGAAGAAGGAGGAACTCCTGACTATAGAAGAGTGGACTTTAAAAGTTTCTAACCTGGCCGAAATGGCAAAGATTTCGGCTTATTTGAAAGATCACTCGCAACAACGTTATATTATGGAGTGGAAAATGTGGATTGATTATATCCAGAACAAATATGGGACTAAAAAGTTTCACTTAGCATTTGAATAAGTTTTCTTTTCTTTTTTTTCTTTTTTTCTATGTAATATTAGTATTGCTTGTGGTCATTTCATATGAGCTAGAGTGCGATAGACTTAATAGTTTATTGTTGTTAGCATATGGTTGTTTATGATTGTTCTTTGTTTTTATACCTTGTACTTAGCTCTGGGAAGTCGGGGGGGGAGGGGGGAAGGGGGGGAGGGATAGGGAGGGTTAGGTAGGGGTGGGTGGAGGGAGGGGGGGATTGTTAAAGATAAAATGTATTGTAAAACTTTTCAATAAAAAAAAGAGATCTGTTTTTTTAAAAAAAACAATTTTAACCCCTCTAGCTATATATTGAATTCATGGGTTTCATCCCACCAAGTTTCCATAATGGCAACAATATCATATCTGTCCTCAGATACTTGGATTTTTAGTTCACTCCGTTTATTTTTCATACTTTGTGCATTGGTCTATAGGCATTTGAGTCCTTTTTGATTGACCCTGTGTTTGTTTTCTACATAACCTGTTTCGTGTTTTGTGAGTTCCCCTTTTTCCTTATACCTGTTTGATTAGTGCACATGGTACGGCACTCAGCTTGATTTTTCTTAACAGTAACCTTAATATTCTTAACTGCACAAGCTAGATGTCCCTGTTGGTCAAAAATTAACCAGCAGTGGGATGCAGCTGCTGAAAAAGCAAATGTTATCTTGAGACACCTTAATAGGAGTATATAATACAAATAACAGAAAGTAATTTTCTACTTTGTTCTATTGTGTTTAGATGCTACTTAGATTCCAGTTGCAAAAGGACACTGACAAGCTGAAGTAAGTTCAAAGAAAACTACCCAGGTTAGTGAAGGGTCTGGAAACCAAAGTCCACGAGGAATGGTTAAAACATCTAGCTATACTTAGGGGAGAGGAGATATAACTTTGAGCTCTCGGGCCCAGGCTGAGGAGAAATTTATTTTAATTGGGGTTTTTAATTGTACAGGGTTGGTTTAATCTTTTTTAAATTGGTTTTTTAACTTTTGTATGGTTGATTTTTAACTCCCTGTAAACCGCCCTGAGTCCTCAGGGAAAGGGCGGTATATAAATGCAATAAAATAAATAAATAAATAAAATATAATAGGCTGCAAATATCTGAAGGGTTTTCAATGGATTTATTTTATATTATCCTGGAGATTAGGAGTAGAACCAGTTCATTAAAACCATAAGAAAGCAGATGTAAGTTTATAAAGCAGTTAGAAAGAAGGTTCCTGAGTGTATGAGCGTTTAATAAAAGGAAGATTCTGCCAGACAAAATGATGAGCTGTCCTTCACTAATGGCTGGATGCTCTAGGGCATGGGTGTCAAACTTGCCACTTCATGTGACGTGTCATGACATATTGTGTTTTTTTTTGCATTGCCGGCAATGGGGTGGACATAACTTCAGTATGATGAAACCAGCCCATGGGCAGGCAGTTTGATACTCCTGCTCTAGGGGAATCTGCTTTGAGCAGGGGGTTGGACTTAATGATCTTTAAAGTTCCTTCCAGCTTTTGGAGAATGATAAGACAAGTAAGGTTCTAAGAGAATTTTGAGCTGCACAAAATTTTTATCATAGTATTACCAGGAAATAAATTAGCCCAGAGGTCTAAGAATTCAGATATTATCTCATGCATTGATTATAGAGAGCTTTTTTTAAACCAGAACTCTGGGGGACACTTAGTCTACTACATTTATTTTCATCTGTTTTTGAAAAAGAGCATTTACTTTGCTATAATGAATATTGATAAACATTCTGTAGATTCTAGTGTTCTCCATGCTTTAACAGATCTTGGTACACAAACTTTTGTTTGTTATACAATTATAACATTGCTTCTGGGTGTTTTAGCTAAGATCAAATGTATTATCATTCTGAGAATAATTTCCTTCTCCAAGCAATGTTCCAGGCCACCATGGAAATAAAAAGACTTCAAAACATTGAAGAATCATAAAAAAAGAGAAAGAAAGAGAGACTATAAGGGTTGTTGGACAAGATGTTAGCTAACAAAGGACTTGTCTCTATTTTCTTGCACTCTGTTACTTCCAGAGGAAGAGAAATTATTCCAAGTAATTAATTATATATATATATAGAGAGAGATTTCTCATATGAAGATTTTCCTGGCACAGGAATATACAGTACAGTTTTTATTATTACTGGGTTGTTGTTGTTTTAAATAGATTTCCCCATCTTGAGATATAATTTTTCATGCCACTAACATGAAAATTATTTGCAATAGTGGCAAATATCTCTGTGTGTAGGATGGCTCGGGTGTAGGATGATGGTGAAGTTTCATTCTCCGAGCTTGTGGGTTGGTTTCTGAATGTTTCGTTACCAGGCTAGCTAACGTCTTCAGAGGAGTTTTGGGGATGTCGGTGTTCTGCTTATAAGGGCTTCCGGTGTGGTTGTGTCAAGTGAGGGTCTATACAGTAGTGGGTCTTGTGATGGGCCAGTTGTGAGTCATCAGTGAGTCTTGTGATGGGTCTTGTGATGGGGACGTTACCTCAGATCAGGGTCATTGGGAAGTGAACTGCTGGTGGGGGGGCTTGCGTGGGTTGGCTGAAGGTCAGTGTTATCTCATACCTGGCCTATCACAAGACCGACCACAGACCCTCATTTGACACACCCACACCTGGAGCCCTTATAAATGGAATGCTAACACTGATGTCCCCAAACTCTGCCGAAGGTGTTACCTAGCCTGGTAACAAAATGTGCAGAAGCCAACCCACAAGCTCTGAGAATGAATCTTACTCTCATGAAAATAATTCTTTACTGCTGATGTAAATATTACAGAAACTTGCTTACAATGCTTCACTGGTCAACACCATAAATAGATAAGCCTTATGAATGTCCATAGTCAAGTTTTCTTTCACTTTCCTTTTCCTGAACTCTTGTATTATGGCTTACTTTGCACTTTTGATGTAATGTACCATGCAAAATACACGTGAGATACATGTTCATCATTAGAGTTTGGGAGATATATTTATGCTCTTGACATTTGCGATTCAAAACAAAGAACCCTATGGGAATAATCAACTGATGAATTGATCATATGGCAGTGTTTGTGATGCTGAGAATCACTAGAAAATATCTAAGGTGAAATATAATTTCTGCTGCTGTATCCATTGTCATTTTGATGAAAAACATACTGCTTTGTGTTGTTAACTAAACATTTATTTGGATATGAAGTATTTTTTAAAGTTGAAGAAGGTTTTGAAACTCTTTTGATTCAGAGTTGAATATATATCAAAATGATGAGTTTTCTCTCTCCTTGGGTATGTATATATGTCTGCTTCTCTCTTGCTCTCCATCCATCTATTCATCCATCCATCCATCCATCCATCCATCCATCCATCCATCCATGAAGATTTTGTAACAAAGACTGATTGATTATGTTTCATCAAGTCAGTGTTGACTCTTTGCAACCACATAGATAGATTTTCTCTAGAACAGGGGTGTCAAACTGCTGGCCCGCGGGCTGGACGCATCATCTGGAAGCCGCACCCACCCCATTGTCGGTAATGGCAAAACTGTCCTAATATGTTATGTGATGTCATGTGACGTCGCAAGTTTGACATGTCTGTTCTAGAACAATCTTCCCTAGCTTGGTCTTTAAGGTCTTTTAACAGTACATCTATTGTCATTGTAACTAAGTCTATCTGCTTTGTTTTCTTCACCTTCTTCTTTCCATTTTCCCCCACATTACAACCATCCCCAGAGAGAGGGAAAAAACAAAATATAATTCAAATCCAATATGTACCATTTGATGCAGGGCTAGAATCTAAGAGGATAGCTAAAGTCACAATACATTAAATAGTATGTGAGGAAGATTCAGACCTATACAGGAACCCTTTATGGCTGTAATGGCTTCAGGAGAATTGAAATAAAGAATAATAATATTTGATTGTGGAAGCATAGACAAAATAAAGTGGATGCAAACAATTCAGAACACTGTTACTTGTTAGTGAATATTTCCAGAAATAATGGCATCACTATTATGGGGAGAGAATGTTCACTTCACCTTGAAATCAATACTCTTGAAGTAAAAATTAAACCAGGAGTGCATTTAATGGTGCTAATTTTCAAGCCAGTCTGCAGAATTACGTTTCAATACTCGAATGCAATGAACTCACTAAACAGAATTCTAACAATGCTAACACTGATGTTAGAGAGGAGACTCCTGACTAAAACATTATGTAATTGCCAATTTCTTTAATGTGCATTTGTAATGAGTTTTATCAGAAGGCTGATTCACATGAACATGCTCCATTAGCTCTGGCCAGTTGAATGCACCATTCTTGCCCTATTAGCTGTAGTTTCATTACCTTTTATAGAAATGCTTTCAAATGCATAATTGTGCAAAAGAGGGACTTTTGGAATTTTATTTGATATACTGCACAGACACGAAAGATATCCGCTTTTCAAATAGTGATATTCATGCTCTCAAATGTGTTTATCAACTAGCCTGGCTGGGAACATGAATAAAGAATACATAAGTAAATAAATAAAATTGATAACATCTTTATTTCTTGAGATAATTGGAGGAAATTGGCAGCAATATTGCCCTTTCCTTGTGGATTGAACCTGCCAGACTTCATTTGCACACTGTCACATCTACGTACTGGATATGCGTGTCAGACTTTCTCTCCACTCTGCATTCCCAAACATTCTCAAGATGGTTAGATAACAAGACCTTGCAGAGAATTAGAGAGCTATATAAATAAAAACAGTTCTCCATCTAACAAATACATTAGTCCTAAGGCTTAAATCCTGGCTCTCTTTCTCCCACCTTTTAAAATCAACATCTGTGTGGTCATTTGTTTCCTAAGCTTGAAGTTTTCTGCTCCTTGCTTTAAGAAACTTTTTTCCCCAACTGTAACAAGAAGAGATCCCCTACTCACCAGCTTCAAACCTTGCATATATATTCAGGTTTGTGAGTAAAACAATAATGTTATGGTTTTGAGATCTTCAAAAAGAATGGGGTTTATCCTCCAAAGTTTGGGAATAATTTTACAAATGTGGTATACAGTATAAAGAATTCTCAGCTACCTTTATACAGCCCAGAGCAGATAATTATATTTTGTATGTGAGTAAGTGGGTGGGTGGCAGATGGCTATACATCACATTTGTGAGAAGCAATAATTTATTTATCTCCACCTTATAGAAGTGGTATAGACTTTAGTTGTATCCCTAGGCAAAATGTACAAAATTTCATAAGAATAGGTACTACAAGGACCAGGAAGTTTCTCTGATTAATTGTTCCCAAAGTAATTTTAAATAGAATTGATGGAAGTACAGATTATAGGAGCCCCATACAGACAATTTGTTGGTGTACTGCATTAATCATGTAATTAGTGATAAGTAAAACCCTAATCCTAACCCTGCCCTTTATAAAATATTTTTTTTTTGTTTTTAGATTATTACATGCTATCATTGCTTGTTTGCTGGGTATATATTCAAATGCATCACCTAAATATACTACAGGCAGGAAGTAAAATGACTTTAACAAAGAAAACTAATAGTGCTACTCACTGCCAGATGTCACCAATTCTTTGTGAGAGTTCTTGTCCTGGGAGAGGTTAAAAAACAGAAAAGAAAAAGCACAATCCAGTAATGTAGTATATTATTCCTTTAAATGTTCTTTCTATGATACACAAAGTTTTAGAATGGCTCTATCTATCCAGATAAAATTTCCAGTAGATAATCTGAATCAGAAATGTGAAGATTTCAAGAAGAGATTTGATTTATTGATTGAGTCCCATCAAATTGGTATTAACTCTTAGTGATCACTTTGCCTCTCAGTGATGATGCACCCACAGCCGTGGTGGGATTCAAATATGTGAACAACTGGTCCTTTGTGTGGATGCCACTTCCGGAAGTCCATTCTGGGCCTGGGCAACAAAAAAAATTAGCTACCCACCACTGACCCACAGTGAGTGCAGCTGAGTCCACCCACCCATTTTTCTCTTTCTTTTCTCCTTTCTAGGAAAAGAAAGAGAGCTAGGTCTTTGGATAATGTATCCAAAGGATGATAGCATCAACCCAGTGGTTTGTGACTTCTAAAACCAGCGTGAACATCTGGCATCTCCCTCTACATGTAGAGATGTAATCTATGTTGGATTATCCTAAACATTATTACAATTTGTACCTTCTGTTAAGATCTTTTTTTTTTGTATTGGTATGTATCCCTCTTCCAATATGTTTGTAAACCATATTTTTCTATCCCTTGAACCATAGAAATATTTGCATATATACATTTTTATTACTTTTGTGGAACATCCAAAGGTTTTAGATATCTCTTCAAGGTAAGGCAGATTCTTACCAAATTGGGCAACTTAAAATCTGAAATTGCTTTAGTTTGTAATAGGACAATTCATATTTTCCACAAGAAATGCAGATTTTATGCACAAGATGGGGCAGTCAATTATATATTAGTGGAAAATCAAAATCTGCCAGAAATGTAATAATTTGAACTAGCAGGTGCTTTCCTCCCTTTGAGTGACATATGGTCTGTAATGGTGTTAAAAAACAGATAAATAATCAAGATTTAAATTAAAAAATATACTTTGTAAAATAATCACTCAAGAATTAACATTCAAAATACAAATAAAATTGTCATCCAGAGGGGTTATTATAATGGCTCTGGCCCTGAACCAAGATTTTCTAAAGAGAAAACATCATTTGACTATCTGGAGGGATGCTATCCCAGATGGAGGAGCAGTAAATGAAAAGGTATGCTTCCATGTCCCTCCAAGTGGCAACCTCTAATCAAGGCAACACATAGATGCCTCACTTTACTGTATTATATATTTACTGAAAACAGTTCTCAGTTTCACAGTTTGGTCCAGGTGCATTTGCAATATCTCAGTCTCCAAAATTGCTATCAGAATTAGAATGTGATTGGAATGATTCTACAACTTCAAATAAACAGTTAAGAAGTATCATTAGGGTAGGGATAAGTTATTTGCAAGACCTCTGAAATAAAGAGTTGACATTTCTCCTAAGAAAGTTATGTCTAAGGGACTTAAAGAATACCAAGTATGCTTCTTAACATGAGATTAATAATTAATTAATTAATTTTAATTAATTTAATTTAAAAAAAAAACATTTACTGGCTATCTTACAGAATGTGTTTAAAGAGTCTGCTGTCCACGTTCTTACATTGGAAATATGAGATGGGTATGGGAAGATTTACTGATAAAATGAGCTTGTTCCACTGTTGTTCCATTTTGATTTAGCACTCATATATTTGTTAAAATGACGTTGCAAGGATCGATATTATTTAAATATGCTTCTGAATTGGATATTTCAGTGTGGATTATTTTTCATATTGGGAGAAAAAAAAACTCATATTTCCTAACTTTGTCAAAATGTGTTCACTTTTGTTTTATGAACTGGCTCTTTATAGAGATAATGTAGAGTCTGATCAACGTTATTCTGTGTAGTCAGGATTTAATGGTGTGCTTAAAAATGGTTTCCTATATATAATATATCCTTTGGAAAAAAAATCTGTTACTGTATTTGCATCTTTAAAATCTTTTTTATTTTTTCTCTTTTCTTTCCCTTGTTTGCATATTATGGACATAAACGAAAAATAAACTGATGTACCTCTCTACCACTTACTTAGGGTAATTTTTATAACATTTTCATCTCCACTATCCCCATTTCTCAGGTCTGGAAAATAAATACTTAAAATAAATATGGATGTATTCTAATATCATGATATTTTTCTTCTGTGATTCTTTTTTAAATTAATCTTTAACACAACCTTTATTACAATGTAAATTTTCAAAAATCATTGCATGCACTGAAATGGTATCAGTTCATTGTAGGATTAGTAGCCTAACTATAAAATGTACGTATTTTATAATGGAACATTATATATGTTTTTTCCTAGGATGTGAACATTTCCATTGATTTGACTTGTTTTGTTGTTTGCTTTTCTTAATAATTATTAGAATATATATTTATTGTTTTGCAATTTCCCAATACACCCTCAGCACCTGCAAAGATAACCTTTCTTTTTACAAAAAATAATGCTGAGTTAAGTGCTTTCGATATCCCGAGAGAAATTCATTCCCTGTTGATAATGATGAATGGGAATTTACTACTGCTGATTATTTTCATGATGCCAATTCATTATTCTTATGGATAATCAAATACAAATTCATCATAGAAATTGACTATCCTTTTTCAAATGGCAGTGGTCAATTTTTCATTTTAACTACTGCCTTAAATCTTTCCAAACTCTATGCTGAATGGGCCAGATATTTCCCCTAAGTTGCTGACAAACGCTATTAGAAGGAAGAGTGTTCAAAAATAACTTGAATGAAAGCAAAAATATCAAAAAGTGACAAATGTTAACCAGTGAATAATTTTTCCTCTCTCTCTCTCTCTCTCTCTCTTTTTTTAAAAAATGTTCCCATGGGACCCTTTCCTATATAGACTGTCAGTATCAAATTATGAGAGGCTGTGGCCAATAGTCTAGAACTCAATGGCCCCTAGTGCCACATTCTAGTTAGCTAGTTAGAATAGAGCTGGAAAGGACCTTGAAGGTCTTCTAGTCCAGCCCCCTGCTCAAGCAGGAGAACCTATACCATTTTAGACAAGTGGCTGTCTAGCCCAGACATGTCAAACACAAGGCCCGGGGGCTGGATCCGGCCCACGAAGTGGTTTCATGTGGCCCACGAAGCCATCCTGGAAACAGTGAGGGAATGGCCCCCACTGCCTTGGCCCTGGACCAGAGACCCTCCTTCTGCCAGAGACCCTCAGATCTGCCCCACTCCTGCCCAGGCCCCCATAGGCACCCTTGATGCGAACGATGTAGAGCTGGCCACGCCCACCCAGTAGGCCATACACACTCTAGCCAAGCCCACCCAGTAGGCCATACCCACCCTGGCCACACCCACCCGGCCCCCTGTGGGCAACCACAATGCTGATGCGGCCCTCAATGAAATTGAGTTTGACACCCCTGGTCTAGCCTCTTCTTAAAAATCTCCAGTGATGGAGCACCCATGATTTCTGAAGGCAAGCTTTTCCACTGGTTAATTGTCCTCACTGTCAGGAAGTTTCTCCTTAATTCTAGGTTGCTTCTCTCTTTGTTCAGTTTCCAACCATTGTTTCTTGTCCTGCCCTCTGGTGCTTTGGAGAATAACATGTCCCCCTCTTCTTTGTATTTGATTGTATTTGCATTTTTGGCTGCTGCTGCACACTGCTGGCTCATGCTCAAGTGATCATCCACTAGGACTTCAAGGTCCCTCTCACAGTTACAGTTTTTAAGCCAGGTCTCACCCAGTCTGTACTTGTACCTTTGATTTTTCCTGCCTAAATGTAAAACTTTGCTTTTCTCCACATTGAAACTCATTTTGTTGGATAGGGCCCATTGTTCAAGTTTGTCAAGATCTTTTTGTATCCTGACTTTGTCTTCTGGGGTGTTGGCTACTCCTGCCAGTTTGGTGTCATCTGCAAATATGATGAGTTTCTCTTCCATTCCCTTGTCTAAGTCATTTATGAAGATATTGAAGAGTACTGGGCCTAAGATGGAACCTTGTGGTACCCCACTGTTTACTTCTCTCCATGTGGATGTAGTCCCATTAAGGACTACTCATACTTTGTTTGCTTCTAGTTGTTCGCAGATCTGTTTTTGATTATTTTTTTCAAGGATCTTCTGAGGTATTGATGTTAGACTGATTGGTCTGTAGTTTCCTGGGTCCATTTTCCCCCCTTTCTTGAAGATGGGACCCACATCAGCCCTTTTCTAGTCCTCAGGTATTTCCTTGGTGCTCCAAGGTTTTTGAAAGATATAGTGCAATGGTTCTGAGATAACATCTGCCAGTTCCTTCAGAACTTTGGGATGTAATCTGTCAGGTCCTGGTGATTTATTTATTTTTTTTTATTGAAAAGTTTTAACATACAATTTTTCCCTTAGAAAATCCCCCCTCCCCCACCCTTCTCCCTCCCCCCCTTCCTCCCCCCCCTCCCCCCCTCCCCCCCGACTTCCCAGAGCTAAGTACAAGGTATATATATATAAAAAAACAATCATAAACAACCATATACTAACAACCATAAACTCTAAAATCTATCACTCTCTAGCTTATATAGGATAAAACAAACCTTAGTAATATTAAATATATATATAAAAAAACTAATATAAAAAAAGAAACAAAGAAAGAAGCCTTATTCAAATATAAAACTTCTTAACCCTATACTTATTCTGGATAAACTCAAACCATTCTCTCCCTTCCATAATATAGCGTTCCTGCAAGTAATCTTGCAAATAGGCCGAAATCTTCGCCATTTCAACCAAATCGGAAACCTCTAGAGCCCACTCTTCTATGGTCGGCAGTTCCTCTTTCCAGTACTAACCTATCAAAAGTCTTGCTGCCGTAATTAAATTCAACATCAACTTAGTATGTTCCACCAGACTTTTATCCAAAAAGCCTTAACCTTTTTACAAGTCCACCATATATAAAAATATATTACGTCTTCATCACCGCACCTCCAACATTTAGGCTAATGATTCAGATACATACTTAGCTTTTTAAAATCTAAATACCATCTATAAAACATTTTGTAAAAATTCTCTCTTAGATTTCAAACTTGTTTAAATTTTACATTCCTCACCCAAATCTTTTCCCACCTCCCACTACTTGGCTGTAAGTACGTTGTGAAAGTTCCATAGACTTCTGCTGTTCTTGTTCTTTTATCTTTTTTGATCGTTTTAAAGCAGCACGCGTCACCCTCTGTTCTCTGGGATCATCCAAAGGTGTTATAACTTGATCTCCTCCAGCACCATTCTCCTCTGTCTGTCCATCTTCAGCCTCTTGATGTTCTCCTTCTCCAGATCCCTTTGCAGCTTCCAGAAGTGTTAATGGGGTTGCTTTTAAAACATTATTGTAAAAATCACACGCTTGCATCACAGTAACCAGACGGTACCTTTTACCTTCATACATCACCATCAACCCAGCTGGGATCTCCCATCTGAACCTTATATCTCGTTGCTTGAGCTCTTGCACAAGAAATGTAAAATCCTTCCTTCTCCTTAAAATCTTTGGAGGAATTTCTTTTAGAACCAGAACTTCTTGATCAGCAATCACGACTTTAGTATCATAGGCAGCTTGTATAACTTCATCTCTAATTTCCCTTTTTGCAAAATAAACCACCACATCTCTAGGCAACTTTCTCTGTCTAGCAATCCATGAATTCACACGAAACACTTTATCCATGCCTCCTTTTATTTCGGATGCTGGCTGATTCAATACCACTTCAAGAGCCTCAGAAACCAGCTGCTTTAGATCTTCCTTAATATTCTCCTTTAAACCTCTGATTCTAATGGCAAACTGCATCTGGAAATATTGAGCAAGACTCAATTCTCTATCCATTTTATCTCTTAAATCTTCATTCTCCAGTACTTTTGCTTCTTTTGAGTCAAATCTTCCACTTTTTCATCCAAATCTTCCACACATTCAGCCACTTTATACACTGAAGACAAAATGTCTACCTTCATCACCCTGAACTTCTGTTCCATCCTCTCCTCCATTCTCTCCTCCAACTTCTTCAATTTCTCCTCCATCTGTGCAAATTTATCACCAATTGATTGATTAATTGATTCCAAAAGTACCTGGGCATGTTTATCCAAAGCATCTCGTAAATCCTTCGGTGTCAATACATCAGGAGGGTGCAACGCCTGTAATGATGATTGTTGCACCGGAGAAGATCCACCACTCCGAAGAGTTTTAGAGGGAGGTTTAGCCGCCATCTTTAACTTTCAATTGTGACGCACTTTCACTTAAAGTTTAAAAAAGTCCATCAAGCTCGAGAGTAAAATAAAATAATCCTGTTCACCTTTTCCTCTTGTACCGCTCTGCCTGCTCCTTTTAATCCATAGTCTTTCCTTCAGGCAGGGGTGGTCGCAGACGCCTGGCTCTGCTCCATGAAATCAGGAGCAGAGGCGCTGGCCAGCTGGAAGCAACCCAGGCTACGGGGGAGTTTGATCCTTCAGCCGCCCAAGCTGCAAGCTCAGGCGGCCCCGGAGAACTCAACCCCTACCTGGGGCCTCACCCCCTCCTCTTCTCCCGAGGAGGGGGCTTCAAATTCGCCCGAACAGCTGATCGGCGCTGTTTCGGGCGAAAATCACTCAGCTGAGCCGCGGGCAGCCCGGGAAGGCTGCCTCCGGCGCCGCGCAGCCACCGGAAGTCCCAGGTCCTGGTGATTTATATTCGTCAAGGTCGGATAGGTGTTCTCTTACCATTTTCTTGCTTATTTTAATTTTTGTTTCTAGTTTGTCTTTTGCAGTGTTTTTTTTTGGTTTGTTGAGCTATGGTTTCTTTCTGTGTGAAGACTGATGCAAAGTATGAGTTAAGCAGCTCTGCTTTCTCCCCATTGCTTGTAATTCCCTTGCATCTTTTCTCTTTAATGGGCCTACAGTTTCCTTTACTTTTTTCTTGTTGTTAATATATTGGAAGAACCTTTTTTTTATTATCCTTGATTTCTGTTGCAAGTCTTTGTTCATTCTGAGCCTTTGCTTTCCTGACTTCATCTTTGCATGTTCTGGTTATCTGCTGATAATCAGCTTTAGTTATGTGACCCTCTTTCCATTTTTTTGTATTTGTCTTTTTTGTCTTTCAGTTTGTCAGAGAAATCTTTTTTCAGCCATGCTGGTTTCTTCTTGTATTTCTTGTTTTTATTTTTCAATGGTATTGTGCTGGACTAGGCTTTTTATGATCACATTTTTCAGGCTTTCCCATGCTTCTTGGGAACCACCTATTCTTTAGCACCTTACAAAATGGCAACAGTGTTGGCCATCCAGGTTTCCAGAGGGATTCTGCTCCACAGGAAGTCACTGCAACAGGGCATGAGTTGACAAGATGACCCAGAGCATGCTGGCTAGGTGAGTGTTAGCATATTGATGACAACTTGCGCCAAACCTGCAAATGATCCTTCTCAATATAATATAGATATTAATAGCATAAGAGATAACAGTTTAGGACCTCACAGGCTAATTCCTAAGCAATTGACCAGAGTCTGCCAATGTCATTTTCTGGCAACTTCTGGAAAAAGAAGAGACAAACAACACTTTCAATCCCAAAATAGAACATTGAGGAATTTTTGCTTAAAAGTGCAGGCCAAACAATACCTTTGACATCTCTATTTAATTATATTGCAAGACTTCTAGGCTGCTCCAGTCATGACTGATTCAAATAGCAAATATGGTAAAGGCTAATCTATTATGTCCTGTGACATTATTTTGTTAAGCCATTTAATCAGATCCAATAATTAGTCTACTCTGAAAATGTACATTTCGTCTGAGAATTGTAGATAGCCAGGAAATAAGATTTAAAAATGTTTCTCTCTCCTTCAGCCTTCTCTATGAGGTTCTACTTTTTCTTTCTTAGAGCATGCAACAAGCTGAATGAGATAGCTTTCTCTCTATAAACTGAAAAATCATCTCAAGGAAAGAAATATATTAATTAGAGAACTAATCTTTTTATAATCTCTTTCTGCAGTAAATGAAATCGAACTACTGGGCTTCTATAAATCTTTTAGTAGTTTATTTCACTGAAAAGATTTGTGGAATGGCTATCACTAGTAATCTCTAGAGAGATAGATGCCATAGTAGCAGAGATAATGAGAACATAGCCCAGAAGAACACTGAAAGTTCAGCCAAAGAAAACAAGTAAACTTGTGCTATAAAATGCACATGCAACAATTTAAATTAGCATTCCAAGAGGGTAATATATACACTGAAAAGTTAAACTCCAATAACACTTACTGTATTCTGCATCTTAGGAAACAACAAATTAAATAACATCTTTTGGATGTACACAACTTGTGGAGAAAGAGAAAATCATTAGAAGCTAGAGATGGGGAATGAAAAAGCGATGAATATCAATGATGACACAATAATTGTTTAATATGTTAATAGTTTTTGCATTGCCAGATGTTGGATGTCTGATTTGTTAGGCTTATTTATATAAGAACTTAAATTTACATCTCTCTCTCTCTCTCTCTCTCTCTCTCTCTCTCTCTCTCTCTCTCTCTCTCTCTCTCTCTCTCTATCTCTCTCTCTCTCTCTCTCTCTCTCTCTCTCTCTCTCTCTCTCTCTCTCTGATTCTGTTCATTTTCTTTCATCTACATATACATTCTCACATACCTGATAATTTAAATATGAGTGCAATTTCTTCCTAGGCAGGTCAGCGTTACTAGCTTTATATGTAAAAATGAACCACAGGGCTACTATTCATAATCTAGGCCCATTTGTCACTCATACATCATTGAAAACTATTGTGGATAACCAAAGCCTAAGATAGCAACATGATGCCCAAAGGCAGCATTTGCACATGTAACTCTCCTGAGAACATCTGCAACCTCTTCAAATTAAATAAAAAATCATTTTATTTTTCCTTTTTTAAATTTGGTGGGTCAAAGTAACAAACACCAATGAGTCATAAAATTTTGAGCAAGAATATGAGGCTCTGATAATTCAATAAACTGTTTCTGATGACCAATAAAAAAAAATTCAATGGAGTATCTGGGCCAGCAAGTACCTACAGTAACTTCACACATCATCAGTGCTATCTATCAAATACATATCAGTACTCTCAGCAATTTTTGAACAATACCTAGTCAGCTGTTTAAAGCTGTTATGAGAAATATAACAT
Organism: Vipera berus; assembly: GCF_964194415.1. Classification (NCBI taxonomy): domain Eukaryota; kingdom Metazoa; phylum Chordata; class Lepidosauria; order Squamata; family Viperidae; genus Vipera; species Vipera berus. The sequence continues at coordinate 60,901,649 of NC_138203.1, forward strand.
GATAACAATCATAGGTAAAAGGTAAAGGGTCCCCCGCACATGCGTGCTAGTCGTTTCCGACTCTAGGGGCCGGTGCTCATCTCCGTTTCAAAGCCGAAGAGCCAGCGCTTGTCCGAGGACATCTCCGTGGTCATGTGGCCGGCATGACTAGACGCCAAAGGCGCACGGAACGCTGTTACCTTCCCACCGGAGTGTTCCCTATTTTTCTACTTGCCTTTTGACGTGCTTTCGAACTGCTAGGTTGGCAGAAGCTGGGACGAGTAACAGGCGCTCACTCTCTTACGCGGCACTCGGGATTCAACCCGCCAAACTGCCGACCTTCTGATCGACAAGCTCAGCGTCCTAACCCACTGAGCCACCGCATCCCAACGATAACAATCATAAGGCATTACAAAACTCAAAACCTAGTTGGCAATATAAAGCAAATAACATCTGTGCCTAAATTTTCTAAACTTCAAATTTTAAAATACTAATGACTAACATTGTATTCTATACTGGCTAAAACATAGTTGCTCTTATATGGAGAAACCCCTCAGCCTACAGATTAACATTTTTACAATTGTCTGGTCTATTCCAAAATGAACACTGGTCAAATTATACAGATGAAAGAGAACAATTTCTTTCTAGCATTGATCAAATGGCATGGAAAATAGAAGAGCCCAAATTATCCCTGCTGATTTGCTGTATGTGAAATTGAAATGTCACTTCTTTTTGTAAGAAGTATGTAAACTTTAAAAACAGACAGGAAACCTATAATCTACTGTTCAGATAATAGAATATTCACAACAGATTTTTACAGATATTTGCCTCATATTACCAACAAAGAGTCATGAAAGCCTTTTATAGCAACCACTCACATTTTGTATTTGCTGAAAATGCATTTAAGAAAAAAAGGACTTTCTTTGGGCCTCATTTGTTTTTTTAAAATGTGTTTTATTTTTATTTTTTTACATGTCACCATAAATATTTGGCAAACTGTGTTGTCTGGGTTTGTATTTACAAATAATCAATAACAATTAGTTTCTATAATTTCATATTCCACATAGTAGCTTTCTGCGATTTTCTCTTCTTCCAATAATATTCTCTTTTATCAACCTTGAATTAGTATATTTCTTGATAATTTTAAAAGATAATTAAATATCTACAAATAACCTCCACCTTGTTATTAAGCTTCTTTTCTAATTAATCATCTCAATCACCTTGTCACAGATCCTGTTTTTAGAGTTCTCATTTAAATTTATTTTTCCTACAATATTTCAAAAGAAAACATTTTACCTGATAAAATTTTCTTAGAGTTAATTGCACTTAGATATTTAAATCTTTTTCCTCATGTGAACCATCCTAACACTTACAGATTTCATATCCTAAAACAGAAAGAACAAAAGAAAGAAATAATATACTGTTTCATAAAAATATCCCTCTTAAGCTAAAATACCCCTTCATGGATTACTGCCTTGTCATGGCGAAGGGGCTTGCGTAATTCAGTGAAGCTATGAGCTATGCCGTGCAGGGCCACCCAAGACGGAAAGCTCATAGCAGAGAGTTCTGACAAAACGTGATCCACTGGAGAAGGAAATGGCAACCCACTCCAGTATCTTTGCCATGAAAACTCTATGGACAGTACCAAAAGGCAAAATGATATGACGCTGGAAGATGAGCCCCTCAGGTCGGAAGGCGTCCAATATGCTACTGGAGAAGAGCAGAGGGCTAGTACTAGTAGCGCCAGAAAGAATGAAGTGACTGGGCCAAAGCCGAAAGGACGCTCAGCTGTGGATGTGTCTGGTGGTGAAAGGAAAGTCCGATGCTGTAAAGATTTTTTCTCCATAGGAACCTGGAATGTAAGATCCATGAATCAAGGCAAGCTGGACGTGGTCAAACAAGAGATGACAAGACTGAATATTGACATCTTAGGTATCAGCGAACTAAAATGGACAGGAATGGGTGAATTTAATTCAGATGACCATCAGGTATACTACTGCGGGCAAGAATCCCTCAGAAGAAATGGAGTAGCCTTCATAGTCAATAAAAGAGTAGGAAAAGCAATACTGGGATACAATCCTCAAAATGACAGAATGATCTCAGTTCGAAGGCCAGATCCTGAAGCTAAAACTCAAATACTTTGGCCACCTAATGAGAAGGAAGGACTCACTGGAGAAGAGCCTAATGCTGGGAAAGATTGAGGGCAAGAGAAGAAGGGGACGACAGAGAATGAGGTGGCTGGATGGAGTCACTGAAGCAGTAGGCGTGAGCTTAAATGGACTCCAGAAGATGATAGAGGACAGGAAGGCCTGGAGGAACATTGTCCATAGGGTCGTGATGGGTCGGACATGACTTTGCAGCTAACAACAACAACAACAAAGCTAAAATACATTTATATTCAATGTTTTATTCTTTTTAAGCATATTCAAGTCTTCAAAATCCATTATATTTATGTATCTAATACATTCCCCTCATATAAATCATCCCAAACATTTTTATGTTTCTCATATCATAGACAAAAAATATTGTATTGCTTAAGAAGCCTATCCCTCCTAAGCTAAGATTCATTTGTATTCAAAATTTTATTTCTTTAACCATATTCAAACAAGTGCTTAATCTTTAAGCATTCCATCAAATGAGTCCCATCATCTGATTTCTTAATTCTGGCTTTAGCCCCCCCCTTTTTTGCCAAACATCTTTCCTAATCAGTATGTTCCATTGAATCAAAAGATCTTCCCATGGTTTTGTAGATACTGTTTTAGGTACAAAAGGTGAGTCAAGTAAGGTGTTTTTGTAGAAGTATTCCTCAGAAATCTTTTTCTTTCTTTCTCTCTTAGTTTCTCCAATCACCTTTTTTCTCTCAAGTTCTTGGAATCTTGACGTATAGGTTATCTTTTCTATGTCCAGTATTTCCTGCAAATTTTTCTCCATCTGGATTAAATCACAGTTCCTTCCATTATTAAATTCCACCTCTAAGTTTCTTTTCTCTAGTTTATGTTCAGTTATCTGCTTTACTTGATCTCTCTCTCTCTTTGTTTTCTGTTCATTTGTTTGTTGTGACGTTAAATTAATTTAATTTTTTTAATTTTAATTCCATTTATATCCCGCCCTTCTCCGAAGACTCAGGGCGGCTTACAAGCTTAGCAGTAGCCTTCATTCTATGTATATGCCTGCTTATTAGGGCTTTCACACACACCCCAAGCGGCATTAAGAATTAAATTAAGAATATATTCATTTAAGTTTTCAAAGTTATTTTTAATTTCCTTGTGGTTTGAACTTAATGTCATTTGTATTTGTTGTAAAATAACATATATTTCCTCCTGGAAAGTATTTGTTTTTTCTTGATATGTTTTTTTCTGCAGACCTCATCATGTTTCATGATGACAAAAATCCAAGTTTTCTTTTCTCTGTCAACTGCTTTAAAGTCACAGTTTAATAAGCATTATAAGTTTTATAAATTAATAAATTAATAAAGTTTAATAAATAAGTTTAGTAAGTATCCAGGAAGGTCTATTTTTTCCTAAGCTTTATAGTTCTTGCTTTATAGATAGCCCACAATGTTTTCTTTTCTTTTATTGCAGCTGTTCTTTGTTTAAGTTAAAGCAGGGGTGTCAAACTGCCGGCCTGTGGGCTGGATGCATCATGATGAAACTGTGCCCACCCCATTGCTGGCAATGGGGAAAAAGTTCCAATATGTCACATGATGTTACGTGATGTCACGAGTTTGACATGTCTGAGTTAAAGCATTGGAGGTTATAATAACAAGTTTTTTTTCTGGGCTGTATAATTAGGGCAGTATTTTTATCCACCACTAAATGTCAGCAGCAGTTCATTTTTCAGTTTTCAAAACAAATAATTGCTATTTATTTCCATCAATAATCTTTCACCAGGAAAATCTTAACAAAATCCATCAATTTCACACTTTCCAAGTTTAAGTCTTATATTGATTTCATTTCTGTACCATTCTATTTCCCATAAATTTAATTCACTGCTTCCGTTTAGAGGAGGGTGGAGCAGAGATCCCCCCCTCTCACTTTTCGAGGATTTTTACTTCTGTTTTTTTTTCAGGAAATCAATCAGGTAGAAGAGAGAGACTCAGTATTCTTACCCAGTTCAATCACGCTGTTTATGATCACACTTAACTTAGTACTTTTTGTCTTTGGCTGCATGTAGCTTGGGCTAGACTCAAGAATGACACTAGCTTTTCTTCTGCTGGTTTCTGGAGAATTTTCCCCAGATGTCTGGATTGACTGCCATCTTTCCACGATCGTGGGGCTTCTCTACTTCTTTGCCACCTCTTTGGGGTGGCTTTTGGCCCAGTTAGGGTCCCCAATCAGAAAGAAATCAGCCATAGGGTGCAGAGCCCCATGATCCGTCGGCTATTGTGCTAACTGTGCAAAACCGGAAGCCCCTGTTTGGGCCTCATTCTGTGTGCTTATTACCATATCTGAAAAGCTATGGTTTTATTGTAGGGGTGGGGTAAGAGTATTTTCCACAATGACATCATTTTCTTTATTGAGATTCTCCATTTTGGTCAAGAAGGAAGAAGCAACTGCAGATTTTAACGATATTCAAGGTTCTTCTGCTGTAATAATTCCTAAACAGCTATGAATTATTTGTTCTCTGGGATTATGATGCTATTCGAAAGGAATATTTCTTCTGCAAAGGCAAACAGCAACAAATATTTAAGGTGCTGGTACTTACCTTTAAAGCCCTACATGGCCTAGGCCCGGGATATTTGCAGGACCGTCTGCTGCCGGGAATGACTTCCCATCGCCCAGTGCGCTCACACAGAGAGGGCCTCCTCAGGGTGCCGTCGGCTAGACAATGTCGGCTGGCGACCCCCAGGGGGAGGGCCTTCTCTGTGGGAGTGCCAGCCCTGTGGAACCAACTCCCCCTTGAGCTCCGGATGGCCCCGGATCTCCAGTCCTTTCGCCGTGGCCTTAAAACATTCCTTTTTCATCAGACTGACCTGGACTGACGACAGGGTTTTTTAAAATGTTTTTTAATTTTTAATTGTTTAGTTTAACTTATTTATTGGGGCTGTTTATTTAATTTCTTTTAACTTTTGTATTGTTGTTTTTATTGTTGTTAGCCGCCCTGAGTCCTTCGGGAGATAGGGCGGCATATAAATCCCAAAAATAAATAAATAAATAATAAATATATCCCCTGATTTTTTTTCAGATTATTAGAATCCTTTTCAATATTAAGTGCATTCAGAGAACATATTGAATATTTATATTTATTATTTATATTTATTAAATTTTTATACCGCCCTTCTCCCGAAGGACTCAGGGTGGTGTACAGGGCAATAAATATTAAAAAACAAAGTACAAAAGTTAAAAAACAATTAAATAATTCATGCCCAATATATACAATAGTTAAAACCATATTAAAAACCCAACCCCAAACCCATCAGACCAGGCCGGACTGCTCAAATAAATAGGTTTTTAGATCCCGCCGGCAAGCTCCGACGCTTCATCTCCCGGAGCTCCATGGAGAACCATGGAGCCCATTGGGATCTGCACCGGGTCAAGGGCCACATGGGTACAACTCGGTCGAGTGCCTCTGTGGCTGCCCTTTCCCAGGCTTCCACTAGGGCATCGGCCGAGCTGTGAGCAAAGGAGGCAGGTGGGGACCCAAGTGCCGCCTGGAACCGCTCAGGGTCCATTAACCGCCTTGGGCGGAACCATCTCATTGGTTCAGCAGCCCCACGACGGGGAGTGGCAAAACGGAAGACCAGCCGCAGGAGATGATGATCGGTCCATGACAGGGGTATAACAATTGGAGAACCCCCACCCAGATCATCTAACCACCGTCCAGATAGAAAAACCAAATCGAGCGTGTGACCCCCCCCATGAGTTGGACCCTGAATAACCTGCATCAGGTCCATGGCCGTCATGGAAGCCATGAACTCCCAAGCTAACTCAGATGATCCCCCCAGGGATGGTAGGTTGAAGTCACCCAAAACCATAAGTTTGGGGAACTCAACCACCAACTCTGAGAGGATATCGAGAAGCTCAGGCAGGGCTGCTGCTACGCGACTGGGCAAAAGGTACACCAGCAGCAAGCCCAACTGAGCTCTAGGGCCACACCTCAGGAGGAGGGACTCACACCCGACTATCTGGACCATGGTGGCCTCCCGCGGACACAAGGTCTCCCTCCCTTGTAACATCAAACATCAGAAGTTTTCAAAGGAGTGCACTGTAATTGTGCTTTTTTACCACCACCACCCTTAATATTACCCTTTAATATCCACCTTTTCCCCCATGGCAAACTATTGGAATATAAATACAGACAGAGTGAGTATTTTTCATTGTCTAGGCTACTTTTTCTTGGACAATTTTTTAAAAATAAGTTTTGCAACACACCATTTCATTTTTGTAGTCGCTACCAACTATGAACCTCAGGTAACTACTGTAGATAAACAATGGAACTGCAAATCAGTGGACTTATTTTTTTTTTAAAAAAAGGCTCAGGAAAAAGTATGTAGCCCAGGGAAGAAAAGTTTTTTTTTTACTATGCAGACATACACAAAATACTCACCCTCAGGAAGGCACAGAAAAGGAATTATTTAACAGATTGACATGTTTTGAATGTATTTTATATTTCAAGGTAGAGAGTGATGTTCATAGGTTTGGGGGGCAAATTTGAATAGAAATGGTTCCTTTTTATTGGATACATTATTTAACATAGAGATATCCTTACAATGTTCTGTTAAATACACTGGTCTTCTAACACTTAAATTGCTGTTCTCATTAAATATAATCTAGCACTGTCCCAACTTTCCTGCTATATTCTTGCTGTCATAGCTTTCTAGAAGTTTAGCATGCACAATGAGGCATTAGCAGCAATTCAAAATGTATACATTAAATTATTTTTAGCCTGGGCTTTATCAGCTGTGTCTCTGTTTTGCCAACACATAGGTATGACCGTATTGCAAATAACAGGAAAGCAAATCCATTTCTAAATTGGATCCTGTTTCATGAGAGTTTTGGATTCAGTATTTATCCATTTTCTGGATTTGTCAGTCATGCTGCATCTTCTTGCTGTCACAGTGATTTGAATGCTTAACTATTTGGCCATGTTTCTTTTATAAGGAGAAGACAAGGCCAATCTGATTTGTATTTTAACAAAACTGTGACAGTTCCTTCCCTCCCTCTCCCCCTACTTGCTTCTTTTGAACAGTATGTGGTTCAATAAAATTGAATGAGGAGCACGTTTCCATTCCTCCCTTTCAAATGCTAATGGAGAAGGGAGAGTGAAAGAAATCCTTGCCTTGGGTTTGCCTTGTGAGTTGTTTTTTTTTGAGTGTGTATGAGGAAGGACCTGCAATTAGATCACTGAAAGTTCAGCTCGCAGCACTCTACATTACTAACGAAATGGCGAATGCTAAAGGATCAAACGATGAAAAGGATCAAATGAAAGCAATTTTAGGAACAACTGTTGCTTCTGGTTTGAGATAGATAACAGTCTTCTAAAAGTCCTCCCCCCAAAAAAAAATCTGCCGGTAACCTTTCTAGCAAAATTCAGATGAAACGTTAAAAGGACACATTAATAAAATTGTTTTGCTGTATAAGTAAGAACTTCCTGTGAGTTGGTTGAGAGGTTATAGGAAACCATTTTGTAACCACTGCAAAAATGACTGTAGAGGAGCCTTAGTGTAGCTGCAAGAAGTCCACAAGACTCCTTTTAGTTTTATATTAACCACATGTGATTTGAAATCAGACAAACTCTGCCAAATACCAAGTATACTTAAAGGAAAGAGATCATTGTGGTTTTCCCTGTAGGTCAAAGTAAGATCATCCCCAATTTAGGATTTGCATGGGTAATAAAATGAATGATGGTAGGTCTGAGAAGCAGCCAGTTAAGGAGAAAAAATATCCCTCTATAATGTCTTATGGAGAGAAGGCAATTTTCATTGACACTTCTAATGAACAATTAAGAGCTGGCAGTGTGGAACTGTTAAAGTCCCAAGTGGCCATTTCCAAGCCTGTTCCCATCCCAAGATGTGCATTCAAACAGCATCCACATGGTGGAACTCTAAGCAATTCCAAGGTTATTTTGCTCAGGATTGACTCTGTAAGGTACTTCGTTTGTTCACCCTGTAAATCCTGATCTCATCTGCTAAGAATTTGTGGCCTGATTCTCATCGTTCCCCAAAATGCCAATCCTTTTCACTGTGTTTGAGAACATGAAGAATAAGGAATCAAACCAGGCCAAGAAAACTTAGAAAACAAGATACATAGCAGAAACTGTTTTTGAGGATCTGGTAAATTCATTTATGAAGAATAAAAGGGTTCTTGGGCTATGGGAAGATGGCACACGGTACCGTATATGATACTGGCCTAGGTAGTTAATCTGGCTCAGACAACAAGTTTTTTTTATTATTTTTTTAGTGTTCTATGCAGACTGAGCCACTGTTTTTCTGAAATTTGTTAATGCTGGATACATTTGCTCTAAAATAAGTATCACAATCCATTATCATTTTCTTAAGATGTCTTATAGATTGTAATGAATATAAAGGAGTTCAGAGAGGAGCGTGCCAAAAGCTTTTTGTTTATTTTAGAAAAATTGGAGATTTATTGCTCAAAATTGTTCCCCTCACGTACTAGGGAATATAAAAGAAAATACTAATATGTCAGGTGTGTCTTTTTGTACTTTGCCCATTATACTATTATTCCAGATGATAACATATTTAGTGCAAGCATGAAAACTATGTGCTTTTCCAACATATAAAATGTATATTCATACTGATACCATGTACAACAAATCTTTGCCACTATCAATTATGGACAGAAATATAGATGAATCTGCTATATGAACTGAGATTAACAAAACCAGTATTCCGTTTTTGTATTTGATTCTAGGAAATAGCTTTCCAGTCTGGTTCGATTCTGGCCTGCTGTTATTACTTAGAAAGCCAAAAAAACATTTGCTGGATCAGATCTAGAACCTGAAAAAAAATAAACTTTCATTCATGGATGGCCCTCTTCCTTGTTCCCTTTTCTTCTCTTTCCCTCCATGTTATTGGAATAACCTGGCATGCAAAGAGCCATCTCACATTCTTTAAATGCTATAGTTTGTTTTGATATTTCCAAATTTGCCTCATCAATATTACCTAATATAATTTATATTATTTTGGTGAAGAAGAACAAATAGTAGCTGCTTGTTGTTCTCTGTAGAGTATGTTTTACCTGATTCTGTGGAAATTATATACTTGGTTTGGCTTCGTCCTGGGTTCCAATTAAACTTCATTTAAATCCCTAGCAAGGTATGCTTTAGTCATTGCTCAATTGGACAACAATGATCAACCTCTTCATTGTTATTCACTTGCTGTTATCATACTGTTTTCCTTGGCCTGTAGGTATTCTCAGTTTTCACTGGGTTGATTGGAATCTTCTTCTTTCCTTCTTTCCTTCCTTCCTGTCAAAGGTGACACCTAAAACGGTACCCTTACCAATCAAAAGGTTGAAATAATGTTGAAAGTTGCAGAAGAACTTTTCCGAGTTGCTTTAAAAAAACAACAACACCAGGCAGAAGCCTGCAATTTAGCCCCTCACATCTGTGCTACATAATGTTCATCTGCTTCAAAAACCCAGTTTACTTGGTGTAAGAATAATTCTCGCTAACAAATCAGAAGACTTAATTTGCATAAGAAGAGCGGGAAAAGAATATTTCCATCTGACTGAGATGACATCTACAAGTTTCTTCTAAAGGAAATTAATATGTGAAAGCTCCCGTAACTACATAAGTGCTCAGTGCATTTAGTCTTGAGGTGCCATTCAAGGCACTACCAAAAAGTCTTCATCTGTTTGGCAAGAATATCTAAATAACAAATGTACTTCAAGTAATGCATTTCCTTCCCTGATGACTTTTGAATTGAAGAGACATAATTGCTCCCCTATTCAGAAAGCAAAATCGTTTGATAATCTGGAGCGGAACATTTCGGTGGGAAGCTCTTGTGTTCTAGCATCACTTTGCCAAATAATTAAAACATTAAATCCTAAACTCTGAGTAGAGGTTCTATAAATAGCTATCCCATTGTGGCCTCTTTTCTCAGAAGAAGTGCATTTCAAGTGAAGTGACTGAATGAAGAATTCTTTAATCTTTTTGGGTGTAGAGTGAGTGACATTAGGATTGTCTGAGAATGTCTTTCTGCAGCTTTGCTGATTTCGTTTGGAAGTATCTTTGTCCAGCAGCTCAGGAGAGAAATTTGCCTTCTGGGGAACATTGCATTTGTCAAAAGAAGGATGAAGGAACACAGGAGAAAACAAATGACAAATGAATACTTTCTCTATGGAAGAACTCCTGGGACTCTGCATGTTCTTTCTTCCTCAGAGTGGGATCTGCAAGTACATCTACAATCAAAGAGGCCGTGAATTGTCCATGCTGATAAAAATACACATTTGTTCAGCGAAAGGAGGGCTAAGTGCAGTCCCCTTCCAAATGTAATTGGTGGGATCAAAACCAACAATATCATCTTTCTTGATGAGAACACTCTTGCATCAGGTTGACTTTTTCTTCATCTAGGTGTCCATTGTCTATTTTAATTGACTCCTAATGTTAATGGACTTTAATTTTCCAGGATTTCAGGCTGAGGTATCGCAACTGTGTATTTTAATTTTTCTTTTGTTATCGTTATTGGTAGCATTAAGTCAAAACCATCTTGTAACCAAAATTTTTACAAACTATATTGTAAACTACCTTAGAGGTCAGTTTACAGGCAAGATATTGTTTTTAAAAATAAGTACTGGAGCTATGCAATTATTCAGTTTGGAGAGTCATTTATAGGACCATCCAATAAAAAGAACTAATCAAACCAACTTTCCAAATTGGATGGATCAGCTTGTAAAATAAGATCAGGTGCATATGAAATATTTATTTGTTTGGAAGGAGATAATCCTTCTTACTATATGCTCTGAATATTGAATTGATCTAATTTGATACTCCAAAGAAAGCTACAAAAATTGAATTGACATAATTTTCTAAATTGATTTGCTGAATTGCTGAATTAAATCACACAATCAATTCAAAATGATTTAACAGTCTTAGTTGGATTGAAAACTGATCTATGCATCTCTGATAAGTAAATCTCCAATGATACAGTCACTGGGACAGCCTACTGAGACCATAAAAGGTATTAACTTTCTCTCTTCTTTTGATATCAGAGTGGGGGGGGGGAGAATCTAGCATTGGATTTCACGATCCTTGCACCATGCCCAGCAAGTGGCTGTTTCTAATGTCAGAACTTTCCTCCGAGATGACAAAATGGTGCCTTTTGGTGTGATGAGGGTTGGGGAGGTGGCAATTAAAATGGATGGCACATGGAGCTATTTATTCCTCAGTTAGTTTATAGATAATATTTAGTCCAGTTTTTCCCCCCTTTCAGTCAGAAAAGTCAGTAAAAGGCATTCATTCAACTCATTATCCTCTGGTTGGATATTGATGTTACATAAGAGACTATGTAGCTCCAAGCATTGATGATTGGATAAGCCAGGCAATAAATTAAATGAGTATGGTTGATGCTACTCTGTTAATAGGTATAAATGAGCACCTCCTTGTACTGATGAACTTCTGAATATGACTTCATTCTAAAAGAAAAAGAAGGAACTAAATCATAAATGCATCAACCCAATGGCCAAAAACTACTGTATATCTTTTCATAAATCCTTGCAGCCTTGGAATAGCTAAACCTGTTGGGATCTGCTGCATCCTTAATTGTTTTATATCACAAAAGCAAAATGACAGTAAGCATACATTTTACCAAGACAATAAAAAAACTGATTTCATTCTCCAGTCATTGCACTAATCTCAGTCCCCTATGCTTCCAAACCACAAAAGATTATGGAAGTTATAGTTTCCCCTGCTCTCCACTGACCATAAAAACAACATTTTATCTTGAACAGGGCATCAATTTCCATAGAGGAATGATGGCAGATGTACTGTAGCTTGAAAACATTTATTCTCTTCACAGTTCTTCTTCCCCCAATGCAAGCTATCCATCTTGAACATAAACAAGACATGTTTCCAAATCATCCCCAAAGAATCAGAACCAGAAAAAGAAAGAAAGAAAATAATTTAATCACTCAAGACTGAAATTCAGTAGTTTAACATTACAAATAAAAAAACATGGACTCATTTGAACAGAAGTATAGCAACCATTTCTTTTATAATTTCTTATGCGACTTTAATATAGCAGAAACAAGAAACCACCAGAACTGCTCACCATGCCAAGTCTACTGATTGCATTTAGTAATAATCACTAGGAATAACAACAATTTCTAACATTATGGGGCTATTGTATTACTACTGTATTACTTAGGTACAGTTAATGATCAGCATAATGTATACGGCAAACATAGAAACATTAGAAGTGTCTTGTATTAAGTCAGACAACTAATTCAACAGTCAGTTCAGTATTGTCAACTGATTGGCTATGGGTAACTCCAAGGTTTCAGGTAGGAAATTTTTCCAGTTGTACCTGGGGATACCTGAAATCACCTTGAGACCTTGAACTGCAAAGCATGATGTTAAAAGTGAACAAGAGCCAGTGTCTTTATCTTTACTATTAAATTATTCATCATAAACGAGATCACAGATCTTTAATTTCATTATTGTGGACAGATATTACATGGTAACTTCTCTCTATTTATTCAATATAATCCTGTTTCTTTTTATAAACCTTTAATTTACTATAAATATAAACAGATGAAATCTTTGTTTGTTAGAATAATCTAGTAATCTAGAATTATTCTGATCTCCTCAAAAGCTCAATTGTCTACCAAAATCTCTCTCTTTTTCATTAGCTACTTTATTCTATATTTCCAAATAGCCTGTGGCCTCAATTCAACATTTTATAGTTCTATCCTTGTACCATGGTTTTCATATTGTTCTATCATACCCCTGGCCTCCTCAGATGTTTTTCAACAGTGATAGATAATTTTCCTGAAAGGGCCAGCAATCAATTTTCCCTGCAATGTGCAATAATTAGTGGAGAACATATAACTCTGAAGTCCTGGGTCACACTTTCATCTTCTTTCAAGGTGAAACTTTAAAAATTATGATGATGGGTGAAGGCTTCTGAAAGCACACAGATGGTAGCAATGTTTTGTGCACTGCGGTGCAACATGGGAAATAAGATCAGTTACCCTTGAAAGGATAAGACTAGGTTCCATGTAAACCACTATCTTGTTTCTTTTTGACCTATGCCTTAGCTTTAGATCCTTGTGGGTTTGTTTGAAAATATAAAAACATTCCATAGACTGGTATATTATTAATATTAATTTTCCAAATTGGGTGTTCACATGTGTGCATAATTCTTGAAAATGTCGTATCAGTCTCTCTCTCTCTCTCCTGACACATACATGTACTGTATAAGTCATTGTATAAAACTGCACAATGATGCCTGAAAAGGATGCTGATCTTGGAGTGAAAGGCTGTTCTTGTACAAAAGCTTTTTAGATATATGTCAATTTCACTATGCATTTCTCTTCTCTAGCATCTCCCACCCCTTTTGAGAAACATAAGGAGCATTTCAGACTCTGAATCCAATGCAAAACAGTATCTCCATTGCAAAACAATGAAGAAAAAATGGAATTGAATAGAAACAAAACAAACAAAATTTGATTTCTCATCCTCTTTTGTATTTCCATTTGTTTTCATTATAAAGATGAATCAAGCATTTGTGGCTCATTCATTTCATTTTCTCATTCATGTTTAAAATGAATATACAGCTCCATTTCATTCCTGTTAGCACTGCATTTTTATGATGCTTTAAGGGCTGCCCAGTAGCTATAATTTTCCTTTTGGTTTTCCCTGCAAACTGTGCATACGACTTATACACAAAAGATTTCTGGTTTTGTTCCTGATTTTTTTCTGTGTTGTAACTAAAACCTTTGTTCTTTGTGTACTCAAGTCATGATTCATTAGAACATCTATTTTTTTTAATCAGATGTTGCTAAATATCCTATTTGTAAAACAATATGTAAACTTTGCTTAATTAAACTATATTAATCCCATTTTTTCACATATTAGAGAAGAGTTTGTAATGCAAGAATGCTCTCACTAAATTTGCTAGGTTGAGCTACTTTCTCCTTACCAACTGAGATCATATTTATCCCTCATATGCTGCTATTAAAGGTATTCACTAAAGGATTAGGGATAGTGCATATCAGCAGCAATGCTGTTAAGAATATTGAATGATATTTGGATGAGGAACTAATCATTAATTTGTTTTACTTATTTTAAATAACTTTTGGAACAGTATGACGTGAGAATTGCTTTATTTAAAACCAATGAATTATGGTTTCAGAATAGAGCTTCACTAACAGGGTGATGTAAGCCAGAGGCCCCCAACCTTTTAGGCACCAGGGACCAGTTCTGTGGGGAGAGATTTTTTTCCGTGGACTGGAGGGGGCATGGTTTCATGTGCTGCCTGCATCCCATGGATGAGGCTTTGCTTGTTTGCGCAGCCGGTTTCTGGCATGCCACGGCCCTGTGCCGGTCCATGGATTGTGGGTTAGGGACCTCCTTGCAAAGCGATTCTTCAAAGCTACCTTGCAAAGCAAAGGGAGGCTTTCATTCCTTTCAGCATCAGCAGAGGGAAGATAGCATCATTTGGGAAGATAGGCTGAGTGATTGAGATAGACTGAGCATTCCTCAATTCTTGTGGAGAGGCATGTGTTCTGCTTCTGTGAGGGCTCTGTGTGATTTGCATCTGTGTTACAAAGGACTTGCTGGTGTAGACCATTGAGCCCTGTTGGCACAGTGGTTTGAATGCAATACTGCTGGCTAGTTCTGCTGACACCTGGCTGCCAGCAGTTCAGCAGTTCAGCAGTTCGAGTCTCACCTGCTCAAGGTTGACTCAGCCTTCCATCCCTCTGAGGTCAGTAAAAGGAGGACCCAGACTGTTGGGGGCAATAGGCTGACTCTGTAAACTGCTTAGAAAGGGCTGTAAAGCACTGTGAAGTGGTACTTAAGTCTAAGTGCTATTGCAATCAGCAGAAGTCTTTTGGGAATATAGGCTGAAAGATTGAGATAGACCGAGCATTCCTCAGTTCTTGTGGAGAGCCAGGCATTCTGCTTCTATGAGGGCTTTGTGTGATTTGCATCTGTGTTACAAAGGACTTCGCTGGTGTAGACCATTGAACACCATATTTGGGTGTCTGTGTAGGTGGAGTAAAAGTAATCAAGAAAGAGGCCACACATAACAAATGGAATGAGGCTTCATTCATTTACACTGCCATGGATGTCTCTGTACACATATTTCAGTGAAATTCAATAGGTGTATAATCAATATTACTAATTTCTATAGACTATGAATCATTTTGTTTGCTTTTCACTTGATTTCTTATCTATTTTTTCCTCTTTTTTCTATGCAGTCTTCATGAGATGAACCTAAAATGTTGCCTCTGTTATCCTCTTGGATTCAGTTTCTTACCCTGTTCCCATTTCTTAACAAATCTCCTTCAAAGTGCAATTATCAAAATAGCTTCCTTTGCCTTATTGTATTTACAATATTGTCCCAACTCCTCTTGCAGGCTTAACAGTATTGGTTTAATTAAACTGAGCAGGATTTATATTTCTATTATTTTTGTGTCTGTGGAAAATGTTAGCTTTGAAATTAATTGCAGATTATCTTTCTGGATGGAGGGGGCTGAAGTTGACTTTTGATTTGTCATACCAACAAATCCTTCTAAAAATCCTTCTAAATATTTTCTTGAATCATTGGTATACCCCTGCTGTTTTCATTCAAGTGAAAACTTTTATCTTATTCTATGCCTATTTTTCATTGTCTTACACAGAAATATTTAAATATTGTGGCATCAGAAACCCCTAAAATGATTATTTCAGTAATAATTTTAATAATGTGGATTTGTATACAACAAATAAAACAGTGGTGGATTCTTGAAACTTAACTTTGCAAACTTAAACATTTTCATCCTAAATAATAAATAAAAAAATCCTACTTAAACCTATGGGAAGAGTGAGCGTGCTTAATTTTGTGTCATTTCAACACAAATGACAACAATTCTCATTCAACATTCCACATGTACTGGTGTTGCCAAGAAAAAGCAGATACTGAGAGCTACGCAGCTTGGGATCTACATGCCAGGGTTTTTTATTTAGGTCTTTTCCAGTCAGAGAGGAAGAAGATTCTGACAATGATCCCGCTTTGTGAGTACTTGCACCCCATATTTTCAATCCCCCAAATTTACAATTTATTTATTTTATTTATTTATTTTAATTCCATTTATATCCCACCCTTCTCTAAAGACTCAGGGCGGCTTACAAGCTTAGCAGTAGCCTTCATTCTATGTATATGCCTGCTTATTAGGGCTTTCATACACCCCCCAAGCGGCATTATTACAAAGTCAGCTTAATTGCCCCCAACAATCTGGGTCCTCATTTTACCTACCTCGGAAGGATGGAAGGCTGAGTCAACCTTGAGCCTGGTGGGATGCGAACCTGCACTAATTGCAGGCAGCTGGTGTTACTTAAGGAGGCATTAGCCCACTGCTCCACCAAGGCTCTTATTCACAATCCCTGAGACGGGTTCTAACATACCGTTTTGGAACCCTGTGGAAAATTTTATTTTGTTCTCAATGAACAGTTTACTCTATTTTAATAAATATTTTGGTAAATAAATAAGATGCAGTCAGTAACAAATAGAAAGCTACA
The DNA here is from genome assembly GCF_964194415.1 of Vipera berus. Lineage (NCBI taxonomy): Eukaryota > Metazoa > Chordata > Lepidosauria > Squamata > Viperidae > Vipera > Vipera berus. The sequence goes on from NC_138203.1 coordinate 60,918,311, forward strand.
TTCTGCTGCACTGGGTTCTATCCATTACCCAACTTTTTTTCTTTTAGAGGAAAATATGCTCAGGTGATGCAATGGCATGTTGTCACTGCCATAAATTTCCTCAAAGCACAAGAATTGACTTTGTTGTACTAAGTTGTGAGAGTTTATTTTGTTGGAGGAATTAAAGTAAAGATCCATTGAAGAAAATTATAATTCTGACCATTTCCATTAAAAAATGGAAAGAATGCCATATTATTCCCTCTGCAAATGTGACTGGCAACATTAAGTGTGAGGAGAAAATGATCACTTTGATTCAGTCAAAGCAACTTTTTCCAGAGGGAAAAAAGGGAAGTATTTTTTATCACATGAATGGTTATTCTTCTGCACTCTGAGAAAACATTCCCCTTCTACACATTCCTCAAACAAAAGTCTTCTATATCCATTTACCACCAATGTTGGGGGAAAAAACACTTCACTCTGCAACAAAGGTAAAAAAAATTCTTGACATTTAATTTATTTGAGAGTTTTAGCAGCAGTACTTAAAGTTTTATAATATATTTTAATGATTTTGCTTGAAATATAGCCTTTTTTAAAATCACAGGTTAACTGTAACTTCTTTTATAGACACCAAGCTTCTACCTTCACCGCGTTCATTAATGATTACAATATTTAGAAATAAATTTAAGGATCTTTAAAACTTTCCATCACAGATATTAATGGGTCAATTGACTTTATAGGCTGTTTGCTTTGTGGATAAATAATTTACCTTATTTGTGTTATTGACAAGTTGCCACAGGGTGTTTTTTTTTTTTTTTAGAAACCGACTCTTTCCATTTCTGAAAGATGTGCAATTTTACAGTTGGGAAGAACTCAGAATCTGAAAATGGAAGGAAGTAAATTTATAAACATTGTGTCCACATAGCTAAGATTTATTTATTCTTTCATAATATGCATGTAGTTAAAAATAAAGTGAAGCCCAGAGCCAAAAAGTCCATATATTTGAATTAGGTTAATAGTTAACCAATGATACAAAAATGAAAATTATGCATTTAAATGAGAAAAGTGTGTACAGTATTATCTTGTGCCAGACTTGAGAGGTTTTTTTTAAAGCAGTCTATATCACTGTCCAACGCCCATAATCACATCCTAATATATGTATAGGGTTTTATGTTGTTTATAATAAAAGTAATTCTAAAAGAGGATATAGGGCCACAAAAGAAGAAAACCATTACATAAATGAAGTTATATGGTTTCAGCCTAACCATAATAGCAAAATAAGTTTGATTTGGACCATGGTTGAATTTATTTATCTGATTTATATAGCTGCCTATCTCAAACCAATGACTTTGTATGTCAAACAATTAAGGCACAATGCAAAAAGGCATTAATTACATACAAGAGACATTATAATTCAGTGATGTCAGTGGTGTAAAAATGCTGAATACCAATAAAGAAGAATATTTGCAGCTCAGGGTTGAAGTGAGAGGTTCTTGGTGCTCTCTGAGTCTGGTTATTTCTTGCAGACATTTCATTACCCAAACTAGGTAACATCATCAGTGCTGTTAATGTTACCTACCGGTAGTTTGGGTAATGAAACATCTGCAAGAAAATAACCAAGCTCAGAGCGACCAAGGACCCCTCATATGCTGAATAGCCAATACCATTTACAACCTGTGGAGCTGCATTTGTACCAGCTGAAGAATAATGGGTCTGAGATAATGCCAAAAGCTTTGGCACCAGCTGTACCTGAATTATTTGGTTGTTAGCCTTGCTATGTGCCAAACTGTGACATAAATTGTGTCACAAATTTTGCAGTATCCCTGGTTGTAACCTGTGGAAATGCATTTGAATAACATAGGTGACATGACCCAAAATATGCCTTAACAAATGACTAAAAATAAGGGGATATCTGCATAGAGAAGCCCAAAACTCATGTAACAGGGCTTTGATGCTGTGTTTCACATAATATATTGTAGATCACGATATATTGTAGAATAAGATTACCTTCAAATTAATACTGTAAGTGTGGTTTACTCTGAGCTGAGCTTGCCTCAACTCAGTTGTCTTAACATGTCCATGGAGCTTTTTTGGCAAAAATATGAACATGACTTGCTATGGTGGTATAAGATATATTTTTTCAAGTTCATAGTCCTGTCTAAAACTCTTGGACTTCCTTTCTGGATTCTCATCCAAATAGCCTGATCCTGCTTAGCTTCTAAGCCCAGACAACAGTACAGTATTACATGATTATTCAAGTTATTAGGTCAGTCCATTGAAGTTTGATAATTCCTGAATAGATTGGATGGCAAATAAATGCCAGACTCTTACATTTTGTTACTTGAATATATAAATCATCTTGTTCATTGGAAGTAATTTCTTTTGATAGGTTATGTGTGTATGTATCATTTATGTATGTATCATTTAACACAAATTCATCTGTCATAAGCAAAAATTTGAAAGCATTTACCAGTCTTTAAATTTCTGGGGGCATTTAGAAGATTTTGACATGAACACTGCATTTTTCATTAACATGGCTTTTGAAATTGTGCAGTCGTGTTATTGCAGCATTCTTTTAGTGAAGGATTTATTTTGGTGTACATGATTTAAAATATTGCTCTTTTAATAGCAGGGAGTTTAGAACTGATAAAAGGGACGCGGTGGCTCAGTGGGTTAGGACGCTGAGCTTGTCGATCAGAAGGTCGGCAGTTTGGCGGGTCGAATCCCGAGTGCCGCGTAACAGAGTGAGCGCCTGTTACTCGTCCCAGCTTCTGCCCACCTAGCAGTTCGAAAGCACGTAAAAATGCAAGTAGAAAAATAGGGACCACTATGGTGGGAAGGTAACAGCGTTCCGTGCGCCTTTGGCGTCCAGTCATGCCAGCCACATGACCACGGAGACGTCCTCGGACAAACGCTGGCTCTTCGGCTATGAAACGGAGATGAGCACCGGCCCCTAGAGTCGGAAACGACTAGCACGCATCTGCGGGGGAACCTTTACCTTTACTTTACCTTAGAACTGATTTATTCTTTTTTTTCTTCAAACATGATTTAAATTGTATGGATATAATGAATTGATTAGTTTTCTAGTTCTTAGAATAAACATTTGGATAATGTATCCATGTTTTTTAAAAATTGCTCTTCTATTACTTTTTAAGATATATGCATAAGTAGAGATTAAAGTTTAGGAAAAATAATGTCAAGCACCAGAGAACTCAGAAGATCCAGGCAGTTCAAATGCGATAAGGATTTATTGTAATTTTAAACTCACTACAAGAATCTGAACTACTAATGTTCATAGCAGGAGTTAAGAATAGAAAGGAATTCAAGGTGGGCTGAACTTAGATCTCTTGTGAGGTCATAGGGAACTCATGACTGATGATGCATTTGACCCTCAGCCTAGTCATCTCCTACATATAGATAACAAAAATTAGGAGCAAATTCTCTGTGTGGCTTAGCAGACAGATGGATATTATGGTTATGCATGAACTGCTTTAAGAAAGCATTTCCATATACATGGGTTTCCCCATTTGAAATCTGAAATCTTTTTTCATCTTAATATTAATCTTGGCTCTAAAGAACCAATTGGCATATACTGTATACTTAGGCTCAACTGTTGCCTCTTAAGGACATCATATTTGATGTTGCAATGATTCAGTAAAAACCCTCTGTCACACAATTATTATCTTTAATTAGAATACTGCTTACTTTTTGAGAAACTGGCAGACAAGATATTCTGAGACATGTAGAATTGCATTGAAAAGAATGTTTTGCTATGCTGATTGTGCAAAGAAAGAGTGAGGTACTTTACTTTGTTTCTTGTATAATTTTTCATGCTTTTATTCCAAAAGCTATAAGTAATTTAGGATTTTTACCAAGTTTCTAATTTACAAAATAGTGTGGTCAAGAATTGTCATGAGTTGGGCAGCTGTGATGACCCAGGGGACAGCACAGAGGCAAAAGAGTCAACTGGCAGTTCAAACCAATTTGTTCCAATTTTCCCCAAATGCTCCCACGTTTCTGGCAAGCCCCAGAATAAAGTAAGACAAAAACACCTTCAGCAGCCTCTGGCTGTAAGTAGTTTCACATACAGTTAGATTAGAAGAGTAATTTACTCAAGGCCACGTAGATAACAAGGAATAAAACATACATCCAAAATATAAAGAGTCTGTGGAAATACAAGCTTGCCTGAGCAGTTTCAGAAGAGAAGCCAAAATACAATCTGAGCTCTTTGAACACTAAATCAAGTTTGTCAGCCAGTCCAATGAGTTTCAGAGTTTCAGGGTTTCCAAGCAGAAATCACAACACAGAACAAGAGATCAGAGAGTTGTTTCCAAGATCAGCAACAGCACACAAAACTCCAAGAAATCAGCATTTGTTCCCAACAAATGCCCCTCCACACAGCATCTCCTTAAGTCTCAGTTTCCAGGTGTGCCTTGAGGAGAGGGGTGGGGTGCTTTCCTTCTGAGTAGTTGAACCTGCCTGCATTTTTCCCTCCTTCTCTCCACTCTCCGTGCTCTAGGATCAGGAAGGGGTGGTCCTTGCTCATCATCTGAGCTCTGTCTCTCATGTTCATCCTGTCCCAATCCTGAAAGGCCTGCCTCAGCCTACTTTTCCCCACATTCCTCTGAAGCCAAAGACACCTCTTCTTCAACCTCCATAGGGTCCAGTTCCAGCTCATTTTCCTTAGCAGATTCAGGCTCTGACAGAGGCATGACAGCAGATTATAAAATCTCTCTCTCTCTTGTCTCTTCACACACACACACACACACACACACACACACACACACATTTTGTCAGGTTCAGGATTAAGAACATAGGCCACACCAGCCAAAGGCCATACAAGCCAACCCTATATCTCCAATATGGGTGAAAACTACTTCATCACGGAACATGTCAACTTTAAAATGAGCCAGTGATCACTCTTCCACCCTCCCCACCCCCAAAATGCTGAAACACTTGGAAGTCATACCAGGGATGAAATAGTCTATATTTTTCATCTGAGCATAACAGTGATGTTTTCTATATAGTTCAGATGTGTAGCGGTGTGCCTATGTATCTTAAGAACTGTCCATTTCTTTGTCTTTCCTTTCTTCTCTTAAGTCTCATTTTATTCAAATTATTAAATAGGATTTCCTAATAAGAGAAGCTAATTGGAATTGAAGCTCAAAACAGATAAGTTTCTTTAAAAAAAGTCTTGGATCACATCTTTTTTAAAACAGAGAGCTTTTCCCAGATGGAGGTAACTCCTGGTTTCTGCCTTTGCGTGTTGCCCAAATATCTAAGTGTGACAGAATTTTCTCCAATCTCTAAATGAGTTGGATTTCAGTTCTCATCATTCCTATTCAGCACATAGGTCCTCTTTGAAAGTGACCATTCTTAATCTGCTTCTTAACCTACATAAAAGTCAACAGTGATTTTCATTATGGCTTGTGCACCTTTAAGAAATAGGGTTTTCTGCAGTGATACAAATCATACCTGCAAAAATTCCCTTCTCCCCCACAGCTCTGAAAGGGGCATTTACCATGTTCCCTGTTGCATCAGGACAAGCTACGCTGGCATGTTTATATTCATTGTTTGTAAACTTTTACAACATAAACCTGTATTTGCAAAATAGGAGAACTGCCTCTGCCAGCATTCCTATCCTTAAGAGCTGCAAGGCAAACAAAACTAGATACTCGAAGATTCAAATAGCAGAACAATGTGAGGTTTGGGAAAACTTAATCTAATGAATCAGCCTGGAAGAAACAGATGAGTCAAATAGAAAGAAAAACAGTGTTCCTGTGGCGCTTTAAAGACTACAAATTTATGGCCAGATAAACTATTCTGCTTTACATTCCACTTTATCAAGTGATTCTGTAAGCCCCTAAAGCTTATGTCAGAATAAATGTGCTAGTGCTTAAAGTGCCACAAGATTATACATTGTTTTTGCTACAGAAGTCTAACACAGATCCTCTAGAAACTATTGCAACAGAGTAGAGCCAATCATCCAAATGTATTCCAAATTAGCACAATTTGCAGAGCTACAAATAAGCAAACATGCTTCCATTTGTTAATGTAGCAGATGTATTTTATTAGAACTGGGCTCTACAAATCCAGATGATCACTATTGGCAGAAAAAAAAATGTTGTTGCTATTTACCAGTTACTTGTATTGCTGCCAGCCATGTATGGTATCACTGTCTATAGCAGCATTTCTCAATCTTACCAACTTTAAAATGAGTGAACTTCAACTCCCAGAATTCCCTTGCTTGGGAACGCCAGGAATTGATGCCTACCATCTTAAAAGTTGCTAAACTTGAGGAAACACTGTTCTATACCAATATTTCTGTATATATTAGATGCGTATACTTATTTTAAAAAGCAAAAAGAGAAGTTTACATCTGTCTTTTCATTATTTTATTATTTCTATAAATTGTGAAAAGCAAGTATATTTTTGTTATACATTATGTAGCATCAGTTTAGTACAGGGGTCTTCAAACCTGGCTGAGGAATTCTGGGAGTTGAAGTCCATAAGTCATAAAAGGATGAAGTTTGAAGACCCCTGGTCTAGTATGTAAATGCAACATAATCTAGCTAGAATATAGTCAGCTGTCTGAAACTTTTCATCAAACTTTTATTGTCCCCTTCAGGAACCATTCATTGCAAAATAGCAGATGGAGACTCTGGGGGCTAGAATTGATCATTTCCTACCTTAATGTGTATCTATTTTTATCTTATAGCTTATCAATTACTAGCTTTTTCATGATTTATACTGCACAATCTTTACTGGTTTTAATTATTTTAGAAATATTTGCATTCACTTCATGGTCCTTCTGGTCAGGTGGCTTTTAATACACAATATTTTTTTTCCTTTCACTATAAGCCAGAAGTGGCATTGCTGTTGATTTTCCACCTTCCAATCCCCAGCTCTGCCTATTTTTCTAAACTGGCTGAATAATTAAAAGTGTTATGCAAATAATAAACCAGAAGAACAACTTGGATACATGGATCTTAACTCAGAAAAGTTATCTAGACATTTTCTTACTTTGGATTTAGCAAGAGATGGGAAGGATTACTACTGTATGAAGGAATATCTGAGAAAAGCAAAAGAGAGAAGAAATAAGGTTTTGGGATATTATTTAAAAAGAATAATCAAGACTCTTAAAATTAAAACTAAGGTTTACAAAGTGGACCTACATGATCAAGATTAAACTATATGTGATCCTTTCTTTTCTAACAGCATTTAATTCTTTTTCCCCCTTTGACTAGGACTGAATAATGATACTTTAAAGATTTGTTTATGGATAAGATATTGGGAAGAAGAGAGCTTTGTGGTATTTTTAAAGAAAGTGCTAAGCCATGATATTATAACTGAGAGTTGTCGAAGAGATAAATTAATTTGTGGGACCTTATTTGAAAAGATTAAAAATTAATATTTTCAATTTGTTGTTTCTAGTAATGGATTTTTTCTTGATGAAGTTTGAATGATGAGTTTTTCAGATTTGTTTATAGATATAAGAAGGGACACGGTGGCTCAGTGGGTTAGGATGCTGAGCTTGTCGATCAGAAGGTCAGCAGTTTGGCGGGTCGAATCCCGAGTGCCGTGTAACAGAGTGAGCACCTGTTACTCGTCCCAGCAGTTCGAAAGCACGTAAAAATGCAAGTAGAAAAATAGGGACCACTACGGTGGGAAGGTAACAGCGTTCCGTGTGCCTTTGGCATCTAGTCATGCTGGCCACATGACCACGGAGATGTCCTCAAACAAGCGCTGGCTCTTCGGCTTTGAAATGGAGATGAGCACTGGCCCCTAGAGTTGGAAACGACTAGCACACATGTGCGGGGGAACCTTTACCTTTACCTATGAGATAAGACATGGGAAGAAGAGTTTTAGACAAAATGATGAGGTATTGTGTAAAATATGTAAAGAAGAAAGACTGATGAAATTTGTTTACTTGTTTATAGTTTAAATATTTAGTTATTTCTGGTAGCTCTTAATGGGCTTTTGTTGATTAAGATTGAAAGGTGAAGTTTTTTTTAATTTGCCAATAGGTAAAAGATGAGATATGGGATAAAGAGAGTTTTTGTCAAAATATTAGAGAAAGTGTTAAGCTATTGAAATGTCTTGAAGAAGGTGAAGTTATTTCTTTTATTTTTTGTTCCTTTTTAAAATATAGTTTTCCCTATTTAACCATATTTTTTAAAAATATGTATTTCCAATATCTATAAACTTTGTTATAAACAGTATTTTAACATGAATGTGCATATGCAGAGTTACAGACACAAAGAGAGTTTAAAAACTGGTTAATGAAATAAGCTGAGAAAATATGATAATATTAATAATAGGTTGACATTATCCCACCCAACCATGAAATGTGTTCTGAACATATCATAATTCCTTGTTGGAATTATCAAGAGGTATAGAGAGACCAAAACTGGCAGAAGATGTTTCTTAATTTTATGAAATGCAATGTTTTTACTGAACAGAATATTCTGAGCATCTAACGTGCTCGCCAGTGCTCACAGATTCAGCAGATCTACCAAGGATCGTAATATTATGTATAGCAGAGGTCTCCATCCCTTGGTCTGTGGCCTAGCTCCAGGCTGCAGCCCATTAGGAACCGGGCTGTGGAAATGGTGGGTGAGCACGTACAAAACTGCATTTGTGAAAGTGCCACAAAAATGAAACTATCTCCTCTTCTCCCCCCCCCCCCGCTACCATCACCACTGTTGGTCCACCGAGCTGGAAAGGTTGGGGATCATTGATGTATATGGCAACAGTACAGGAATTATCATCAAAGGTGATGCTCAGTAAGATGATATTTAGTAAGTGGACGACTTATGTCAAGGACTGTCTTGTTTAACTGCACAGTACTAATCCAAAGCATTTAGTTATCTCACAAAAAGTCTGAATAGTGTATCAGGTTGTCCGTAGGTCAGCCTTTTATTTTGTCTGGTTGAACTATTCAAATCTCATTTCTTAGCTTGGCTTGTTTCTGTTCTTCTCTGCTTGAAGCAGGACGCTTCCTCCTGCTACATGGCAGAATCAACCTTTCTGTCACATTGCTAGTCTCAAGCCACAGTCATATTTCTCCAAAGTGTAATTATATTTTATAAAAAGGCTTTTTTTCTTTACTGCAGGTATTCAGCAGCAGAAGCAAAACTGCACCTTCCTTCCCTCTCTCATAATGCAAAAATGAAGCAACATGTTTAAATTATTTGAAAGGAATAGTTTCGGAAGTAGAGCCCATTAAATGTAGTTTAATTTAATTCCATTTGCATGTAAATTACAGCAACACCAGAGTAAATTAAACCCTGCCCCAGCTACTTCTCAGAGTTCATAGATATTTACACCTCATGAAAAGCTGTCTGTTCCAGTCCCAATGTTAATTGAGCTACCTGGGCTTATTAAGAAAAAAAACACCTCATGCTGTGCTTCCATTTTGTTAGCCCTGCGGGCTCATACATAATTAGAACCATAATGGGAAGAACTAGTGGTAAGTGAGGAACTCCCTCACTTCTGCAGAAGAAGATAGTTAAAAGAAATATTTAGAAAGTGTCAGAGGATGCATCCAGTGGCCTTTACAACTTCTAGGAATACCACAATATGCTTTCTACAAAGTTCTGGTTCACTGGAGGATGACTCCCTAGATCTGGTGGCTGCATCATTTTCTTTGTAATAGATTTTCCCTTTTCCAATCTGTTGCATTTGCTGACAGCTGCTCACCAGGGTGACACAAGTTGTGTGTTTCTATTCATTTGAAGGCTTGGACATGTGCAGAGATGTTATATGACAGTCATATTCAGGACATAGAACCCATATCTTATCTTTAATTGCCAAAGCTGTCATCGATTGAACTCTTTGTTTTGGAAGCAATTTTCTTTATATTTCTGTGGTCAAAACAAAGGCAAGGCTACTTGATTTTCTCTCTTAACTATATATAGTACAGTGCATAGAGTTACCAAGAAAAAGGTAATATTTAAATTCATTTAAATTCATCTAAAGAGGAAATTCCAAAATCAACAGCATTAGGGGTTATATTTTGTAAAAAAATGTATAAAACTAATAATTTGGCTTAGAGGCTTTCAATAATTACTGTTTTTACTGGTTGTGTCCTCATTCAATAATCTTGAATTTGTTTTGCATTGCAAGCACAGAAGCAAACAAACACAAAGTATGTTTTATGACTAGGTGATTAATTGATTAGCCCATTGAATACACTTGAATTAATATGTATTAACTGAAGCACTATTTCGATTTTGCATATTGTATACACTATATAGTGTTGTAGCAGCCTATTTTAGAAGAACTATTCCTTCCTGTGAAAGAAAAGGAAGAACACATCCCTTTAGAGTACTGTATTTATTCCAGGTGAATTACCTCAGCTAATATTCTGTTAAAATATGTCTTCAGATTGTGAAGTTTTCTCCATCTGAAACCTCTTGTTCCTCCACCATCTGCAGCTTCCTAGCCTTTCCAGATGAGATTTTTCCTTCATCTGGGGAAAAAAAAACCCTCTTGAAACTTAACTGATGTGTTATGTTTGTCCCACAATTTGATCTTATTCTTCTCTAGAAAATATGGATGTGCACAGTATGAGTTTCATGTCTAACTATCTGCTCTTTTACCATCATCATGATTTCTAATCATCTATCACTTCTAGATAGGAAATCTACAAGATAATTTTATGTATTATGGGCCCTGTGGAAACGTCTCTTGGCTTTGTAACTGCTGACATCTTAGTGCTTAATTAAAGTAATACATGATATCTTTTTATTAACCAGGTTCAAATTATCCTACTTTGGATACAATATGAATTATACCTTCTTATTCAGATAATACGGAATAATATCTATCCCTGAAAATTTATCTGTCTCTCTCTCTCTCTCTCTCTCATATCTATCTATCATCTATCTATCTATCTATCTATCTATCTATCTATCTATCTATCTATCTATCATCTATCTGTCTGTCAGTCTGTCTATCTATCTATCCATCCATCCATCTATCTATCTATCTATCTATCTATCTATCTATCTATCTATCTATCTATCTATCTATCTATCTATCTATCTATCTATCTATCTATCTGTCTGTCTGTCTATCATCTATCTATCTATCTATCTATCTATCTATCTATCTATCTATCTATCTATCTATCTATCTGTCTGTCAGTCTGTCTGTCTATCATCTATCTATCTATCTATCTGTCAGTCTGTCAGTCTGTCTGTCTATCATCTATCTATCTATCTATCTATCTATCTATCTATCTATCTATCTATCTATCATCTATCTGTCAGTCTGTCTGTCTATCTATCTATCTATCTATCTATCTATCTATCTATCTATCTATCTATCATCTATCTGTCAGTCTGTCTGTCTATCATCTATCTATCTATCTATCTATCTATCTATCTATCTATCTATCTATCTATCTAGCTAGCTAGCTAGCTAGCTAGCTAGCTAGCTAGCTAGCTATCATCTGTCCCTGGATTCTTCACATTCTAAAACAGAAAAAAAGCCCATGATGTTCCTGCCAAACAACCTTCACTGAATAAATTCCACTTCTGAAACATTTGGAAAAGCAATCTTTAAAAAATCATCTTTTTTTGCATTGTATTCCAAAAAAAAATCCCACTTTCCAAAAAAATGCAGGATATGATCTTCGACTGTCAATATTAAAAAGCTCACAATGGAATGGAATTTTTTTTATACAGAATGGAAACAAAAAACAAAAAAACACAACCCCCTACCCCCAACCTCACACAAGATGCTGGTATTCTGAATGGAGAAAAAAAAAGTATAATTGTTTCCTACTAAGGCTGAATCTTGCCCAATATTATAAGGAATCTTTCAAAATTATCAACAATGTCTATGAAATAAATCCTGTATCTTGAACATCTTTATTTACTTTCAGCCTTATCATTTTCTGGTCTAATGTGTCAGAAAGTTGTGTTTCCCATAATTCACTACAGTTTTTATCTGCATAAATTCAGCCATTCTAAAATTATATAAGAAAAAAAAGCTTTTAATGTAAAAAAGAAATAATTTTCTTTTTCAGTTACTTTTTGTGTTTCTTTCTCTTGTGGGTCTTGAAGAAATTCAGCTGAAGTTAGAGCTTTCTGCTCTTCACTTCATTCAGGAAACAGCTCCTTTGTTTTCTCTGTCTTTTCAATTTTAAATCCTTAAGTTATTACTGAAAAGAGATAATTTAAATGAAAAAAAAAAGAGAGAAAAGAATTTTTCCACTTACCAGTAAAACAGCTGAAAGATAACGAGATAGCCCATTAGTCTAACGAGGAACAGGTTGGCAAATTCAATTTGTCACCATACCAACCCAATGTTTCATTATTAAATATCATTCAGTTCTGACTGTATAATTTCAATGAGCAAGAAAGTAAAAGAAGAAAGGAAAGAAGAAAACACGTCACTTACATTTTGTTCCACAAACCTGCCAGTCTCTTGCCAACGCTTGTCTCTTCATTTCTTTATATAATTTATACAGCAGCTCATTTCACAGAGTGACTTGGGGGATGTATAAAAATCAAAAGAAAGTGCATAACATAAACCCACTGTGCTAAAGCTTAAATCAGTAAACCCCAATCAAACAAAGAGAACACATCATCAAAAGCAGAGCGTGCCTAACCTCCGGGCCCAAACACTTGGGCAAATGACTTGAGACTAATGAAAAATTATATTGTAACAATCTCTGCTGTCAGATTAGCTTGGGTAGAAAATCTGAGCTTTGTCTTTGGATTGGCGTGAGGCAAGACCAGGAGACAGCAGGCACGGTTCAAAGATGTTTATTAGGGAAGGCACCAGCTTAAAACACCGCCGGGACTCCCGGCTATTTATACACAAACTTTCACAAGCGATAACCAATAACAGTGCGGCGTTCTCCCACTGCGTGGCTGCGGCCAATCAGGCGCAGCGGCTGTTGACAGCCGCGAACTGTCAACGAGCTGCGCCTCTGACCAGCTGGTAGCTTTGACAGCTTGGTCGCTACTGCGCATGCACAGCCCCAGCATTCTGACAGCTGTCAATGAGCTGCGCCTGCGCAGCCGCTTTGACAGCTGTCATAGTCAGCCGGTTGCCGCGCCTGCGTGGTAGTAAGCGGCAGCCCGTTTGACAGCTGTCAGCGGGCTGCCGCGTTTTCTCCTCACGAACTTGTGAGAGATGGGAACTTGTTTAACACCCAATTTAACAGTTAATACACAACAGTCTTCTTAAAATAAAACCCCAAATCCAAAGTCAGCTGTCATTAAGGAAGAAAGAAAGCAGAGATGTAGAATTTAATACATTAGAATGTGTCTTCAATATATGGCTGTAGGCTACATGGAGTTGGCACTCTCAGTGCCTGTCCCCTCCTGCCATGTCTTGTCCAATCATGTTTTTTCTTGGTGCCTGGTTTATATTTTGTAAGTCACCCTCAGTTCCCTTATCTCACTTTAAGGTTTGGGACTCTTTAACTTAGAAAGAAAGTGACTAATAGGAGATATGATTGGGATACTGCATTTTATTGGTCAAATCTGGCCCTAGCTTTACCTTTTCCAAGAAGCATCTGAGTCAGAGGATCATTTAAAAACAATTGCTTAGAGTACTCTGATAAAGTGGCATCTCACTATGAAAAGGGGGAACCAGGAAAAATAGCTTATGTTTACTTTTATAGTTAACACGACAAAGAACTTCAAAGCAAAAATTGATTGGTTTAGAAATAGTCAGGGGTTTAGTTACGTCACAAGAATTAAAGCATCCATTAAAATATGAGCATAGCCATAGAAAAGAGCATTTTATTCTCAGTAAAAGAAACATTTGCACAGTAAAATATCAAAATGGGTATGGATAAGTTACATTCTCATGTTTCCCAAGGTTGAGCTTGACTAAATAGTCAGGCTCAACCTTGGGAAACACCGAGAAGTTTTTGCTCATGGAGGCTTGATAACAGCTGAAAACAAAACTCTTATTTACAACATATGAAATGGTCTCCTGAAAGTCTTGGTTTCTGAAAAAGAAGCTTTTTCTTGAAGGTTAAGGCTTATGGGAAATTATTAGCAATACAATTGAAAAAGAAAATTTAAAATTTGCTTATAACTAACCTGTAGAAAAGGTGTATTTCTATATCCTATTTGTGAAGACCTTGAAGTGCTGGGGACTATGAGAAACATTATATTGGAGTAAGATGGGCTTTGGCTTGGTTGAGCTGAGCTGAGCTGTTCTTATGCTACAATTTATAAATGGACCTTTTCCCTGCATGCCATCCACCTGATCATGACATGTTGTTTGACTACCAGGTTGGCTGCAACTACATTTTTCATTTTGATCCATGTGATCACCATCTTTCCAGGATCTGACTTAAGTTCCATGTGGCATGTTATGAATGTAACATTGAGTCATGTTACATTCTCTACATTTGTATATAAAATGATTCTCATTACATTGGTGCAATGAATCATTCTACATGAAGTTTATCTTTATACTATAAGCTGATCCATATTCCCCTTAGCTGTAATTTTAAAACATATATGCATGCAAAGTTTCATATAACATGTAATTTGATTCATGATGAAGATGACTTCTTGAAGAATTAGTGACCTCAAATAAACAAGTCTCATGTTTTGTTTAAAGGTCTAACATTTGAATTAAATCTACCTCATATATTTTTATTAAAGTGTGTATTGTAATTCAGTTTTTAAACAAATGGAAAGATGGGTATGAATATAAGACAACAAGAATTGTATTTCCAAGTTGTATTTCTTTAATCTTTTAGTTATCTATTTTGCCCCCAGAACTGAGACACCATTTGACAAATTTGTCTTGTTCCTAAATTTCCAGAGGCAGAACATGAAAACATATAGAAACAACATCCAAGAAAGAATAAATGAAATTTCTTTTCTAGCTCAAGGTCGTGGATCAAACTTTTCACTATTCTGCTATTGTTTATAAATGGAGAAATCAAAGTTGATTTTGTTTTGCTATATAGATTACATGTACAGGAAAAATAGCTTGCTACATGAAAAACTTTTGCTTCCTTCATTGTGTTATCACTTCCTTTTGCTCAATGTTGCTTTTTCTCAAGCAAGTCAGCTTTTTATTTGATTTTATATACAATACTCTAAAGCAAATGGGAAAGAAAATGTTTTTTTTTGTGTATGTGTGTGCTTTTTCCTTTTCACCCTTATCAAAATTATATACCTGTGATGCTGAGACTGTAATTGCAGCACACAGAGATTAGGACACAGGTCAAATAATATTTCATGGTCTATGTGAGCCTTCCCAACTTATAGTTTCTTTATGGGGTCACAGGGAGAAAGTATGATTCAATAAATACACATTTCATCAGTGTGTTTGATTAATTTTCTGTTGAATGATACAGTTACATATTTTGCTGTACGTACTTCCACTTTGGAAGAAATAGAAGGCAAGACTGGTAAACAAAACATTAATCCTTTAACTCAGGATTTTCCAATCATGGCAACATTTAAAAAGTGTGGACTTCAATTCCCAGAATTCTGCTGGTTGGGAAAGTCTGGGAACTGAAGGTCCACACATCTAAAAGTTTGCTGACATTGAGATAGATTGCTTTAATGTGTCATGTGAGGAAAAAGTGGGGCTGAAAATCCAATGGAGAACCTAATCATGGTTCTACTTATTTTAAGAAAACTGTGAATGAAGTGGTAGCAATTGTCACTAGAAGAATGAAAAGTTATGGATAGGAAGAGAACCAAAGCTTAAGGCAAACTGACAAAGATTTGCTAAAAGAAAGGGGGGAGGGAGGGAGAGAGAGAGAGAGAGAGAGAGAGAGAGAGAGAGAGAGAGAGAGAGAGAGAGAGAGAGAGAGAGAGAGAGAGAGAGAGAGAGAGAGAGAGAGAGAGAGAGAGGTGATTCTGGTTGCACAGGTCTGTAAATGGAAGAACTCAGAAACAGAAGAAAAAGCAGTAAGAAGCACATGGTAGACAGTGGGACTGTCCCAAAGCGTAAGCAAAAGAGAAACAAAACTCAGAAGAGCCAAGAAAGGTATATAAAGATATAAAAAGTTGTGAATCTATAGATGCAAAGATGGACACCTATATTCCTTGAGAAGAAGAGAGGGAGTAGAAGAACTTAACCAAGAATTCAGGAACAGAAGTCCAACCATCTTAAATTTGCTGAGAATGAGAAGCACTAATGTAAATATTTACTGAATGGTTATCCCAAAGGTGCTTTTCCAAGAGGCAACTAGACTTTCTTGTTTTTCTTTGAAGATATTTTGCTTCTCATCCAAGAAGCTTCTACAGCTCTGAGCTGAAGATGAGAAGTGAAATGTCTTCAAAGAAAGACATGAAATGTTGTTTCAAGTTAACATTATTCTTATACTTGTATAATATCGGAGTGGTTTTTCTAATGAAAACAGTAAAGTTGTTTCCACCTATCACTAGAGGTTGGATGTTTCTTTTACAGGGAGGTGAGTAAAGGAAGGAGAGGAAGAGAAATCACTCTTAGAAGTCTTCTTGCTGGCTAGAGATTTAGCAGCGGACTTCTTTAAAGAGAATTGCAAAGGAGCCCAAAGGGACAATGTTGGGAGACTGCATAGACAGTCATTTCCTCTCAACAAAGAAGTTGCCTGGCATTGAAGGTTTTCACCCCCAACTCTTAGACAAATTCAGCTTGGAAAATTTTTCTATCCTGTCTTCATCAGAGAACCTTCTGCGTTTTTTTGATCAAACCAAACTGCTGTAATTATCCTTTTGTCAGGACACGAAAAAATAGAACATATTTATTAGTTGAAAGGGAATTGTTCCATGTATCAATTGCACACTGACCTGTGTGTAGGTAATTTGTGTATTAGAGTGACATTTTTCCTGCTTCCTGACAATGTAGCATTTTGTTTGCGACAAACCTGCTAATAAATGCATTTGCTGAAAACCATTTGGAAATGTTAACCAAAGAATAATAGAGATGTTAGAAGCTCACATTTTAAACATAAGAAATTCTTCAGAGCAGCTACCACTGAGATTTGTTGGTTAAAATCTAAATAAAAAGTTTAAACAGAAGAAAACATGTTATGGCTCTTGTTATTCAATCCAATCTTTGTGGCTGAGGCCTTCTTTGCTTCCCTTCTGCATTGTCTGCCCCCACCCTGGATTTCATGGCTTCCAAGTCCTGCCAGTAATAAATACAAGTAGTCCTTGACTTACAACAGTGACTGTTTAGTGACTGTTTCAAGTTACAACGGCACTGGAAAAAGTGGCTTATGACCATTTTCCACACTTATGACCATTGAAGCCTCCCTGTGGTCACGTGATTTACATTTGCATGCTTAACAACTGGTTCATATTTATGACAGTTGCAGTGTCCCAGGGTCATGTGATCCCATTTTGCTGATTCAATCAGTAGCTCAGTTCTCGGCTGCAGTGGCCTTTCCAGAAGGCCTCTGACAGCAAAATACAGGCCAGGAGGAATCTGGAGCTCCATTCTCAGCTGCAGAGGCATTTTCTGAAGGCCTCTGACAGCAAAATGCAGGCCAGGGGGCACCACAGAAGAAGTGGGCCAGTGAGGCGAGACAGGTGTTAATTCATGGGAGGCCTGCTGTAACGGTAAATAAGTGTGGGGCACGTGGGGCTGCTCCACTCACCCAGTCCCGCCCTAGCTTGATTTTTAGGTGTACAGCTTGTCCCAAAACTATGGATTATTTTGAGGGTAGGTCTTGCATTAGGGCCACTCCCAAAAAAAATCAAACTAGGGCTTATTTTGGGGGTAGGTCTTATTTTCAGGGAAACACAGTACGAATCAAGGAGAACAATCCAATAATCTATAGGTAAAATGTAGCTGTTTTGCATTAACTTGGGAGGTCAGCATTCCCTTCTATATTTCTACCCCAAAACTCTCTTCTACACTTTAGAAACATGTATGAGACATGAAGATGCACTTATGAAAGAAGTGAACTTTGCATTGCAATGTCTCAGCACACATTTT
Source organism: Vipera berus (assembly GCF_964194415.1). Taxonomy (NCBI): domain Eukaryota; kingdom Metazoa; phylum Chordata; class Lepidosauria; order Squamata; family Viperidae; genus Vipera; species Vipera berus. The sequence goes on from NC_138203.1 coordinate 60,936,215, forward strand.
ATTATTCCTTTCCCATTCCATCCTTGGTATACTTCTGAAATTCATCCACAAAACACTCTACTTTGACACTATATATTTTTCTGGCACTTAAAATTACAATCATTCAAGTGAGTTGGCATCATTTAAATCTACATCAATGCATATTTTTGTTTAATGCAAAAGTGATAAAATCTTGTATAAAGACTTGGACTAAAACATATTTTTTTAAAAAATGATAGAATACATTAAAGCATTAAAAATACATTAAAGCTATATTTGGATCTCTAAGGTTTGCAAGCTGGTATATAGAATAATGTTTCTTTCATGAAGGATTGAAGTTAGATATTTTTTCAGTACTTAAAGCATACCTACTCAAATCACTGGGTCAAGTAAATGATGATAGATAATATAGGTGATCAAGTCTATATTCAGATCACACAGACAGGATGACCCTCAATTTTTCTTTACAATTGAGTTTTTCATTTGTAGATCTCTCTGGGTATATATCTTTTATGTGAAGGCCTTTATTTCTTGAAGACTGTATGATCCAAGTCCAAATAAAAGATAATAAGCTCTTAAAAAGGGGGCAGCATTTTTGAAGTTACCCATCATCCCTTCAGCAACAGAATGAACAAAGATGCAACTTAGTTGCTATTAGTTGTAACAAGTATTCCTTGTTATGGTAGAGTGTTATATTTCTGTTCTGATTTTAATCATTTCTAAATTGGGTAACTATAAAATAATAGATGAAATTGTGCAAATGGAAATACATAGTGCTGAAAAGTTTAGTGTGAGATGGATGGCCACAGAAAATGTTTAAAAATACTGCTACTATTCAGTTTCCTCTTATATTCAAACTCTTATGGATTCTTCTTTCTTAAAAAAATAAATCTGATTTTTCCTGCAAAAGTGAGAAAGTAAGCATGGGACATGGATTTTAAGCAGTAGAATTTTCAAATGTAGATGTTGCTAGTCTTTCTTGCTACGGTTGATAGTGAAAAACTTCTTCATAAATAAGAAATGTTTGTCACCTCAGCCAGTGAACAGTTAAAAGGTGAAGATAATATTTTTAAAGAAAAGTTCTTGTACAATAGAGCTGCTGCATGATTTCCTGATGAGTTATAAAAAATCTCAGGAGGCATAAATCATTTAAAAACTTTTCATTTTCTTTTGTTTTCTTTTGTTTTTTTTTAAAAAATCTTATTCTTCTCTCTAAATATGACTCCTATTTACTGAATTGGCCAGGTCCTTCCCTAAATCTTTTGTATTAGAATTCTACTAGTGTTTTGTTTAACATTACTGACTTTCAACATTTTTTCATTTCAGCCACATAACAATTTATAAATCATTCTTCTCAAATCTTGTGTCCTTATATTAAGGTGGATGATATCACAGCCTTTTAAATATGAGTCATGTTGCTTTTTCTGTGGCAGTCATTTTGCTCTGTTAAGATTGTATGAATGTGAAGCAAGGAGGCTTTCGGTTGTCAGGGAAAATAGCTGTTTTTCTCCCCTGGACAAAATGTTTTGTAGACAAAATCTCCATTTTGTCTACAAAACATCATGCAAAAAGAAAAACAAAAAGCAGGCCTTTCAAACCTATGTGATACCCATTTTTTCCTTCTCCCTCCCCACCCCTGCACATCCCCAGATGTGTCTCTTGTTGGTTGAAAAGATGATGTATAAATGCATTTCTTTTAGACAGTAGGGTCCTTTAGAATCTGAAAAAAAAACATAATATCAATGTTTGTGGCCATAAGGCAATACAATGATTGATTCAGTGTGTAGAAAACAACTGAAGAAATAATGTATGTAATAGTTTTACCTAGGAGGTTCTGTTGGCTGGAGAGAAGAAGAAAAAAAAGAAGAAAAAGCAACTATCTATTTTGGGGAAACTATATTGTTGTTGGTTTCCTCCAAGAAAACGTGCAAACATTAATCATAATGTAAAGGCTGTCCTGAAAACAGATATAACTAAATAGAAATGAAATGTAAATTGATATTTATAACCATGTCATATGTTTTACACCTAATTAGCTGAAGGCATTTTAAAAGTCACAGTTAAGTAGACAATAAAAATAATAGCTGAAATTGGGGAACAACTAATTTCTCAGCTGTACTTCAGATATGCTTCTCCCTCCTTTATTAATGATTGTTCAACTGGTTTTTGAACTTCTCAGATTTTTGAGTTTCTTTTATGATCTTATATTTTTCTCATGCAATCTGTACAGTATCAGTTTTAAACATTTGCTTACTGTGTCTTAGAAGTTCTGCAAAAACCATTCAGGTATTTTCTTTAAATTTATTTAGAAAACAATCTTTTGTAGTCATAATTGTAACATGTGGCTCAGTCATGCACTCTGCAACTCCACAAATTCTGTCTTCACCTTTCTGTCATTTGGATATTGTGATTTTATTATGCAAGTGGTTTTGACATGGAAACTGTATAATTATGACCACTATTAGAGGGAATTGCACAACATTCTTGTGCAAAAATGTGTGGCAAAGGGGCTTTGTATTACACATTGTAGGGGAGGGGAGTGGTTGAAGAACACAAAATAGGACCTGCCTTTCTTTAGAGGATTGTCAATGCTCACACTAGATGGATAATCATTTACTTTGTTTGCACATTTTAGTAAAAAATGCATCTCCATAGATGCATAGCTAAGCCCAGTACTATAATGTCTGAATATATGATTTGTTGAAAGCTATCAAATGTTGCATCCATCATGCTCCATTTCTTCATTGAGAGAAAATATCAGTTCAAGTCTTCATAAAGACAAAACTTTTTTGTTTGCTTCATGCAAAAATTACTATAGAGTAGATAAGATGATAGAGTAGATTGCAGCCTTGCTTATTCCAAAGGCATGTGAAAGTCTGCTGGAGAGACATGGCACAAAGTTACTAGCCTAGTTTACATATTATTGTTAAGTTACAAGGTGATTTGTTTGATTGTAGTTGAGCATGCTGTGAGAATCCCTCCATTGTGGCTTGGAAATTATATTTCATGGTTTTGCACGGTGTGCAATCAGCCACTATAGCTTATTCCACAAATCATTAGTTAAAACAATTTATAGCTTCCCATAGTGTGCCAACCAAGCTGTGACTTTGCCTGTGGATTTCATGTAGAACTAGAATATGAATATATATATATATATATATATATATATATATATATATATATATATATATATATATATATATATATATATATATATACACACATATACATACACATACACATATATATATACATATACATATATACATACATACATATACATATACATATACATATACATATACATATACATATACATATACATATACATATACATATACATATACATATATATATATATATATATATATATATATATATATATATATATATATATATATATATATATGGTATACACACACACATAATAGATAATAGGGAGAAATGAAAGGCACCCCAACATGTAGAAGAGTTCTATTTCTGCTATCATTTTATATTTTTATTTGGCACAGAGTTAAAATATATAAAATATTAATATAAATGTGAGAAGCATGCTGGCTCATGGGGTTAGGATGTTGGGTTGACAATTTGCAAGCCCACATTTGAAGCTTGCTGTTTGATGGGGTGAGCTCCTGTCATTCGCTCCAACTCCTGTCCAACCGATCAGTTAGAAAATGTGTAAACGTAAGTAGATAAATAGGTACCACTTTGTGGAGGCTCATTAATGGGGACATGAAATGAACCCCCAATGGGATGTCCAAAGGTGATGTCATCACTGATCCTTTTACCACAGAAGCTCTTTGATGCTTTTGACATAGAATTATAGCATTATTTACTAATGTGGGCTCATTTCAGAAAAATGTCTTTAAAACAAAGAGAAGCACAATTATGCCTTAGATATAAAAAATGATGCAGAGATTCCAGAGGAATATGCCTGCCTTGGTAGGATCTTTTTCAAACATCATAGAGATAGTGATGGAGGTGGTGAGATTCCAAAAAAATCATAGTTCAATATAAGTGGTATCAATTTAATCCCCTTTCCTAATAGTTGAAACCTGAATTAGCATTAGAAAAAGCATATGAAAGATTTATTTTCATGAATGCAGTTAATATTTTAAGCTGTCCAGTTTTCTCGATAGTGAGATGGACAGCATATAAATTTAATAAATAAATAAATAAATAAATAAGATGAAATGCAGATGGAATGGAAAAAAAATCTCACATCTTTTTATTGTTTCAAAATCTTATTGTATTCAGAAATGAAAAATAGAAAACCCAGGAAAGATGGATTCTTGGAGAGATATAGGTAGTTGTGAGATATTGTGCCATATAGCAAAAATGATAATGCTGAATACATTGTTGCTAATGTATTTGGGATTTCGACATAAAGTCTGCCGTAAGCAACAATTCCAATTTTACTCTTTCAGAACAATCCAGCCTTTAAGCATGATGCTTGTTAATATGTCTCTTATTCTGCTTTCCCTGTTGATTCTGTTTGTTTCTGCAAAGATTTATTGAGTAACAGCTGGAACACAAATGAACACAAATGGAAGTCAAGTGCATACAAGGAGTATTAAGGTTGGTAATTTCTGCTAGCTGAAATCTATTGGATCACATTAATGGTCTGCTTAGAAAAAACAAACTCCCACTCTCTCACCCAACATCCAGAAAGACTCTTTAAAGAAACTCTGTATTTCAATGTCATGGAATATATTCAAACCATCCAACTATCTCCTGCTGCCCAATCTTTGGGAAAAAATATTTACAACTGCAGCTAACTTGCAGATCTCATAAAGTATTTCTGTTCTCAGTTTCTTCCTTTTGTATCCCCATTAACATGAACATTTCCTCTTTTACCTGTTTTGTGTAATATTTCTCTCTTTTCCTTTAAAGCTCTGATTCTTATTATCTTAAGCCAGGGGTAGGCAACCTCGGCTCTTTTATGACTCATGGACTTCAACTCCCAGAATTCCTCATTCTGGGAGTTGAAGTCCATGAGTCATAAAAGAGCCGAGGTTGCCTACCCCTGTCTTAAGCTGTATCTTACTCTAGAGTAACCATAATCTTTCCTTTCCTTTCTTTCTTTTTCTCTCCCTAACTATGATTGCAGACCTTCTCTGTATTTCTCTGTGTCCAGGAGGGTCCAGGGGGCCAAACGACTTGCACTCAAAGTAGTGCCCAAAATGATTTTGAAAAAATGCTCTGGTTGATCAGAAATTTAATAGCATTATTATAGCTTTCCTCTATTTGATACCCTCCATAAGGCCAAGGAGGGTTACGGATAAAAGGTAAAAAGACATGTTGGCCATCAAGTTTCAGGTAAAAAGATATGTTGGCCAATAAGTTATAGAAAAGTATGATTCAAATTCCCTTCCTTCCTTCCTTCCTTCCTTCCTTCCTTCCTTCCTTCCTTCCTTCCTTCCTTCCTTCCTTCTTTCTTTCTTTCTTTCTTTCTTTCTTTCTTTCTTTCTTTCTTTCTTTCTTTCTTTCTTTCTTTCTTTCTTTCTTTCTTTCTTTCCTTTTCCATTTTAGAGGCAAATTTTCTATAGTAGTTCATTATGCTAAGCCTGTTGCTACCAAAACTACCAATTTCAAGATCTACCCTCATGAAGAAATAATAACAGCCTAACAAATGCACTATTTGGAAAAGAAATCTCTCTCTATCAAAGCATGTACCCCATGCAACTTTCTTATGTGAAGTTTTATTCATTTCAGTTCCTCACTTTCATGGAGAGTAGTGATGCATGCCTGGAAAAGCTGAGTGTTCATCCAATACAAGAGCTGGAAGGAGAAAAAAGGCCAACGCCATATCTAAGCAAATGTTTCAAAGCCATTTAATGAGACACTCTGCATAAAAATGAACTGCTTTAAAATAGACCCCATATAAAGTTTCATGGCTACACACGAATTGCTTCTCATTACATTTTTAAGATGAATGATAAAATCAGGATACTGAACCATCATATGTAAGACAGGAGTTATTGAAATAAGAAGGATAGTTTAGCGGCCACACGATGGAACATAAATATCATTACGGGTGTTGTGATATCTCTGCACACGTTTATTAGAATATTTTTTTTAAAAAAAAATCAGAAATGCTGTGTCTTATAAATTTGACCTTTTTAATATCCTCCGTTTTGACTAGTCATCTACTTATTTTTCCCCCCAATTCATTCTTGAAACAGTAAACAAAGTGAGGATAGAAAATGCATAGGGAAGGAGTTAAAAGTTTGAAAAGACCATAGAGTGTGAAGGATCTATCAAAGAGGCAAATATATTTTAAGAAAAAAAAGATTGGTTACTCATTATACAAAGCAAAATACACCAAACTATTTAGTTCTGTGTATTCAATTTTTAAGATGTCACGGGAATCTACAGAATATGTTGTGCAATGTATTTTATAAAAGTGAATATTGCAGTAAGAGAAAATGAGCCATTCTCTGATGGAAAATGTTATGTATTGACCTTTTGGGAAAACCTCATCACGTGTACGCTGGAATGCTAATGGTTCCCCAGCAACACAGATGGGACTTTTCAGTCTGGGCTGCAGTCAACTTGGCGGGAATGGTGGGTTGAATCTGATTGGTTGTTCAGACTATGGGAAACTATATAAAGACTGCATGGATACCCTTAACCCTCAGTACAGTTATAGTTATGAATAAAGCAATTATTCGTCTGTACTCATCTGCCTGGCATCTTCCCTGCTCATCCGAACCCAAAACATAACAGTGGTGACGAAGGTGGGATCCTGCTTCGCAAAGAGCTGAAGTCATGAGGGGTCAGCTTTACATGCTGGTGGAAAGAGGCATCTTCCCCCCCTCTCTTTCAGCTGGCTAGTATTAATACGCTAGCGGCCACATGCTCAGAATTACCCGTCTGAGCTCATGAAGCAGGATCCAGAATGCAGGAGTAAGAAGATGCCAAAGGTTGGCAAGCTCCGAGAGTTTGACATTCGCCACCCCGAAGAGTGGCCATCGTACCTCGGGCAGATCGAAAATTACCTACGGGCAAATCAAATCACTGAAGAAGGCCTCAAGGTAGCAACACTGCTCTGCATATGCGGACCTGCAATGTTTGATCTAGCAGAGACCCTATTTGCCCCCACGCCGATAGAGTCAGTATCGTTTGCCGACCTCAAGCAAAAGCTGAATGGACATTTTAAACTGAGAATGTCCGAAGTGGCATGGAGATTCAAATTTGATGAGAGAGTACAACGCCCAGGAGAAACGGCATCGGAGTTCATCGCAGGCCTGCACCAGGCTGCGCGTCTTTGCAAATTCTCCAACTTGGAAGAATGCCTGAGGGATCGGTTAGTATGCGGCCTTCACGATAAAGCCCTCCAACAGAGACTATTCACAAAACCAAATTTAACACTGTTGGAGCACAAGATGAAATAATGGCTGATGAAGCAGCCGGAGGCGCAGTACAAGTAGTGCAAACCACCAAACCTTCCAAAACAGAAGAGTCAATTCACCACGAGGTCGCAAAATATGGCGGTGAAACCACAGTAGAGGAAGAAACAGAGAAAGACAAGCTACAGAAGCAAGCACTAACACAAGAACGCAGACTTCAACAAAAAGAGAACAATTATAAGGCAGTTCTCTTCCCTAGATGCATGGGTTGTGGCGGCAACCATGCTCGTGTGAACTGCAGATTCCGGATGGCCATGTGTCGGGCCTGTGGAAGGACTGGACACATCGCTCATATGCCGAGCTCATCAAAGAGACGGTAAACACAAGCAGCAGTTGGGGGAGCCGACAAGGAGAGGTACCGGGGCCCAGGGTCCAACCAGTGTGGGTTTTTTTAAAAGCCAGAGCCATATCTGCTGCACAGGAGCTCGTCGTCCCCTTAAATCCAAGCTTAAACTTTCAATTGAATTACAAGGCATTCCATGTAAAATGGAATTAGACTCTGGCTCAGCAGTCTCAATCATTTCGCATGAGACATTTAACTATGTTTGCAGCCACAGCAATCACTGGGTGAAATTGAGGCCCTCAAGCATTATTCTGACTGACCTTCAGAACGCCCATGTTAAAATCAAGGGGGAGGCCACCCTGTCAGTAAAATTTAAAATGTTTCTAGGGCACCTGGATGTCGTAGTGGTAGAGGGCCAACAAACAAGTCTAATAGGACTTGACTGGTTTGAGGCATTGGGAATCCAGATAACAGGCATAAATAGAACACAAGGTATTGACCTCAGAACTGTGTGTGAGGAATTTGCAGACGTGTTCGATTCTAAGTTGGGAACTTACACAGGGCCACCTATTTCATTTAAATTAGACCCTAAAGGTTTCAAGTCTGAAGAGGACCAAGACAGCACGGAGGTGCAACATGGAACCCCTGATCAGTCGGATCAGCCAAACTCCAGTGACCCCTGCGCTCACTCTGCTTCAAGCTTTGACTCTGGGGTGGGCCTACCAGGAGAGGCCAGCCAGAGCAATCCTCCATCCTCAGATTCTCCAGCACAGGAGAGCATGAACTCACCTGGCGTGCCAGATAAGTTGGTAGACCACAGAGTGGGTGGAACTCAAAGACATTCCTCACAGCCTCACAGGCCACCTGCATACCTTGCTGACTATGTTGTCAAATAAGACAAAGTATTGTAATAGGATTACCAGCTTGTGGGCATGCCCATTGTTTTTTGGATTTTGTTAATTAACATGTAATAGGTTGCATTTGCATACTGAAAGGGGATTAACTGAGAGAGGGTCTTTTTCAGTGAGACTTTATTTTATCTCTTTGTAGTCTACTATGTGTTGTGACTCAGGGCCAGCCTGTGGGTCCGACAGCCGGGTCCGATGTATCGGAGGACTCAGATGTGGGGGAGGAGGGAAACGAACCGGCTGATGATGATTTGGAGGCTTTGCAGAGTCCTCAGCCGGGGACCTCTTCTCAGCTGTGTGAGCCCGAGAGTGCGGAGGATGATGTCCCACAGCTGGCCCTGTTCAAGGACGCCCGACGCAGGAGGCAGACGAGCAGGGACAAACAAAGAAAGACTATGGGACTCCTCGGGAGGAGGCACAGGGAGACCACGCCCTGAGCTCTCTATAAAAGAAGTGTTTGGGGAGGGGCTGGTTGCTGAAAGCAACTTTTCCGCTTGAGAAGACAAGCTCTTGTGTTTTTGTTAACTGCGTAATTAAATCTTGGCAGAAGCCTTTTAGCCTTGGACGCTTTCCAGACTCTTCTTTTAATTAGGGGTTGCGAGAAGAGGGCTGGTTCAGAACAGTTTGCTTTCAGCCACCCACCCCTTAATACTACGATGGAGCAGCTTCTTGCCGAGAATGCCCAGCTCAACCAGCAACTCACCTTGCTGGCCACTCAGGTGGCACAACTGCAGGCTCAGGTACATGCTGCCCCCCCACCCAGGAGGAAATGTCAGATAGCTATGCCGGATAAATTTGCTGGTAAACCAGAACTGTTTCCTGCCTTCCTGGGACAATGCCAGCTTTATATCAGCGTGAGAGCAGCTGATTTCCCCACTGACCGAGATAAGGTGGGATTCGTGTTGAGCCTTCTGTCGGGAGATGCAGCTCGTTGGGGCACGCCTCTGTTGGCACAGCCTAGCCCTTTGTTGGATAACTTTGGGGGGTTTTGTGACCATATGCGCCTCATGTACGAGGACCCGATTAAGGCGCAGACCGCCACCCGACGTCTGAAAGCTTTGAGGCAGGGTCTGCGCCCCCTACAGGCCTATATCAGCGATTTCCGGCTGCTTAGCCAGGATTCCGCCTGGAATGAGGCTGCGCTCGTGGATGCCTTTCAGGATGGCTTGTCAGAGGAGATGTTGGATGAGCTGGCCCGCGTGGACATTCCCTCAGACCTGAATGGGCTGATCCATCTTTGTCTGCGGATCGATGCCCGGCTGCAGCAGCGTAAGAGTCGCCGTGCCACCCCACAGACCCCTGCCGCCCCTGTTGTGCGTGAGCCCCCAGTCCAGAGGGAGGAGCCAATGGAGCTGGGTGCCGCCAGGTCCCGTCTATCGGTGACGGAAATGGACAGACGACGATCGGAGGGGTTGTGTTTTTACTGTGGGGACCCTGGACATTTGGCTGCTTCTTGCCCGAAGAAGCGTCAGCGGGCGTCAGTGACCAAGCCTGCCCCGAGAAAGTCCCCTGCTTTGCTATCGGGAAACGGCCCGAGCCCGATCTAGACGGTGTGAAAGATCGGGCGACCCACAACGATCACGCCGAGCGACGCCGTTCCGACGGTGCCTGTGAACCTCCACGGCATTTGATTTTGGAGGCACGACTGATCCTTCCTGGCAAGCCAGAGGGGATTCCGGTCCATGCCTTAATTGACTCTGGGGCTACCACTAACTTTATGGATTCGGCCTTTGTGGCCAAATGGGCTGTTCCCCAGTGTCCGGTGGATCCGCCCATGCTTGTGGAGACCATCGATGGTCGAGTGCTCCTGTCCGGGCCTATCACGGCCGCCACGCAACCCGTGTGTATGGCCATCAGTACCCATGTGGAGGCCATTCAGTTTTACGTCACTTCGGATCTGCACTTCCCCGTGGTCTTGGGACTGGCGTGGCTCCGGGCGCATGATCCACAGATCTATTGGTCTCAGAACTTGGTCACCTTCCCAAGTTTGCAGTGCGTGGACCACACCCGCCATATCTGTGCCGGCCAGGTGGAGGGTTCCTCAGGGGTTTCCTTGCCTCCCGTACTGTCCGACTTTGCTGACGTGTTCAGCGAGTCAGAGGCGGACCAATTACCCCCGCACAGGCCCTACGACTGCTCCATTGACCTAGTCCCTGATGCGCCTCTCCCAGTGGGGCGTTTGTACTCCATGTCGGAGCCCGAGTTGGCTGCATTGCGGGACTTCCTGACAAAGAACTTGGCTCGTGGATTCATCCGGCCCTCGTCCTCGCCAGTGTCTGCGCCCGTGCTCTTCGTCAAAAAGAAGTCGGGCGAGTTACGGCTTTGCTGTGACTACCGGAAACTCAACGCTATCACGGTGCGTAACCGCTACCCGCTGCCCCTCATCCCCGAGCTCTTGGACCGACTCCGGGAGGCTAAGATCTTCACGAAACTGGACCTGCGTGGAGCTTACAACCTCGTCAGGGTTCGGCCGGGTGATGAGTGGAAGACAGCGTTTGGTACTCGCTATGGACATTTCGAGTACACGGTGATGCCGTTTGGCCTGACCAACGCCCCCGCTGTGTTTCAGCATTTTATGAACGACATCTTTCGGGATCTGTTGGACCAGTTTGTTGTGATTTACCTGGACGACATCCTGATTTACTCCCCGTCGCGTGAAGCGCATCATCAGCATCTCCGTCAGGTCCTGCAGCGCCTCCGGAAACATCGGCTGTTTGCCAAGTTGGAGAAGTGCCAGTTCTACCAGGTGACCATTGATTTCTTGGGCCACCGCATTTCTCCTGAGGGCATCGCCATGGATCCAAGTAAAGTTGAGTCGTTGCAGAGTTGGCAACCCCCGCGTCGCGTGAAGGATGTTCAGCGACTTCTTGGATTTGCCAACTACTATCGGACATTCATCCCTGGCTTTGCTGCCTTGACAGCCCCCCTCACCCGGCTCCTGCAGAAGAAGACTCGGTTCCAGTGGAACGCCCCCGAACAACAGGCGTTCCAAGCTTTGAAGGACGCCTTCATGAAGGAGCCCATCTTGAAGCATCCTGACCCGCAACGGCCGTTTGTCGTGGAGGCGGACGCCTCCGACATTGCCATTGGGGCCGTGTTACTCCAGGCAGCGACGCCCAACGGTACCCTTTTCCCTTGCGCGTATCACTCTCGGAAATTGAATCCCTCGGAGCGCAACTATACCATCTGGGAGAAGGAGCTGCTGGCCATCAAGGCGGCGTTCGAGGCTTGGAGGCATCATCTGGAGGGGGCGCGGCATCAAATCGAGGTCCGGACGGACCACAAGAATCTGGAAGGCCTGCAGACCGCTCGGAATTTGAACCAACGCCAGATCCGGTGGTCCCTCTTCTTTGCGAGGTTTGACTTCCGGGTGCGGTACATACCAAGCGGGCACAACCAGAGAGCGGATGCTCTGTCCAGGAAGCCCGAGTACACCCGAGTGGAAGACAAGCTTCCGCCCAGGACAGTGATCCCCGTCGAGTCTTTTGCTGCGGTACGGGAGCCGGTGGATATACGGGCTCGGATCCGGGAGGCGCAGCAGCAGGAGGCGTGGGTGGCTCAGCGGAAGGAAGAGGTGGGACCAGATTCGCCTTGGTCGGTCACGGATGGACTCCTGTATTATCGTGACCGGCTCTATGTTCCAGGAGGGCCACTCAGGGGACTCGTCCTCAGCCAATGTCATGATAACCCGGCTGCGGGGCATTTTGGCCTGTTCAAGACTCTGAACCTGGTCTCCCGTACTTTCTGGTGGCCCCGAGTCCGACACGATGTCCAGTCTTATGTCACCTCCTGCGTCCCATGCAGGCAGGCCAAGTCAGCGACAGGGGCCCCGCCTGGTTTATTGCAGCCTTTGCCAACGCCCAAGAGACCCTGGGGGGCTGTGTCCATGGACTTTCTGACGGATCTACCCCCATCCTCCGGCTTCACGACAGTGTTTGTGGTGGTGGACATGTTGACCAAGATGGCGCACTTCATCCCCTGTCGCGGCTTACCGTCAGCTCGCGCCACTAGTCGCATGTTCATCCAACAGGTGTTCCGGCTGCACGGCCTTCCCGATAGGGTCGTCTCCGATAGGGGGGCCCAGTTTACAGCCCGCTTCTGGCAGGAGTTGATGCGGGCGTTGGACATTAAGGTTTGCCTCTCGTCCGCGCATCATCCTCAGACCGACGGGGGTACCGAGAAGGTCATCGGCATCTTAGAGCAGTATCTGCGCTGCTACGTTAACCTGCAGCAGGACAACTGGGTGGACTATTTGGCCATAGCCGAGTTTGCCTTTAATAACTCGCAACACACCTCCACGCAGATGACACCGTTCTTGGCCAACGTGGGTTATCACCCCAGGTTCTTCCCTCTTTCTCCCGTGGACTCACCGGAGCCGGCAGCGAACGAATTCATGGCGGAGTTACAGGCGATCCATCGGTTGGTGCGACGGCAGCTGGAGAAGGCCAAGGCCGACTACAAGAGGTTCGCCGATCGGTCGAGAAGGGATACGCCTCCACTATCGGTGGGGGATCGGGTCTGGCTGTCCACCAGGAACCTACCATCCACTCGGCCGGCGAGGAAGCTGGACCACCGTTACCTTGGACCGTTCCCAGTCGAGGCCGTCATCAACCCGGTCGCCTATCGTTTAACTCTGCCACGTTCCCTGCGCGTGCACCCCGTCTTCCATCGGTCCTTGTTGGTCCCCGAACAACCGGCCTGTCCACTTCGCCAAGCGGAACCTCCCCCATCAGGAACTCGTGATGGAGGCAGCACCCCCGAGTACGAGGTCGCCAGCATCAGGGATTCCCGCTGGCTGAAAGGTCGCTTCCAGTACCTGATCGAGTGGAAAGGGTACGGGCCGGAGGACTTCACATGGGAAGACGCGACCGCCGTTCATGCCCCTGCGTTGGTGACTGCTTTTCACGAACAGTTCCCATCCCGACCGCATCCGGATCGGCAGACCCGGGGGAAGGGCCCTGCGGTGCGGGATAGTGTTGTGACTCAGGGCCAGCCTGTGGGTCCGACAGCCGGGTCCGATGTATCGGAGGACTCAGATGTGGGGGAGGAGGGAAACGAACCGGCTGATGATGATTTGGAGGCTTTGCAGAGTCCTCAGCCGGGGACCTCTTCTCAGCTGTGTGAGCCCGAGAGTGCGGAGGATGATGACCCACAGCTGGCCCTGTTCAAGGACGCCCGACGCAGGAGGCAGACGAGCAGGGACAAACAAAGAAAGACTATGGGACTCCTCGGGAGGAGGCACAGGGAGACCACGCCCTGAGCTCTCTATAAAAGAAGTGTTTGGGGAGGGGCTGGTTGCTGAAAGCAACTTTTCCGCTTGAGAAGACAAGCTCTTGTGTTTTTGTTAACTGCGTAATTAAATCTTGGCAGAAGCCTTTTAGCCTTGGACGCTTTCCAGACTCTTCTTTTAATTAGGGGTTGTGAGAAGAGGGCTGGTTCAGAACACTATGTACTATTAGGTAGTGCGATACTACTGGCAGAACAGTAAAACTGTCTTAGTCTCATTGGATGTAACCTATACATTGCACGCCCGAGAAGGTCGTGTTATGAATATTCTACCTTGAATGGGGTCAAACATTCAATTAAACAATTGGAGGTTGGGAGTGAATCATAATCCTTAAATGTCAAGGGTTAGATTGTCTGTTCCTTAAAAGGGGAAGGGGTGTTATGTATTGAGCTTTTGAGAAGAACTTATCACGTGTACGCTGGAATGCTAACGGTTCTCCAGCAACACAGATGGGACTTTCCAGTCCGGGCTGCAGTCAACTTGGCAGGAATGATGGGTTCAATCTGATTGGTTGTTCAGACTATGGGAAACTATATAAAGACTGCTTGGATACCCCTAACCCTCAGTACAGTTATAGTTATGAATAAAGCAATTATTCTTCTGTACTCAACTGCTTGGCATCTTCCCTGCTCATCTGAACCCGAAACATAACAGAAAACATAATACACTCATAATACTTAGGTTATTCATATAAATAATCTGATGCTATTTAGCATATCAAGGTCTATTTGATTAACTGATTAGACAGGATGTGGAATTTGATCATCATCAAACAATTTCTGGAGGAAAAGAAACACATCCATTTCAAAGCTTCTTTATGCACCAATAATTATCTACCTTGACTGATACTAAAATAGATGTTCCAGACTATAATAGTCTCTTCAGAGTCTGTAATGATTCAGGAAAGACTCTGGAAAACAAGCACATGTTTCAGTTATCTGGAAAAAGAAATAGCAGTCAGTTTTCAATAAAGCCAGTAAGAAAAGACAGAAATATTTTCAAGCCTAAAACATTATCGTTTCTCAAGTGAGAATAATTCAGCAGTCATTTATGTAACTTTATTCTTTACATGTGTGTGTGTGTGTGTGTGTGTTTGTGTGTGTCCCTTTGAGTCAATCATGACCTCTAGAAACTGCCTGAATAACTCCCTGATATATATATTTTTTGCAAAGTTTTTCAGAAATGGTTTGCCATTGCCTTCTTCCTAGGGTTGAGGGAGAATGACCGGCCCAAGGTCACCCAACTGACTTCATGCCTAAGGCAAGGCTAGAATTTATAATCTTCTGGTTTGTAGCTTTAACCACTACACTAAGCTGGCATCTGGTTTGTATGTGTGTCTCTGTGTATGTTGAAAATGGCTCTCAGCTTTATCCCTTACCTTTTAAATATTTTTTTTAAAAAAATATTCTGTGAGAAACTTGCTTTCAATAGAGTAACCTACAAAGCTCTGACAAAGCCCATCTGAAAAGAAATAAAGGGGACACCCTCTGAACATGTACTGGGGCACACTGTGTCAACTCTACAAATGTTTTATTCGTCTCCGTCTGTCGGAACCATGACACACTGATTCTGTCTGGAAAAACTCATCCTTCTAAAGCTAAAAAGGACAATAGTTAAGCTAGGGATATCTTCAAGCTACTGCCTCTCAGTTGTTTTGGAATTATAATTTCCAGCTTGTACAACAACAACAACAATAACCACAAAAACAACAAAGGACTATTTTCCCTCCTGGATGGGAGAGAAGTTATACTCTTACAATCTAAAACTTACAATCCAAGCACATCAGATGAAAGCCAGATTGGATGAGGCCATTCTGCATATAAAACATGTATTCTGCATGGGAAACATGTCATAATTAAATGAGTACATTATAGGTTTATATTACTTAAGCTATTACATTTATTCTTTTTCAGCTAAAAGTTGTGGATCTTAAAAGCAACTCAGAAAAGTCTCTGATTATTTTGAAACAAGCAAAGGGCTCTCTGTTACACACACACACACACAAAACCACATTCCCACCTTTCTCTTATAAATGCTTGAGCTGCTAGCAAAAGAATTCATTTGTCCTGTGAGCGACAGTGAGTAGATTCACCCTAATGAAGAGATTTGTGACATGGAAGCAAAGTGATTTTTAAAACAAAGAGGCTGTGCCATTTGCTTCCACCAGGCACTTCACGTTCCTTCCCAATTCCTCTCCGTATTCTCTAGAAACACTTGCCAAAGCTGGAAGACATTTCTTAGGAAGATTGTTTGAAGCAAATTGGATAGAAGCTGAAGGGCTCCTGTCCTGGGAGATCCTCTAGGGAATCAGCTTCTCAGCCAGAACCAGCTACTGTTTTAATACAGGAGGTACATAAGAATAAAATATAAAGTACAGCCAGTAATCCTATTCCCAGACATATGGGAGTTGGGCTTATTTTTTAGTACACAATGTGTGTAAGGAACAGCAACAATTCAGTGAGAAGTATTGGTCTGTTAAAACAAACTACAGCACTAGAAAAGGGTTGCTGTGCCCAGTTCAGACTATGATGGACCTGCCATGGCCTTCTCCCTCATAGATCTTGGTACACCCTAGAAGCCATATTTAAATGGGCTTCCTTGGCACCAAAATCTTGTCCAAGCTAAATTTATCACTTGATAGAGATGAAAGGGATGAACACTCAGGTTAGCTTAGCTTCCCCCCCTAAGAACACAATTGGTTGCAAAAATTGTGCAATTCAGCCCTATCACAATATCAAGCCAGTTAAAGTATTGTGCTTTCCAACAAAGACTTCTGAGGATCATTATTCTTTGAAAGAACAGCAAAGTTTCTCCCATACCTTGCACTTTCAGAAATGTTAGATTTCCAGAGCCTTGGAAGAACTAAAATCACTAAACTAGAACGAAGCAAATTTACATATGCTGGAATATCAGTTCTAAAATAAAATTGTTTTTAAACCAAAATTACTTTTAGCTAAATTGTGAAAAAAAAGTTTTTCGGTGTTTTTTAACAAATATTCCTGCATCTTGCACAAGAAACCTTGTTCTATGGAAATGTTTTTAGTATGTGAGCCATTGTTCATTTCGTATTATTGTGTTTTCAATCATCTAATTTGCTATCACCCTGAACAGCAAAAGCTAAATAATATAAACCATCTGCACTCTTCTTGTATATTCTTTTAGGAAATATACAACTGAAAATTAGAGTTTCTATATGCTACTACTAAATGATGGAAACAAATGGGGAAAAATGGTATTTGGTAGAAATGAAAAAATAATCTGCAAAACGTGTCATGCAGCCTAACACTTGGGAGCACAAGGTAGAGAAACAGAAATGTTTTTGTACTGATAGAGACC
This sequence comes from Vipera berus, assembly GCF_964194415.1. NCBI lineage: Eukaryota > Metazoa > Chordata > Lepidosauria > Squamata > Viperidae > Vipera > Vipera berus. The sequence continues at coordinate 60,953,420 of NC_138203.1, forward strand.
TATCTTGTTGTTTAGGGTCATCTGTCTTGTGCAAATGTTTAGGAGAAAGGTAAAGTTATATTCTGTAAAGGTTGAATTTCAAAGCATGAACCAAGTTTCTAAGCCATAGTGCAATCCACTGATTTCATGAGAATTTTGTCAGAGTTCAGCATATTTGGCAGTTGACTGGATGGGCTTTTTAAAGATGATCCTTTTAAGTCTAGAGGAAGGAGAAGGATTGCTTTTCACTGTTTCAGCAAATAGCTAATGTGTTTATTACAGCACCACTGGAAGCAAGCACATTGGCAGCAATAAAAGAAAAGCATTTTTATATCATTCGGTGGGCTACTTCCTCTTTGAAAAATGAACTGAGCATTCATATTTTTTTCTGCAACTACAGCAGTGTATAGAAGGACCCATGTTCAAAACTTATTTTCTTTGTGACTAAACCTATAATATGTAAAGTCCTGAATGTAAAATCCCTGCCAGAAATCCCAAAGAGTTTCTGCTACTCAGTATGATCTGTTTCAGCATAGAGCATACAACTGTCATGTTAGACTACAGATTACTATGTAGCTATAATTTAGTATGATTACAAAAAAGGTCAGTAATGATATAATCTAGTATTCCACTTGGCAATATTGCTTGTAAACAATATAAATAAATATTAGACTGACTAGTGTTGCCCAGCAATATGTTTTGCACCATAATCTTCTGTTTATATTGTCTGCATGCTTTAGTTTAGCATCTTAACCTGTTCAGAATAACCTGAGTGTGTGTCAGTCCACTATTTATCCATCCTGCTGGATGGGATATGGGTTTCAGTATGTTGGCTTGAAAGATAGTCTCTAGATGAAAGATCCTAGCTTGCATAAAATGGCATATGAACACTGTTGGGGTAAATGTGGGCCTGAGATTAAGTTTGTAACATTCTGGCCAAAAGTTGCCAGAAATGACCACTAAGTGGTCACTTAGTGTCAGCAAGGAATATTGCTTAAGGCAAGGACATGCTAACAGTTGTTAACATTTTTGGGGAGTGTCGCGTCGAGCGACCGATCAGGGTTCCGGCCTCAACTCTTAGAGCCCCGTAACAGGGGTGAGAATTTAGAGGGACCCTCGCAAGGGTGAACACCTTAAATATGGAAGGATTTTGCCCTTTGCCGCCGACCCAGTGTGCCGGACGTTCCGACGGTCACACTTGGGAACTGCGATAGCGCAGGAACAGAATCCTAGGACAAACTGAGGCACCAACACAAGTTTGTTCAAGGTGAGAGAGCACAGAGTGCCCGGGGTGGATGGTGTTGCCCCCGAACAGCTTTGCACAGCACTCTTTTATTGAGCAGTTTCACCAGGGAGGGGGAAGTACACACATGAGGAATTAACATATGGAAGGTCATAGGAGAACATAGCTCATTACATACAACTGCTAATGAAGAGGGCAAAGGTCATCACAGGAAGCAATAAAGCATAACCTATCGTATACAAATGCTAACAGAGAAGACAAGGAAGCAATAAAGCATAACTTATCGTATACAAATGTTAACGGAGAAGACAAGGATTATCACAGGAAGGCATAACTTGAGGCAAGGACAATTACAGGAGACAGGAACCATATACAAATGCTAACAGAGAAGATAAGGGTTATCACAGGAAGGCATAACTTGAGGCAAGGACAATTACAGGAGACAGGAAGCCATATCTTGAGGCAAGGGCAATTACAGAAGACAAGTCTTGTTATATACAATTGTAAATGAAGGAGGCAGAGGTATTTGTTGTATACAATTGTAAATGGAGAAGGAAGAGTTTTATCACCAGAGGCAGGAATGCAGAACTTTACAACTTTTAATATAGAAGGCAAAAAGGTCTTTGGGAGTCTAGGATAACTACAACTCCTCTTTTTCTGTTTTTTAAGGCCAATTGCTGAGAAGGCCCCTCAATGTAGTCTAGAACTTTCTCTTCTAGGACACTTATGCGGGAAAAAGAGAAATCCTTCGATACCTCCTGTGCCGGCGCCGGTGTTCCTTTCAAAGAGTGTTGGTGTGAGGGTTCATCAGTCTCTGGGTTAGAAGTGAATTCTAAAAGAGGATGTTTGTATTCACTGTCAACAGTGTGTTTCATCAACAGAATGTCATCGCTAATGCTGCTCAGCCTTCGTTGTAGAAAATCTAAAAGTTTACCCATAACACATGGGCCAATTGCACATGCAAGTAATAACAAAATTAAAGGACCAGCTATGGCTGAGAAAAGGTCAGCCAGGGAGAGAAGTAAAACATTCCTTGAATTGATACTTACTGTGCCATAAGGAATCAATTTGTTTAACAGCTCTCTGTTCAGCTATCAAAGAAATACTGTTAGTAATACTTCTGATAAAAATAGGCAAGACACAAGGTAAAATAATGCATCCTAATACAATCATACCAATTAAAGCTACAATAGCTTGTAAACCAGGTAATTTGGGAAACCAGGAGCCAAGTAATTCCTGAAAGTTGAAACCATTTCAAGTTTGGACAGGAACATGAGCTACAGAGTTCACATAGATGATGATGGTAGACTCGTTGTTAACAACAGGTGGTTCCTTCTGGGTCCATGTGATGGGCAAAAACAGTGTGAAAAGAGTCATTTTTGACTGGAACCAATGTCAAAGGTGTGAGCCATTGTAAAGAACGGGATGGGATAGCTGGTGAAGTGGAGGCACAATGAAATGCTGCAGGCTGAGTAGGCGGCAAAACTTTGACGTCTGGGGTAAGCTCTCAGATGGAATTGTGTTTCAGTGGCATCAGTCAGTGGTGTTAGAACAAGGCTGAAAAAAGTCACAAACCATGCTGTCGTTTTTAGCGGGTTCTGTAGTTGTTTTTGTGGAAGCATGATATGGCCGAACATGACGACCAGGGATCCACAGCACTTTGTCTGGCAGTTGAACAGCTGCGTAGCCTCTGCCCCAGGTGATAAGGTCTGTGGGGCCTTGCCAAGTCAGGTCTGGAAGTTGTCGGTACCAAACCTGTGGCTTAGGGAGATCTGAAGAAGAAGAAGAAAAATGCCGCTCTGCAGCTGTGGTTAAGGGATGGCCAGTCAAGTTTGAAAAGTTCAGAGTGTAGAGGCAAAGGTTAAGTGTTTCTTGCACTGCTGGGAGGTTGGGGTTTCGTTTTCCCCGTTCTGATTTTTATAGCGATCTAAAGCATGTTTCAAGGTTTGGTTAGCCCTTTCCACCAAGGCTTGGCCTTGGCTATTATATGGAATTCCAAATTTGTGTGTGATTTGCCAATGATGACAAAATTCTGCCATGGCTTGACTGCTATAGGCAGGGCTATTATCTGTTTTGAGTTCTTTTGGACATCCCAGCACTGCAAAGGTCCGAATACAATGATTAATGACATGTTTGGTGGCTTCTCCCCTTTGGGGGGTAGCCATGATGAATCCTGAAAAGGTATCAATTGAAACATGCAAATACTTCCATGGGGCAAATGGTGCATATTGTGTAACATCCATTTGCCAAATTTGGCAAGGCTCCAATCCCCTGGGATTGACACCCATAGGGATTGCAGTTGCTTGTTTACTTCAGGTTGGACACTGCTGGCGAATTGCAATAGCTTCTGCAGCGGTGATGCCAAACTGCTTTTGCAAAGCTTTGGAATTTTGATGAAAATATGAATGACTTTCCCAGGGGGTGAGGGGTTGCAAAGAACAGGCTGAAGGTCCGGAGGCAGCCTGATCTGCAACATTGTTTCCCTCTAGCAAAAAACCTGGAAAAGGCTGATGACTACGAATGTGAGCAAGAAAAATAGGATGTTGGCGTTCAAAAAGCAAATTTTGCAAGGTTAAAAAAAGTTGTAACAAATCTGGTTGAATGGATGGGGATAAATAACATCCATAAATCACTTAAATTGTGTGATAAACATAAAAGCTATCCACAATAAGATTCAAAGGTTGAAAGGAAAAAAGTTGACAAGCCAAAATTAAAGCAGCCAGTTCAGCTTTTTGAGCTGACCGCTGGGGTGTTGTTTGCTTGGTTATCCAGTGACCATTTTCCAACCAGGCACAGGCGCCACACTCCTTGCTCCCATCTGCAAAAACTGTAACAGCCGAATGTAGGGGGTGAGGAGACAAGGGTGACAACCACTCAATGGGTACAGTGCGAACAATTTGCAAACGATAATCGGGTGGTGGGTGGCAAGAAACCTTGCCATGCCAATCAGCTAAGGAAAATTGCAATTCACTTGAGGTTTGAAAAAATGATTCCCAAATTTGCAAAGACATAGGCACAAAAAGAGTGTCTATCTCCAGCCCAATCAAGGCTTTCGTTCGGTGACAAATTTTAAAAATCAATTGAGCCAATTGTGCTTCTCTGGTTAAAACAGAAACTTTGGGCATATGGGATAAATGAATCCACTCCAAAATTTTCAATTGGTTAGCACATTGAACAATAGCAGCAGTAAATCTACATTTCTCTTCTCCAAAAGTATTGAAGATTCCATGATCATATTTGGAGTCAGTGTATATGTTTCCCCTTTCCTGTATTAACAATCTCAGAGCCTGTTGTAAGGCATAAAATCCACAGGCTAGTGCTGATTAAGGGAGGGAAATTCTCCCAGATATCACCTTCTATCAATGTGTCCTGCACACAGACACAAAAACATCAAAAACAAAAAAACAAAAACAAAAAACAACTCCACAAAAAGATCAGAGTAATTTCTTTTGGGTGATGTTTAACTAAAAACTCAAAAATTTCCAAAAACTTGTCCAACAATTAATCTCTCCTCTTACGAGTAAAAAAAAATTGCAAGCTGAAACTGCAAGAGTGGGCATCAAGTTTCACATCCACCCCCCTTTCTCAGACTGGAATTCTAAGCAGAGAAAAAAAAATGGTTAAAAGGACCAGCCACCCCCCCTCTTCTGGCTGTCTCTCCCTTTCTCACTCTTAAAGTAACACAGCGGGGTTGGGGGGGGGTAAAAGAAACTTTACAAAAATCTCACCACCAAAAAAAAATAGTTTGCTCTCCTTTACATGCATTTTCTCTCACACATCATCCATGGCTTTTACAACAATAAAATCTGCAGTTTACTGTTCCTTTCACAGCCTGGGACGAGGTGGGGGGTGGTAGGTAGGTTTGAGGGCTAACACACTCACATATACATATCAGCAAATTAACTCATTCACTTCCATTCTGACTGCTTGCATAAACAATTTCACTTACAAAAATTTCATTTCATACTTTCTCCAGACAAACCATACATTGTTAAATAAGGCCTTTTTGTTTGGTGTTATCAGAGAGGATTTTGACCCTCTTCCAAGTCGTGGAAATAACACAGAACAACACAAACAGACATATATACACAGATACTATTAAAACAACATTTATTTAGACATATGGCTTGTCCTACAAGAGGTGAGAAAAATCATGAGACGATTCCAACCGAACATGGTTTCTATAGGGCCCTTTAACCATCTCCTATTTTTCTCACCATTCCAAGTCCAAGCTTAATGTTCCAAATGTCCATATATATATATATATATATATATATATATATATATATATATATATATATATATATATATATATATAACAAAACAAAACACACATATCAATTTGGGGTTTAGGCCAAAACAATAGTCCAAAAAGCTAGATTAAAAGAAAAAGATAGAAGAAAAACTTGGTTTTATTTCTTTGATTTTTCTATTCTTTAGGTTTACAACAACTACTTTCCTATTCTTTGATTTGGTAGAGCAGAATTGTCAATTTAGTTTGGCTCGGAGCCTGCAATGGGAAGCTAGATCTCAGACAACTCCAGGCAGTTGAAATCAACAGGCGCGCCCCTGGACTTTACTGAGAACAGCTCGCCCCAAGAGGCTCTTTCAAGCCCCACATAAGCCAATTCTAACAGGAGTTCATTTCGGGCATATTCGTTGTCTATTTGCCTTGTTATTTCTTCCTGCAGTCAGATGAAGTAAGAAGATTTGTTAATTGGCCTCCTGGCAATAAGGTTGGAGAAGAGGAGGCTAGAAATTCAGATGACGAAGAATGTAAGGAAGGTTTGTCAGAAGATGTTGTAGATGGTGCAGAAGGATAGGGTGGGGGGGGCTTCAGATGAAGGCGGAAGATCAGAAGAGTGATCAAGAGGTTTAGAGGTAGAAGATGTCAGATCTAAAGGAGATGGCAAAAGTTTTAATGCTGCCATCACTGCTTGCCATGCGGACAAAATGTCAGCAGGCGCCCTGGGATGATTGTGAAGATATTTACCTAGCTTTTCCCAGGTTATAACAGACAAAGTGCCTGATTCCGGATAAGCCGGACAATTTTTGTTAATATATTGTAAAAGTTTTGTAAAAAGTCTCTTTCCTACAGGATGGACCATGGTGCCATTGTGTTTTTGAACAAAATTAGCATTCTGCACTATATTAAAAAGTTCGTCCCTATGACCTGATGAAACTTTGGAAAGTGGGGAGCCCATTACTCACGATTAGAAGCCTTCTCCGAGGTGCGTGGTAACAGGAGTGCAGGCAGTACACCCCTGGACAGGAGTCGTACCGTGGAGTTGAAGCCGCGATCCCGGACGAGCCCCCAGTTGTCGCGTCGAGCGACCGATCAGGGTTCCGGCCTCAACTCTTAGAGCCCCGTAACAGGGGTGAGAATTTAGAGGGACCCTCGCAAGGGTGAACACCTTGAATATGGAAGGATTTTGCCCTTTGCCACCGACCCAGTGTGCCGGACGTTCCGACGGTCACACTTGGGAACTGCGATAGCGCAGGAACAGAATCCTAGGACAAACTGAGGCACCAACACAAGTTTGTTCAAGGTGAGAGAGCACAGAGTGCCCGGGGTGGATGGTGTTGCCCCCGAACAGCTTTGCACAGCACTCTTTTATTTAGCAGTTTCACCAGGGAGGGGGAAGTACACACATGAGGAATTAACATATGGAAGGTCATAGGAGAACATAGCTCATTGCATACAACTGCTAATGAAGAGGGCAAAGGTCATCACAGGAAGCAATAAAGCATAACCTATCATATACAAATGCTAACAGAGAAGACAAGGAAGCAATAAAGCATAACTTATCGTATACAAATGTTAACAGAGAAGACAAGGATTATCACAGGAAGGCATAACTTGAGGCAAGGACAATTACAGGAGACAGGAAGCCATATCTTGAGGCAAGGGCAATTACAGAAGACAAGTCTTGTTATATACAATTGTAAATGAAGGAGGCAGAGGTATTTGTTGTATACAATTGTAAATGGAGAAGGAAGAGTTTTATCACCAGAGGCAGGAATGCAGAACTTTACAACTTTTAATATAGAAGGCAAAAAGGTCTTTGGGAGTCTAGGATAACTACAGGGGAGGCACTGCCTGGTGAATATTTGGGCAACTCCTTACAGTTTTCTAATCCACATTTTTAATGGCAACTAGCCATTGTTTCACTTCTAAGTGTGAGAGAGAAGGAATGCTCCACAGTTGCTCAGCTGGTTTCCATGTCTAAGGCAGGACTGGATTTCTCCATTTCTAATCCAGGGCTTTATCCACTAGGTCAATTTAATTAGCTTTCATTTAGTCTATTGCAATTTTGAAGGCATTATTTGAAAGGTCTGATGGACCAAACCCAGGGTGACCGACATGAAAATCAATGAACCATCTGGTAATAACCTTGGTGTATGGAAAATTGTGATTTAAATACAAGAGGAGTAAATGGTAAAAAAAACCCACCACAATTTTGTTTGGCTTCACAAACAAAATTAAAGGGAAAAATATCTGTGTTGTGGTTCTGTAAAATTAAGGCAAAGATTAGATTGAAATTGTAAATTTAATTATGAAATAAGGGGCTCAACTTTATTTTGGAAAGTATGAATAGGTTTGTTATCATTTAGTCTATTATAGTGTGGTATGATGGTAGGAATTCATGTTTTCATGTTAAGACTCTGATAAGTTACAATAATACAGGTAGTCCTTGACTTACAACTGTTTGTTTAGTGATTGTTCAAAGTTACAACAGCACTAAAAATGTGACATGACAGTTTTTTACAGTTACAACTTTTGCAGCATTCTCCTGACCATGTGATAATTAAGATGCTTGGCAACTGGTTCTTATTTATGACCATTGCTGTGTCCAAAAGTCACTTTTCGAATGAGTTCAGGGCATTTAAAATATGCTAGATTTTATGACTGAATGTGTGAATGAGCCATGAGAGTGATTGGGATCTTTGATGACCAAAATGTGGGGATTAAGTGAGTATCTGAGCATCTCCCTAGAAAAAGACCTGTTTGTTTTAAATATATAGTTGGCATATATAGACATATTTTGGGCATAACCTAGCAAAGAAATAAATCTCAATCTAAAAGTACTTGACTATTTACAATGAAAGGTTTAGAAAAAAATAGTGAACCATACAAAGAAGACAGGAGTTTTTGGATGTGGGAAAACCATTCTTTGCTACCATCAAGAATGAATCTTAGAGAATATGCAACATTAGCAAAATTAGCAGTATATATTCCCAAAAGATGTTTAACCAAATTTAAGCAAGAAAGGTTTTCATGCATACGATACATTATGCAGCATGGCAAATATAAATATTTACAATTTGGCCTATTCAGGCTTCTAAGAGGGAAGTTATTATTGCCTATTTTTCTTAGTCTGTTTTTCTCAATATATGCATACAGTTATATGTAAGAATGCATATAAGTGGAGATGTTAATATTAAGTATTTAGCTTAAGAGAGAAACCATGGTTGTACAACAAATATGTTGATGTAATTTGCAGTGGTATACATATATTAATGAAAAATATAAAAAAAAGATTAGCAAGAGAATGCTGAAGAGAAAAAAGCTATGAATGAGAACAAAATGAATACAAAAGAAAGATCCTTGATAAAAATAAGGAAGAAAAGAAGATATAATATATATATAGTGGAAGAAAAATAGTTGTAAAATATGTAGTCAAAGACAGGAAGGAATAGTTAAAGTTAAAAAAGGTAGAAAAAATGAAGAATTTAGTTGAAATAAGCAGTTGATTTGGAACTAGGTAAAAACAGCTAAGCAAAGAACTCCAGCACAGAGAATCAAATTAAAAATAAAACTAATTTGCTGATTTTGTACTGCAACATAAATACATGAAGGAAGAATAAATAGATTGAACAGAAGAGAAATGTCAAGAAAGCCATTGCTGGATGGAGCTGAAATAGTAGGTGGACATGGTACACAGAAATTAATGAATGTAATTTAATGTATTTTGTTAATATATTATTATATACCATACCAAATATTATATTAATTATATTATATTATGTTGTGTTATGTTATGTTACATTATATTATTGTATACCTTTATCTTATACAATTATCATAGGTGATCCACAACAATCAATAAAAATACAATATAAAAACAGATCCAATCCATTCCTGGCAGATTCCAGAAGTACGGACACAGCCTTATCGTAGCTAGCCCAATGCTTCTGGAAGGCTAAAAGAGAATTTCAGGAGGGAGCCTCTTCCAAAGGGCCAGGGTGGCTACAGAGAAGATCCCATTAGATTGCAGCATTTAAAGCAGACATCACGTGATGTCGTATAATGTATCGGGACCATTTTGCCATTGCTGGCAATAGGGTGGGCATGGCTTCCGGATGACATGTTTGGCCCGTGGGCCAGTAGTTTGACACCCCCGATTTAAAGAAAGGGACCTGGAACACACCTATTCTATTTATCGATGCACTGAAAGAGAGACAATCCCACAAATAACTTTGCCTTGCATCATGAAGGGCTTTAAAGGTGATAATCAAAACCTTGAATTTTATCCAGAAAGCTACTGGGAACCAGTGCAGTTCATGCAACAGTGATATAACTTGGGTAAACTGAAGGGTTCAGAACTACAGGTACCTCTGCATACTGGACCAGCTGGATAGTCTTCAAGGGCAATTCCATGTAGAAAGCATTGCAGTAATCCAATTAGAAGTGACTGAGTAGTGGGTGCTTATGAGGAAGGCCATATTTCTTTTACTTTGCTCATGCCTTCCTTCCTTCGGTTTACTATTTTTTTCTTTCTTATTCACTCATGCATAACATTGTTTGCATAACAGTGCTTATCCTGAAAAGGAATAGTGTAATGGACATGCATACATATGTGGATATTTTTCTCTCTCTCTGTGTGAGTCTCTCTCTCTCTCTCTCTCTCTCTCTCTCTCTCTCTCTCTCTCTCTCTCTGTGTGTGTGTGTGTGTGTGTGTGTGTGTTTGTGCACACACCATTTTAATAGTCTCTATAAAAACAGACTATTGAGCAAATTCATTAGTTACTTGCAGTTTGTCTTCAATTCCTTTGTATACTGGTAGTTAGGATAAATAATAGACTAAAAAGTGAGCCTTTATTTCACCCGGTCAGCCCTACCATTTGCCAGGATAAAACAGCTGTCTTAGAAAGCTACATGTGTGTAATGAAAAGGTGCCACATTTGATAGGACTTATTCTTCAATTTTTACTGTTTCTTTTGAAACTTTCTACCATGGGTGTCAAAATAACTGCATTAGATTCTCATGTGGAAAGCAGAATGAGTTGCTCTTCTATCTCTATCACTAGTTCTGTCTTAGGTTAGTTCTGATGCATTTGTACGGCTAGGAATGATACGGCTGAGAAAGCACAGAAGGAGAGATGCTTCAGTGTGCTGGATACTGTTCAGTGAGGTCAAAGTCACTCAAGGTGAATCAAGATGTAATAGGTTGGAGATATACTGAAAGAGATGAAAACAGAAACCTGAAAAAAATATTTGTTACACTAAGGACCATGATGCAACTGTATTATATTGGACCTTACTTTGGAATGTTTTAAAAGTACAAATGTAGAAGAAGAGCAGGCTGAGCTGGAAGGTGGAATTAAACATATCATCAGTATGGAGTCATTGCATTGCCACAAGAGGCCAAAGTCCAGCCCCACATTAATTCCATTGACCCTTACAGTATCCAATACAGTAGTTGACTAGATTCTTGTGTATATGCAGCAGTGATAAACTCCTCTGTGCTTTGAACTCAATGAATATTCCTGGTTATTTGTGACTGACCACAACCACAGATTTGAGTGAAGGGGGTTGATCCCTTCTCAACCTAACACAGACAAAGCCTCTCTCAGCCCACTTCATTTAGCTGTAGGGGAGGGGGGACATCACAAATGGCAGGTTCCCTACTTGCCTTCTACACCTAAAGCAAGTGAAAGAAAATGTCAGCCTTTTGACATAGATCAGACCAGGAAACCAACATTATGCATGCTAGTACTACTTTTATTATCTAGGTACATTAGTAGAAACTTATCCAGTTACATTAACAAAAACTCTGAATGTATTTCCCCACTCCCTTCCTCCCTTTATCTTTAAGAGAACTAGAGACGGTCAATTCTGTGATATTTTCTCAAATTATATGTCTACCCTGGACTCAAATTTCTTGTATCTATCATTGTCTTGGTTGCAGCTCTTCCTCCTGTTCCTCATGGTTACTCTTACAGTCCATTATAAAAATATGTCACAGTTCTGACCTTCCTTAGGTCCCTCTTCATCAGCTCTTTATATTTTATAAATAAGAAAAGTTGTCTCTGTACATTAAATATAATACACTTTTATTTGACTTGTTGTTTCTCCTAAAGGCTTATCCTTAGAAAGTACACATCCAAGTACTGTGGAATATTGTAGGAATGCAATATTCCAACCAATGGATTCCAAAAGTCTTAATCATTATATCCTTGTATTGTAAAGAAACCTCCTGCTCAGTACAGAAATTTATTTTTAAAAGCATTTTTGGCAGAAACTAATTGTTTGGTAATGAGGTTTAGATTCAGGGAGGAACCTGGTGGGTGCCCTTGGCCAAATTTGCTTGCTCTTTTTCCATTCTAACCATCTGTAGTATTTTCTTTCTCATCCCCTTCCTGTCTCCATTTTAGAGAGGTTTTCTTTCCTGCCATTAGGAAATGAAATCAGAAAAGAATGTGTCATAAAAAGAAAACACTGTGGTCCATTAAAACAGTTCATTAAGACTGATAAATGGATGTGTGTGCTTGGCAGAGAAAACACAGTAGCAAGAGCCTGAGCAAAGCCAGCGTACACCTGCCACATTCAGGCAATGTAAAACATGAGTGTCGCAAGATGATCGGACACCAGAGGGATCTCTACGGAAGCAAAATAAACAAACAAAACCTGGTGATGCCAAAGTGAATGTTACCTGAGAAACAGAGATTCATTTCCTCTGTTCAAGGCTGCTTATCAGTTTCTCACGGACACCTTGCCTCCTTGCATAGGTTTGCATACAATTTAAGGAGCGTCTCATTCATATGCTTATCCCCATGCTAATCATGGCTTGTTTGGAAAGATGCTGCAAGGCTAACTCTGATCTGGCACATGCCCAAATCATTGATGCATTGACTTCAGCAAACAACAAACAAGAAACAAACAAACAAACAAAAGAAACCCTTTTCTTTTTAATGCCTCTCTTAGTGCCATGAATACAGAAGCTTCAAGATACCCACCTTGTGCTCTCGAATGCAAATTGTTTAGACTGTTAAAAAGAAAAATCTGAGAAAATACAAATAATGTGCTGGAATGATTGTGGGTTGTTGTTTTTTAAAGGTTTCAGGAGAGGTTTGCAGGTTTACCACAGCTTAAAACATTATGTATATTTACTCCTGAGTTTTAATTATTTTATTCTTGTTTTAAATGTTTTTTTATTATAATATTTATATATATCTTTTATGTCTATATGTATGCTGTTATGCTCCATGAGTGATATGCGCAGTCTCTAAACATTATATATATATATGTTAAATGCTTGTTAACTTTAAAAAAATTACACACACACAGACACACACAGACACACACAGACACAGACACACAGACACACAGACACACACAGACACACAGACACACACACACACACAGACACACACACACACACACACACACATATATATATATATATATGGATAGATAGATAGATAGATAGATAGATAGATAGATAGATAGATAGATAGATAGAGAGAAAGATATGACATGAGAGGGGGGGTAAATGTGCATGATCTATGTAAATGATTTGATCTATTTCAAAACAGCAAAAAAAATCACTAGACATTGTAATTATCTTTGGTGGAAAAATCTTGGGATCATCAGTGGACCCCATGGATTTATAGTGGGTTTCCTTCGGGAAGAGCCTAATAGTTCAGTTGCTCAGATTGAAGACATTTCAGTATCCTTGATTCTCTTGTGTTTTTATAGTGCTGCTTGAGAGCACAATCATATGCATATTTACCTTTAAGGTAGCCTTTATTATTTGATTAGTAACATTTATTTATAAAACCTTTTAACTGCCTTTTCATTAAAAATATTTTCCTAGTGGTACAATAACGTCATACCAATAAAATCATTATATAAAGATTATAAAGATTAAAATGTTTTCCCAGGGTACAGTACAAGTATGAGTATTTCTCCCCAAATATTCACAATGTCATTTGTATTTTCGTTCAGATGCATAATTCGTGCATGGTTTTGCTATTGCAAATTGCAGAAAAACACAAAACTCAAAAATTAGAGAATTGGTTTATTAGTATATTAAGGACAACTGTGTCTTACTTATTGCTATATTTTTAAAACTGTAACTCACAAATATAGCACATTATCAGCATTCATGGAGGCTGCAAATGATTAAAGCCAGTATAAAATTAGAATTATTGAAAAGGAAAACAACATGCATATATTTTTACTGGTACAGCTTAATTACTTAATGATGCCAAAGTTGTTCTTATAATTTAAACATTAAATGTGTCCAGAGGTACACAAATATTTATAATTTACAAGAGTGTATCATATTTTTTCTACCCAGTACAAGAATGAAAAGCAAACTATACCACATTTGAAATACTAGTGTGCCATTTTTATTTTAGAATAAGTGCATCATGACCTGACCTGGATTGATCTCATTGTTTTAGATTAAATGTTCAGGATAGTTGCTTAATTCATGTTTGTGTGCCATTGCTTAGAAACTTCCCCACTCCCCCTACCCCCAAAATACCAAATCTCCATGGTGTTTTGGAGATTGAAGTAAGCACATCTCTGTGTCTGCAGGAAGGCAAGTAACTATTGATAAATATTGTGGAAAAATATGTTAATTCCTCACTGTGAGTGTAATCTCAGTCCATATTGAGCAGCTATGAAGGAAAGGAAAGGAAAGGAAAGGAAAGGAAAGGGAAAGGAAAGGAAAGGAAAGGAAAGGAAAGGGAAAGGAAAGGAAAGGAAAGGAAAGGAAAGGAAAGGAAAGGAAAGGAAAGGAAAGGAAAGGAAAGGAAAGGAAAGGAAAGGAAAGGAAAGGAAAGGAAAGGAAAGGAAAGGAAAGGAAAGAAGGAGCTTCATGCTGCTTATTTAATGCATGAGGCAGTTTATTCCTGATGGTTTTTGCTGGGTTGGGTAAATGAATTGTACTTTTATTAATGCTGCTATTACAGTGTTATTGGATGTTCTGCTGTAATGAATACTGAATATAGCAGTGATTATGCAGTTTGATGACTTATTTTTATAATGAACTTAATTGTTATGATGGTGCATCTGTTGTGAAGCTATATGAATGTGGCAAATGAGAAAAGTGCATACAAATTAGTTTGACTAGACTTACCCATAAAATACAAAAAACACGGACCAGGACGTTAAAAAAACACCAAAGGAACATGGGACATAGCTTACTTCAGAGCAGAGCTCGCTTAACCAAACTTGGTCCATGGTGGCTGGAAAATTCCTATCCAGAATATCAAATGCCACCAGCTTATCTACATACAATATATTGTGGCTCTTTCTGGTAAGTAACATTCTGCTTACCGATGCCATAATTCAGGATATCTGAATTATGAACCTGATAAAACATAGCATATGTAGGCTACTGAGTCTCAAATGCACCAGTAAACGTACTTTTAGATTCATAAGAAGCTTTTGTAATTCAGCTATGGAGACTTGATTTTTAGTGATAAAGATGCGATGACAACATAGTATATTTTTTCAATATCCAGCCAGTTTTAAATCTCAGAGTCACCAGTACTGTATACAGCTAGTGAGTAAATGATCTAACAGAAAAGAAGAAAATTAGGTTTGATAGAAAAAAAAAAGAAAGATAGAAATTTCAAAGGCAAAAATGTATATTTTATGAGATTTTGTGTCATGTGACATAGAAATGACATAGCTGTTGTAATTAGAAATTTATTTATTTATTAAACTTATATGCCAACTTTCTTGCCTGGAGGTGACTCTATGTTGACTAATTTGGATGTGTTTAAAAACCATCAACATTAAATATGTGTACATATACATAAATAAATAAATAAAATTTGGTCAATGACCAGCATATTTTTTAAAAAACAACAAGAACAGCAAATTAAAACCAAATAGATGGGATAAAATACTAACATGACAAATATAAAATAACACATAAAAATGTGACATACATTTCCATTATTGCTAGTGTATTAGTTACCTGGGCAAGTATATATTTAACATATTACAGACCATGAAGTAAAATATATATAATCTAAAAATAAGGTAGCTAGTATGTGTTAAACTAAAGTGATAAATAATTCTGTAATCAATTGTGCCTTATTTTTAATGTTGCAGCTCAGAATTTGGCTATTACATAGATCATAAAGAGTTTCGAATCTTCTATCCAGAAGATGGTTCACACAGAAATTATCTGATCTTCCTGGCAATTTATATATTAAGGACAGAATACAGTATAAGCAGACCTCTATCCCTATAGAATTTACAGTGCAGTAGTACATGCAAATTGGTTTTGATCTCCTTGTTGCCTTGTGCACAGGGCACTCTGTCAATGGGGTTTTGGAGTATCTAACTTGCAGCAGTGTGGATGGTAAGATATTATGCCAGGCTTTGAAAAATGCTATTCTCAGTTTGGGGAAATTTAGATTTTGAAGATAGTTTGCTAGCTCCCAGGTGCCCTTATTTATCCAATTTATGCCATATTGGGGAAGCCTATTAACTTTAATCTTAAACTCCATATCCTTATTCTTTGATCACTTGTTTGACCTGGTCCTATCCTGAAGAAATTAGGAGCAATAACAGAAGGTCCTTACAATGCCAACTTCTATTCTACTGCCTATTTACACAGAGGATATCGGTCTATTAAAACTAAAGGGGTCAGTTCAACTGGGAAGAATTGGATTTTTAGCCAGAAATTTATCCTCCTCCTCCTCCTCCAAGACCTTAACTGGATTGCTTTAATTGAGCATTTGCTGTTTCATTGGGTGCAGCAAGGATTGATCTCAAAATGTTTGTTTGCACTGTTTCCAGTGCATCCTTCTTTGCATAATTTTCTACTTGTGCCTAATAAAGATTTGGGCCAATGGTTTGGCCTGAAAAGGCTTTAATACCACAGGGAAAAATTGTCCTCCACTTGCATAAAAGAAACACTTAATAGCATCCATAGACCTAAGAGCTACTTGGTTCTTGAGTGTGCTGGAATGAAACCAAACTAAGATATTTAAGTGCAATAACTTACTTTAATTTGTGTCCTTATATTCTCCAGGATTATTAGATGGCTGTTTTTAGCAAAGACCAGATTTTCAGATTTTCAGGTGATTTCTTCTTCAGTGCAAAAATATTGTTGCCATTGTTCTTTTCATTCCTATAGGGGTATATGGAATTATGACAGAATCATCAGCCTAGAGAAATATAGGGTTTTGTGTCCTACCAGTTTAGGTGCCTGTAAATCTAGATTCTGAAGAAGATCTACCACTGAATTGATGTACAAGCTGAAAAAAATGTGAGAGTGATCTGGCTGCAACATCTATCAGCCGATTGATGATCAGGATTGATTCTGCTGATTTGGTGGCTAGGTAGTGTCTCCTTTCTCTTGCACTGATCCATGTGCAATCCTCTCCAAGCTATGTGTTCAGTGGAAGAAGAAAACCATCTCAGATAGAAGGAGTATGTCAATTTTTGGTCCCAGAGTTCTTGATGGCTGCATTCCTTGGCTAGGTCCTCCAAACAAGCTCAAAGTATTTAATCATTACTTTTCCATGCTGTTTTCAATCCAAGGACAGCAAATTAAAATTAGACTGACTTTTCTTTTGTAAATTTGAGCTACCAACTACTTTATTTTTTTTCTTTCCCAGGAATAAAGAAAGATATGAAGTAAGTTTATTTTAAAATGCTTTTTGACAATGAGGGTTTACTACTTTTGAACCATGAATGTCCTTCTACAGTATTGTCCAGAGATAGCCAAACCACATTGGTTTGCAATTTTCAGCAACCAATCTAAGAAGGTTTCCTTGGGAAATTGCTATCTTGGCCATTTCCCAAGGAAATCCTCTTAGATTGGTTGCTGAAACGTGCAAACCAATGTGATTTGGCTATCCCTGGACAATGCTGTAAAAGGACATTCAATTGGTTTCCTTATTGTATTAAGCAAATGAGATCCAGGAGATGAATTGAAGCTAAAATCATCTTTCAACTGAAAAACAGGGCTTATAATTCTACATCTCTATAGGAAGAACAATTAGAATTATAAAAATCTTCCAGATGACTCCCTTGATGGCAACACAGAATATTTTATGTTTCTCTTTATTCTTATCTAGTGGTCATCCAGGTTTTTGCTGTTCAGATATGGTAGCTCTACTTGGGATATCTGATTATTCTTCTCCTTTTTCACCTTTCATATAGTATATAAAATTTGAGCACTCTTGTTGGGAGGGAAAATTAGACTGGAAGTCCTAAACATACTTAGCTATAGCTGTTTTTTTATGACCACATTTCTATTATCACTTGGACATTTTGCTAGTTTTGTATAACAGGGAAATGTATAGGCTTTTTAAAATTCAGTTTTCAGAGCAAAGTTCTCTAAAGTATAGTTAATATAAACCGCAGCAGCCAACTACTCTTTTGAAGTATAGATAGAAGCAATCCAATGAAAAATATAAACACAAGTTAAAATGTTATTATTGCTGTTACAGTTCATATCTACCTTTTCATTTGGAGAACTCTCATTTCATTTCAAGAACTGCTAATAACATGTGAAAGAAATGCAGCAATACCAATATTTTTTTAAAAGAATTGGACAATTAATGCACATTAAAATATACAAATAGCAAATGGATTAACATTTAAATGATTGGGTAAAGCAAGCTTTACTGCTTATCTAAACGGAATATATACACTGTAGTTTGAAGGAATATAGGAGAAAGCAGTCTTTCCACTTGTCTGATTAATTAGTCTCCGAACCTATACAAATCTTTCCTGGAAAAATTTGTTAGGTATCAAATTCCCAATATGTGAAATAAAAGAAGACAGTTATATGGGGTAGTGACAGACCTTCTACCTTTCTCAGGGAGTGGTTCCATAACTATGCTATTATCACACACACACACACACACACACACACACACACACACACACACAAATATGACCCTGTCTTCCTAATACTTGACAGTCTAATACAA
This sequence comes from Vipera berus, assembly GCF_964194415.1. NCBI lineage: Eukaryota > Metazoa > Chordata > Lepidosauria > Squamata > Viperidae > Vipera > Vipera berus. The sequence goes on from NC_138203.1 coordinate 60,971,840, forward strand.
GTTGAAGAGGAATACATAGCAGGATCCTAGCAGCTAATCTTTGGGCTATGAAAGGTTTCTAAAAATCAAATAATTGATCAGCTTTTTGAAGAGATCACTTTGCTGATGTTCACACAACATTCAAAGGCATAAGTTTTGGTTAATAAAAAGCAGACATGCTTTTTTCCACTTTCATACCCTTTATCCAAGGTTTGAAGTTAGGGCTGATCCTCAGCAAGATAAACAAACATTAACCTTCCCTTCCAGTGACTTCCCAATATTTGCTGACCCCTCTCTCTTCTGGGGATAAGAAGAAATTTCCCTTGGTGCCAATTGTTTTGTGCTTTTTTAGTTTTTAATCTGGACAGTGAGATACATTGGGAAGGAGGCAGAATTGTAAAAGATTGAGCTCCTGCTTATTCAGTTGTGAGACATAAAAAATTACTTCTGGATGATTAAAAAATAAAGGGCAGCTGATTCCACTCTGAGCTGTACTTTGGATTTCAGCTAACTGGCAAATGTATGAGAAGCCTGAAGTCCATCTTTATTGTCTTGAAGACCAAAGTATAAGGCTTGCATGTTAATTGCTACTGTTAGAGTGGGTTCAAAATTGGAAAAGACAAGTGCCCTTATTCCTAATAACAATGACGGCTAAGAACTCCATCAGATGATAGCTGAAGAAAATTTAAATGGAGGATCTGTTGGTCACATCTGAAGGGCTGCTGACATAGATATTTAAGAGGCTTTGATTTGTGGGCTTTTCCACATACTTATACAATTTAATGTTGTTAAACTGACGTATAGGGTTAGAGCTGAGTGCTTAATGAGCTGTATATAGAGCTGATTTTCCCTTGTTCAGCCTCCTTCCTTTGTATTTAACTAGCCAACAGAGGTATAACTAGAGAGTACCTATTATAAACTGAAATAGCCTTGCATTCTAAATAAAGTTTATTTAAAATCTCTTATTTCAGCAATCAGTCATAGGATTGGTTTTTATCACCAAAGGAGAATATTTGTAGCTCAAGGAGAGGTTCACCAAGCTCAAAGAGCACCAAGGACACCTTGTTGATTTTTATATCTGTCCTTTTAAATGTGTGTGTGTCTGTGTCTCTCTCTGTGTATGTCTGTTTGTATGTGCATACATCTTATTAATACAAGGAGGGGACACACCAGTTACCTGTAAAGCTTCTTTCCAGCTTCTGGGACTTTCAGATAAGACTCTGGTTGATACAAAATGACAGACTTTTTCCCTTCACTTTCAATAGTATTTTTGAAAGTATGCTTTGGACAAATCTTCACAGAAGTAAAGTGCCCTTTTGCACAACCACATTGTGTATTTAATTATAGATAACAATGCCTACTGCTTTTTTAAAAAATGAAATCTTTATAATCAAAGAAATTTTGGTGTCACTTGGAAATCTTGGGAAATTTTTATTTTTATTTTTTTATTTTTTGCTTTTTTTGTTTTTTTTAATTCTTTTTTTTATCTTGTTAGTATTTTTTTTTTTAGGAAAAGTTTTAAAATACAATTTTCCTTTAAAAAAAACCCCTTCCCCCTCCCTCCTCCCCCCCTACCTCCCCCCCTCCCTCCCTCCCTCCTCCCCCCCCGCCTCCCCCCTCCCCCCCTCCCCCCCCCGACTTCCCAGAGCTGAATACAAGGTATATATATAAAAAGAGTAGGAAAAAAAGAAAAGAAAGGCAAACATAAGCAACCATGTACTAACAACTATAAATTCTAAAATCCATCACTCTCTAGCTTATATAGGATAAACCAAACCTTGGCAATATTAAATATATATAAAAAACTAAAATAAAAAAAACACTTTCTAGCTTATATAGAATAAGACAAACCTTAATAATATTAAATATACATTAAAAACAGGAAAAAGAACCCCAAAATAGAAAGAGCAAAAAAAGAACAGAAAAAAAAGGAAAAAAGAATTATTCAAATACTATATAATACTTCTCAACCTATACTTGTCCTAAATAGACTCCATCCCTTTTTGTCCATTACATGATATAACATTCTTACAAATAATCTTTCAAATTAACCAAGATCTTCGCCACCTCAACCAAATCAGAAAACTTTAAAGTCCAGTCTTCTGTAATCGGCCGTTCCTCTTCCAGCACATCTATAATTATTCCAAACAATAAAAAAATTGCGAACAAAACTTTAACCTCCATTTGGAAATCTTCTATATATTCCACCAAACTTTAATCCAAAAAAACCTCACCCTTTCCACAAAACCACCACATGTAAAAAATATATTGCGTCTACACCCAAATCTTTTCCCACCTCCCATACTTGACTATGAATACGTCGTAGAAATTCCATAGACTTCTGCAAATCCTGCTATTTTCTCTTCTTAGCTCGTTTTGCAGCAGCACGCGTCACCCTCTGTTCTATTGAATCATCCGACGAAGTTGTATCTTGATCTCTTCCAACACCGTTGTCTTCTATCTGACCACCTTCGACCTCTTGATGCACTCCTTCTCCAGATCCCTTTTCAGCTTCCAGAGATGTTAATGGCGTTGCATTTAAAACATTATTATAGAAATCACGCGCTTGCATCACAGTAACCAGACGGTACCTTTTACCTTCGTGCGTCACCATCAACCCAGCTGGGATCTCCCATCTAAACCTTATATCTCGTTGCTTGAGCTCTTGCACAAGAAATGTAAAATCCTTCCTTCTCCTTAAAATCTTTGGAGGAATTTCTTTTAAGACCAAAACTTCTTGATTAGCAATCACAACTTTAGTATCATAAGCAGCTCGTATAACTTCATCTCTAGTTTCCCTTTTTGCAAAATATACCACCACATCTCTAGGCAACTTTCTCTGTCTAGCAATCCATGAATTCACACGAAACACTTTATCCATGCCTCCTTTTATTTCAGATGCTGGCTGTTTCAACACTTCTTCAAAAGCCTCAGAAACCAGCTGCTTTAGATCTTCCTTGGTATTCTCCTTTAAGCCTCTAACTCTAATGGCAAACTGCATCTGGTAATATTGAGCAAGACTCAGTTCCTTTTCCACTTTATCTTCATTCTCCAATACTTTTGCTTCTAATATAGCATTCTTTTGAGTCAGATCTTCTAGCTTTTCCTCCAATTCTTCCACACAGCGAGCCACTTTACACACTGAAGACAAGATGTCTGCCTTCATCACTCTGAACTTCTGTTCCATCCTCTCCTCCATTCTCTCCTCCAATTTCTCCAATTTCTCCTCCATCTGTACAAATCTAGCATTAATTGATTCCAAAATTACCTGGGCGTGTTTTTCAAGAGCATCTTGTAAGTCCTTTGATGTCAATACATCAGGAGGATGCAGCGCCTGCAGTAATGATTGTTGCACAGGAGAAGTTCCAGCACTCCGAAGAGTTTTAGGGGGTGGTTTAGCCGCCATCTTTTACCAAATGCGACGCACTTTCACTTCAGATTTATAATCCAAAAAAGTCCATCAAGCTGGAGAGTAAAATATCACCTTTTCCTCTTGTATCGCTCTGCCTGCTCCTTTAATCCATAGTCATTCCTTCAGGCAGGGGTGGTCGCAGACGCCTGGCTCTGCTCCAAGAATCAGGAGCAGAGGCGCCGGCCAGCTGGGAGCAGCCCAGGCTACGGGGGAGTTCAATCCTTCAGCCGCCCAAGCCATAAGCTCAGGCGGCCCTGGAGAACTCTACCCCTACCTGGGAGCTCGCCCCCTCCTCTTCTCCCGAGGAGGGGGCTTCAAATTCGCCCGAACAGCTGATCGGCGCTGTTTCGGGCGAAAAAACAACAGCTGAGCCGCGGGCAGCCCGGGAAGGCTGTCTCCGTCGCCGCGGAGCCACCGGAAGCGGAAATCTTGGGAAATTTTAAATAGCACAAAACAAGGGAAGCAAGAAGCTGCAAACTTCCTATGCTGTAAAATCACAACTACCCAGCCCTCTGAATTTAAGCAATTATTTCTCAATTTATATCCATAAAGTTATATAACCATGGTTAAAATCTATCTCTGATTTCTTATGTCTATTTTTTCATTTCTCTTCTTCTTGCTTCATTTCCTTATTTTTGTTATAGAAGTTTTATTGACATCTTATTTACAGCCAATTTACATTATGGTCACACAAGATGAGTAAGATTTGTTAAACCAATACTGAGCAGATTTAAATATTTCACTGTTGTATGAAAACATGGATAAGAAATGCAAAACATATATATTCATGTGCAGGACTTGATTTATTTCCTTCTGTGCCTTTTTTTAAAAGACTAAAACTCAGAAATTAGTATGTGTTTGTATGTAAGAAAATATGTTTATACTACATGTGCCTCTTTTCTTTTTATAAATAAGTATGCTCTGTTGGCAAAATGAAACTTGTTTCAAAAGGTGCTGAATATATTTAAATATTGGTTCATCAGATGATCAACCTTAAAAAAGACCTTTAAAAAGACAGTCTACATGATTTTTAAAAGGACAGTAATAACAAGTCTTGGTTCAATTTTAGCAATGTAAAACCACAAGATAGATTATGTAGTCTGTTAAGTCGTGGGTTCTGGTGAGCAGGAATGATGACACGAAGCTGAGTACAGGAAAACTCATTCTTTTATTCTTGTTGGAACCGTACTGGGGCTTGGGCCGCAACCAGCCACAATATATAGCCTAGCCCCAAGGTGGCAGCCAATAGGTTTGAACCTATGCTTGCTGCCTGGGGCTGACCAATTGCAGGACCGGAGACGGTCTGTCTGGGTTGCTGGAGAGCCGTTAGCTCCTTCAGCAACGCACGTGGTGTAACACCAAAAGCCCAATACATAACAACCCTCCCTTCTTAGATTGGACTATGACACCCTTTAAATAGTCTTAACTACTGTCAAGACTTATTACTCAATCCCAACAACCATAATGAAATAATAAATAAACAATACTTATAAATTCATTGGGGCTACAATGACATAAAACAACATCTGAACAGGCTTACCAATGCAGTAACGACTACAATGAGATTAAACAATGTCTCATGAACATGCTTACAAAACAGTACTGGCAGTTTCAAAATGCCCAGGTTTCTGTAGGTAGTGGTACAAGTTCCACAACACTATACATTACTTTATTTTACAGTATAGTTTTTGAGGTATGCAGGAGGCTTGTGTGGCCTAGAGGAATGTCTTGGAGTTCCCCTCACTTTGTGGTCCACCAGCTTACCCAGTGGGCTGGGTGGACCCATGTCCCCTTGTGGTCCAGTGTCCAAGGGAATCGCAATGCTCTGGCTGGCCTCACCAGGTTGGCCCACCCCAGAGTAAGTCTGTTCTGCAGAGTAGGCACAGCGGTTGCTGAGGTTCGGCTGGCTCACTTGGTCAGGGGTTCCATGTTGCTCTTCCGTGCTTCCCGGTTCTTCCTCAGAGTCCACTTCTGCTGAGAAGGGGAAACCCTCGTGGTTCCAGTGTGGGCTGGCTTGGCTACCAGTTTGAGGACCTTGGGAGGGACTTACACTGCAGTCCTCACTTAGTGACCATTCTGGAAACCTTTTCCTGAGTTGGTCGATGTGTCTTCTGACCAGTCGCCCTCCCTCCAACCCCACTTCATAAGATAGGGGTCTGGATGCCTTGGTTATTTGACCAGGAAACCCATAAATTTCCTGGCCCATACTTTCTGGCCCAAACCTAATCGTCCATGTGCAGTACCCTTGGGGGTTTTGGTCGAGAGGCTTCTGTTGCCACTCTGTCTGGATGCAACCTGTCCAGTTTAGTAATTAAATGCCTTCCCCAACATAGTTCAGCAGGACTTTTACCTGTAGCAGTGCAGGGTGTAGAATGCTGGCAGAGTAAAAAATCTGCCAATCTGTGATGCCAGTCACCTGTGACAATGCGCTTGAGTGCCTCCTTTGTTGTCCTCACCATGCGTTCGGCTTGTCTATTCGAAGAAGGATGAAATGGTGCAGACGTTGCATGTCTGATGAGGTTAGCTCTAAGAAAAGCCTGAAATTCAGAAGCAGTGAATTGGGCCCCATTATCAGAAACTAAGACATCAGGCAACCCATGAGTTGCAAAGAGTTTTCTCAGCACCTGGATGGTCCTAGCAGTAGTCATATTAGGAACTGGAATTACTTCCAGCCATTTTGAGTAGCTATCCACTACTATCAGGAAAAGCCGCCCCTGAAAAGGCCCAGTGTAGTCTATGTGAATCCTAGACCAGGGAGTGTGCATTTCCTCCCACCTGTGAACTGGGGCCTGAGGGATTTCAGGCCTAGATTGCTGGCATGTATAACAACCATGAACTTGATCCTCTATAGCCTTATCAAGGCCAGGCCACCAAAGGTAGCTTCTAGCTAAGGCTTTCATTCTGACAATGCCTGGATGACCTTCATGTAAGGAGTGTAAGACCCTGTTTCTTAATGAAGTGGGAATTATGACTCTATTCCCCCATAAAATGCAGCCCTTATGTGCAGACAGCTCATGTCTCCTGACAAAATAACTTTGAAATTCAGAGCCTGGACTTTTATCCAACCAGCCTGTGTATACCCATGACAACACTCTACTAAGTATTTTATCTGTGGCAGTTTCAGCAGCAATATCCCCTGCGTGGAGGGGAAACTCAGGTAAGTCCTGTATGGACAGTATTCTAGCAGCAGGAGCTGGATCAGGATCCATTAGTGGCAGTGGTAGTCTGCTGAGGCCATCTGCATGGCCCATTTCCTTCCCTGGTTTATGAATTAACTTAAAATTGTATGCAGACAAAAAATAGACTATCCCAACATTCTTGGAGATAGAATGTGGGGGGTTTGTTTTCTGTTGTTAACAATCCCAACAGAGGTTTGTGGTCAGTGTAGACAGTGAAATCCCTGCCATATAAATAATCATGAAATTTCTTAACTCACGCAACTATGGCCAAGGCTTCTTTATCAATCTGTGCATAGTTGCACTCAGCAGAGGATAAGGTCCTAGAATAAAATGCAATAGGAACCTGTTTCCCATTTTTCTCTATGTGACTTAAAACTGCCCCCACCTCATAGGGAGATGCATCATATTCAAGACATACAGGTTTAGACTCTATGTAATGAGTTACAGTGGACTTTTCTGATAGAAGGCTTTTCAAATCCTAGAAACTTTTTTCATGTAAGTTAGTCCATTTCCAAGGGGCTTTTTTATCAAGCAGCCTGTGGAGGAGCTCTGCTATTGCTGCCTTATGAGGTAGGAATGTATGATAAAAATTTAGGATGCCCAAAAATGCTTGCAGCTCTCCTTTTGATTTTGGCCTAGGAGCCATTTTGATGGCCTTCACTTTAGAATCAGCAGGGTGAATACCATTAGCATTGATGCGGAACCCCAAAAATTCTGTTGATGAGACCCCAATACTACATTTGTTCTTCTTTAATTTGAGGCCTGCTTTGTGAAGCCTCTGCAAAACAGCCCTGAGCCTTCTGGCCAACACTTCTGGGGATTCTCCAGCAATAAGAACATCATCAAAATAAGGGCAGAAGCCCTGAATAGCCTTAAGTGTACGTTCCGTAATCCCTTGGAAAATACCTGGTGCAACACTGACTCCAAACTGTAAGCGTTTGACTTTGAATGCCCCTCTGTGAGTCACGATTGTTTGAGCCGTGGCTGGGGCCTCGTTAACCGGCAATTGTTGATAAGCCTGTACTAAATCAAGTTTAGCAAAAATAGTTCTCCCTTGCAAGGAGGCTAAATATGGTTGACTACAGGAACCGGGTAAGCATGTTGTTTGAGGGCCTTATTTAATGTGCATTTATAATCAGCGCAAATGCAAACTTCCCCGTTGGACTTCAGTGGGGTGACAATAGGAGTTTCCCACTCCCCCCCATCAACAGGCTGTAACACGCCCTGTTCTACAAGCTTATCGATTTTGGAATCAATTTTGTGCTTTAAGGCAAAGGGGACCCTGTGAGGTTTAACCCTAATTGGAACAACGTTAGGATCTAACTTAAAAGAAATTGGTGGGCCAGTGTATGTCCCCAGGGTTGAATCAAAAACATCTGCGTATTCTTTGCAAACAGTCATGAGGTCTGTAGTTTGTGTCCGGTTAATGCCAGTAATCTGAATACCTAAAGCATCAAACCAATCAAGTCCAATAAGACTCGTTCTTTGGACCCCTACTACTATTACATCCAGTTGCCCCCAAAACCCTTTAAATTTTACCAATAATGTGGCTTCACCCTTAACTTTAACGTGAGCGTTCTGAAAATCCATTAAAATGATATCTGAGGGTCTTAGTTTAGCCCAATTTTTACTGTGCCTACACACGAAGTCAAATGTGTTTTGCAAAATGATCGATACTGCAGAGCCAGAGTCCAACTCCATCTTACATGGAACTCCTCGTAGCTCTACCAAGAGCTTAAGTTTAGGCTTGAGGGGGCGCCGAGCCCCAGTGCAGCAAACGCTTCTCTGGCTTCTGAAGAACCCCACACTAACTGGACCCTGGGCCCCAGTACCTCTCCTAGTTGGTTCCTTCGAGTGGTGTTTGGGTGGCCTGTCTCTCTGGCGGGCTCTGCAAACCACTTGTTGTGATTCAGGGTCAGCCTGTGTGTTCGGCAGTTGGGTTGGACGATTCAGAGGAGGAGGAGGGGGGTGTTGGACAGCCTGCAGAGGACAGCCCTGAGGCTTTTGAGAGCCCTCAGCCAGGCCCCTCTCATCTGGTCACTACGGAGACCCAGCTGTGTGAGCCTGACAGCATGGATGAAGATGACCCACAGCTGGCCCTGTTCAAGGACGCCCGACGCAGGAGGCAGTCGGTCAGGAGTAAACAGAGGAAGGCAATGGGGCACCTCGGAAGGAGGCAGAGAGAAGCCATGCCTTGAACTGTTTAAAAGGTGAATGTGTGGGAGGGCTGGTTTGCTGAAGGCAACTGTTTGAATAGCTCCTGTTTCATGGTTCGTGTTTTGGTTTTGCTCTGTTTGCTCTGTTTTGTGTCAATAAATTTGGCAGGCTTAGTTCCAGCCTCTTGCCTTTTTGTAAAGGGGTTGTCCCTGCCTTTTCTGCAGGGCCGGTAGTAGGCTGGTACAGAACACCACTGCGATGTGGTCTGTCCTTCCACGAGCTCTACATGTGGCCGAGCGAAATCTGCAATTGGCGTGAAGATGGTTGCCTCTGCACCCCTTGCATCTAGGTAAGAGGACTGTCTTGTAATCGTTCTCGTGCTGGTGGTTGCCAGTTTTGCACATTTGGTTGCTTTTGGAGCTTGTTGATTTCAGGTTCTTCATCTTCTGATGATTCTCCGATGCATTTGGTGACCTCAAGATGGACGGAATCTTTGACCTTTGAAGGTTTGGTGGGCTTCACTGTCTGCACTGCACCCCCGGTGGCTACGTCTGCCATGACCTCGTCCTGTGCCTCAGAGAATGTGAGATTGGGTCTAGCAAACAGTCTCTGCTGAAGGATTCTGTCCCAAAGGCCACAGATGAGCCAGTCTCTTAGTTGTTCTTCTAAATTTGAGAACTTGCAAAGGTGTGCGGCCTGCCTTAAGGCCGCGATAAACTCTGAAGCTGTCTCCCCGGGTAGCTGCACTCTTTGGTCAAATTCGAAATGCCAGACAATCTCTGACATCTTGGGCTGGAAGTGCCCGGTCAGCTTCTTCTTAAGGTCTGCATATGATACTGCTTCAATGGGCGTCGGCGTGAAAATGTTCTCTGTTAGGTCGAAAGTTGCTGGGCCACACACACAAAGCAATGTGGTGGCCTTCAGGCCTTCCTCTGCAATTTGATTTGCTATTAGGTAGTTCTCTACTTGCGAGAGGTAAGACGGCCATTCTTCTGCATGCTTCACATCAAACTCTCCTACTTTGCCGACATTCGGCATCTTCCTTAGATTCCTGCGTTCTACGGATCCTGCTTCGAGGCTCAGGGAATGCATCCTCTGAGCATGCGGCCGCTAGCGTGGCTTACTAGCCAGCCTAGAGAGGGGGGGAAATGCCTCTTCCCTCCAGCATGTACTGCCGACCCCTTGTTGACTTCAGCCCTTTAAACGGCAAAGCAGGATCCCACCCTCATTGCCACTGTTAAGTCGTGGGCTCTGGTGAGCAGGAATCATGACACGAAGCTGAGTACAGGAAAACTCATTCTTTTATTCTTGCTGGAACCGTACTGAGGCTTGGGCTGCAACCAGCCACAATATATAGCCTAGCCCCTAGGTGGCAGCCAATAGGTTTGAACCTACACTTGCCGCCTGGGGCTGTCCAATTGCAGGACAGCCTGGGTTGTCTGGGTTGCTGGAGAGCCGTTAGCTCCTTCAGCAACGCACGTGGTGTAACACCACAAGCCCAATACATAACATAGTCTATCAAATATCTTATAGAAGAATTTGATACCAGGCTTTAAAGACCTGATTGATTGGTGTAGATCTCTGTCCAAAGGTTGGAATTTCAGAGATCCAAGAAAGACAAAATAGATCCACAGATAATTTTCTGGATTATGCTTCTTTACTAATTTGACAGTGAAGGCTCTCCTCTTGCTCCTTAAAAATCAAACATCCCTGTGTCCCACCAATATTATCAGGAATCAAATATCAGAAAAGACTTTTCAACTATGTAGCCAAAGTTTTTGAGAGCCCTCTGTTTATATCATAATTTCCTCTCCCCCATTTTGTTTGCTATTTTGGATACAGTGTTGAAGTTCTGTTTGTTCTGTACCAGCCTACTACCGGCCCTGCAGAAAATGCAGGGACAACCCCTTTACAAAAAGGCAAGAGGCTGGAACTAAGCCTGCCAAATTTATTGACACAAAACAGAGCAAACAGAGCAAAACCAAAACACGAACCATGAAACAGGAGCTATTCAAATGGTTGCCTTCAGCAAACCAGCCCTCCCAGACACTCTGCTGAACCCTTCAGCAGAGACTGTTTGCTAGACCCTTTTAAACAGTTCAAGGCGTGGCTTCTCTCTGCCTCCTTCCGAGGTGCCCCATTGCCTTCCTCTGTTTACTCCTGACCGACTGCCTCCTGCGTCGGGCGTCCTTGAACAGGGCCAGCTGTGGGTCATCTTCATCCACGCTGTCAGGCTCACACAGCTGGGTCTCCGTAGTGACCAGATGAGAGGGGCCTGGCTGAGGGCTCTGCGAAGCCTCAGGGTTGTCCTCTGCAGGCTCTCCAACACCCCCCTCCTCCTCCTCTGAATCATCCGACCCAACTGCCGAACCCACAGGCTGACCCTGAAGCACAACATTGTTTACCTTTCAGTGCTGTTATACGTATTTCTATTTTTCTTTTTCAATTAATTTGACAAAATAAAAATTAATACAGAATTTGTATTACAGTCTGATGATTTCTGGCACACCATAGTGCATTGGATCCATATTCATGCAACTCTGGAATCTGAGACTGGAGTCTCCATCTAATCCCTGCAAGCCTAAATCAGCCAATAGTAGACTGCACATATTGCAAGTCAATGTTTTCTCCCTCTATTGTCAGTCACAAACTTTACTGTATTTGTTGACTTCCCAGACATCTTTGAGTAGACCCCCAAATAACAGAACAGTCCCTCTTTTCTCCTTCCTAGCAAGAAAAGCAAGTAGTTTCCAGCACCACCAATGCTCATCCAGCACATCTTTTTTCACATTCTTTTGAATGCATTTGCCATTTTCCCCATGGAGGAAGTTTGATCATTGCAACAATTAGCAAAGCCACAGAGACACTTGAAATGCTCTCTTTTCGCCATTGCAACAGATCAACTTTCCTGATAGGGTGGGTTATTGAACTCTAGAGAGTAGTTACATGTCAGAGAAATGCCAGAAAGGCTCTTTCTTCCCTGCATGCAACCAGATCAGCTTTTGTTTCCCATAGCAGTAAGACAAAAAGAAAAAAAAAATCACGCTAGCAAAGCAGTATTTCTGGGCTTCTTGTTGATGGTCCAAATCATGGCATTGGGGACTGTAATTAGAGCATACCAACCCACAGACATCAGATGAACCCTTGATTGTGCATGTGTCTGTTCAGTTGCTATGGAAAGGACAAAAGAAGTAAAATGACTCCTTTGGGAACAATTTACATACATTCCACAAGACACACATTTTCTTTTTCTTTTTTTAAAAAAAAGATCCTAAAAAGACAACAATCTCTGTGTAGTTGCACACTCAGTAACTTGATTTTCTCTGTGCTCATCTGCTTTCTTTTCTACATATACCTGCTCCACTGTGATCCCTTGACATTGAGTAGATGAGAACAGAGTACATTCATCAACTTGAAGTTTTTGTCATTAGTGTCATTGTCCCTGGGTGACTCCTTAATTAGTAAGAGATATGCTAATTGATCAGTTTATAGTGTCCTCTGTAATACAACTTAACGGATGAACAGTTGGAGATGGAAGCTTGAATCCCTACTGAGAAGTTTGGTATTACTATGTATGTCAGCAAAAAATTGCTAGACAGTAAGTATAAGACTTAAAATTACAGTTTCAATTAATTTTTTTCCAGTGGTCTTATAGTCACCTTTCATTTAGCTTTACACTCCCTGCTTTACTTATTCCTCCCTGCTTTACTTATAATTTATTAATTAAATCTGAATCCTGTCATTCCTCCGGGAGTACAAGGTGGTATTCATAATATAATATTCCTTGCCTAATTCGTCTCACTACAGGTAATACTTTACTTACAGCAGTTCATTTAGTAAGCGTTCAAAGTTACAATAGCACTGAAAAATATGAGGTAAGACATTTTTTCAGACCTACAACAGTTGCAGCATCCCCATTATCACATGATAAAAATTCAGACACTTGGGAACTGACGGTTGTGGTGTACCAGGGTCACGTGGTCACCTTTTGTGACCTCCTGACAAACAAAGGCAATGGAGAAGCCAGATTCACTTAACAACCATATTATTAATTTGACAACTGCAGTGGTATGCTTAACAACTGTGGCAAGAAAGGTTGTAAAATGGAGCAAAACTCATTTAACAACTGTCTCATTTAGCAACAGGAATTTGGGGCTCAGTTGTGGTTTTAAGTCAAGGACTACCTGTATTATAGTCCTGGGGTGGGCTCTGGAGAGGATTATGTTCCAAAATCATCCAATGAATTTTGATGGCTGAAAGTAGACTTCAATATGCGTTTCTAATATCCTAATATCGTAACCTGTAATGTTACGTGTATCATTTGAAGTTATATTTCAAAATCCTGGTGACAAGTTTTAAAATAGCCACCAGAGTTTTGCAGTATAACTTCAAATGATACCTATAATATAGCAAGGCCAAGTTTATGTAACTTCAAAATTTATATATCATTTGCTTGAATGTAATGTCCAATTTAAAAATAAGTAGTTTTGCATACTCTTGAGTGGTACATCCCATGTTTAATTTATACATGACTGACTGCAGTGACTTCCTGGTTGAAGAAAAGCTATTTTATCAAACCTGGCAGGTACAACACATTTCATTGCCTGAAGCAAAGATGGTGTTCTTCCTCCATTCCTTATACAAAAGCTTTTGAGTTTTATTTCTACTCTGCATGAAGGGTGAGTTCTGCACCATTTCTGAAGGTAGCTGATTTCATTAAGCACACAGAACCCTACCATTTGACTGAAGATATTCATGCATCTATATCTAGTATGTAACACATTAATGCTAGAGTTTTACAAGATAATTTTTTGGGTGGTGGTGTAATAGACAGAACAAGGTAACACTACCAATATGTCATTACAATATATCCCAATATAAAAGATCAAGTCTGCAACAGGAGAGAAATTGAAGCTAAAAACTTCAGCCTGCTGGTTCAATAACTAAGAATGTTTGAGCAAAATATTTCTGTATCCACAGAAAGTATTTGCAGTTGTAATCAGGTCTTGTGAGATTTATTGGAACTAATTAGTAGACTAGAATGAGGAATATTCTGAAGGATCATGCCCAAAGAATTATCCTTTGATGTACCCGGGTTCTCTACAGAAGTATTACTCTGCAAACTGCATCAGTGTACAAGAGATACTTCTGAAGTGAATTACTCATGTGTGAGAGAATTATGGATGAGATCTGGCCACTGTGTCAGTTGCATATTTTAGAAACTAACCATATCAAGAAGAAAGCAGCCATATTTGCTAGAAATGCCAAGGGGACATTTGGGAAATACTGATAATCAAGTTGACTCTGGGCAGAGCAGGAAAACTTGATGCTGCATTCCAAAACATTTGTTTTGATATGCTACTAGATTATAGAATAATTGAACTCTATATGCAAACAAACATACATACGTCACATGCAAAGTACACATCTCACACAACCATATCATATAAGCTTTTTTTGTTGTTTTGCTCTTTACAGTTTCCAAGTTACATGTTCAATAAATCTGTGCTTTTATAGTCATTAATAATTCTATTTTGGAACTATAAAACATTTGCTTGATGTAAATGCCTGATATTCCCAGAAGCTTGATGCAACTAAAATGGGCTAACTTTATCTTACGAATAACATTAATTTAAATAATAAAATAGGATTGGTAATGTTGGGCAGCCTTTTATTTAAAATAGTGGAAAGTATAAATGTGATCAGAAAGAAACTGGTATAATTCATGTCATCCTGCTGAGAAAATGACAATTCAAGTAAGCTGCATGTAGCACACAACAACTAAAATCTAATGCATGGGTTCTTAAATGATTTCTGAGAATAATACATTATCCTTTTAAAAGGTTATATTCTGAACCATAATATACTGTTTGGTGGATTAAAACAGCAAGCATTCCATTTTTAATATCTTTTCAAATAGCTGGAAATGACTTTTGAAGTATGCTTAATATTCACTTCTGACATGAGTGAAAGAGACTCTTCACGGTGGTATTATAGTTTGACAGGAGTATAGTAAAAAGCAAAAAATAAGAACAACCCAAAGCACAAGTAACTATGTCCTTCACTAAAGTGTTTCTTTTCAGCCATTTAGAGAAAGCTCTTCACAAGCACAAATCATTATGTCAGGCTGATGATTGGAATTAACAGTATCTCATTGATTTTACTGTCACTTGGCATAGAGTTGACTTTAATCATTGCAAATATGATGAATGATATAGAAATAAAGCCAGTTCTCAAAATTATAATCTCCTTCTAAGATCTCTTCCTGTTCAAAAGAAAGGAGTAGGCAAATTATTATATAGAATACAAAGAGTCAAATGACTTTTGAAGTAAAGTCACCTAACAAAGAAAGACTATGTACCTCTTATCCATTGCTTTTATATAATTGGAGCAGAAAGGTCTGCAATATTGAAAAATTGCTTTGATCTATATTTGCATATTAAAATTACTACATGTTGTTAACTGAGTACCACAATCCTTGTTGAAGGAGAAGGCTGACAGGTTATGAACTCAGTGACAGCTAAGGATCAAAGAGTGTTCTCAGGCTGTAGACCCATTTTTAAAGATATGGCAACTTCACCCAAAACAGACTTCACCTCAGTCCACAAGTTAGTTTTCTCCTTGTCAAAAACTCTTTTGTCACGTCTGGATTTCTGTTGAGCTTCTTCTCCCTCATCTAACCCATTATTAATATTAAAAGGTTGAAGGGCACTGATTGCTTTTTTGGAGCTAGAGAGGAAGGAGCACTAGCAATGAATAGTTAATATATTTATTTTTCTGGGAGTTGGATGCTTCTACTAAATTTCTGAAGCTTTCCTTTACCACATTCTCTGACACTCATATGTCTTCACATTAACCATCTTAAGCAAGTTAAACAAGAGAACAAGTTCTTCTCTGACTTGTAGAATTCATTTGATTCTAATGATTTATCACTCCATTCACAGAAATAGTTGAGGCACATGGATTCTGCAGCTTTCAGCTAAATGCTGAACCTCTCAAGGTTTTTAATACAATATATGAAGGCACCCCAAATTTAAATCCACAGCAAGGTTTTACTGAATTTAAGTATGTTGTTGCTCCCATGCACAGTCCTACCCAAATCGTACTCAACTAGCCTGGCCAAACACTAGTTAGAAGAACAGAAGCCACCAGGTCAGGACCCAGAATGACTCCATAAATGGCACACTTCAAATATCCTTTTTTTAAATTTCCCCAAATCCTTGCTTTATTGATCTGCAAATTTGGCAGCTGCTGATAGGCTTAAAGTTTTCCCCTTGTCCAACCTCTCTTCTCCAACTTCTGCCTCTTAACAATTTGGTACCTTATTATCAATTTTCTGAAGGCATGCATTTGATTCCTAGTTTTATCCTCTCTGCTTCCATGCCTATTGCTTTTATAGGTTATGGCTGCAATTTGTCAATTTCAACCTAGTCTTACATTCACACAAAAGCTCCTACACTCAATTGACAATTTTCTTCATCACTGTTTTTCTTCATTGCAGTTATTTACTAGGATAACTACTTACTGTCAGAATAGGGGCTGGAAATTGTTGACTTCTTGGCTTCCTTGCTATAGTAGCAGTTGATGCCTGTCAAGGAGAAAATGTCCATCCAAATAGAGAAAAGAGCATCTAGGAAGTTGAAGTAAGAAGGGATGAAGGAAATCTCACAAATTGATCTATTTTGACTTTACCTTATAAAGATTCAGTCTGCTCTGCAGAAATGCCTGTTCATAAAATTCAGCAATAGTAAATTTTGGGCTTCCTTTTGCATTGAATATAAGAACTACCAGATATGGGCTGCAAAAATCCAGTTGACTTCTACATTTATTTTTTATTTTGAATGATGCCCACTATAGTCAAAGAAATCAATCCTATTATAGTACCACACAATATAATATCCACAATATAGTAAATAAAAATGACAGTGCAAGTAACATAATATAAGATTCATAACACAGAGATAAAACAAAATGAAGATAATGGATGTTTTTGCTTTGACACAGTCAGCTTTAAGCAGTATGTTAAAATATAAAAAATTGCAGAATCCATAAAATTGTTGGTGATAGTCTGTGGAATAACTATGTTTTTAGAAAGTTGTGGAAAGCCAATAAGGAAACTGATCAAATTAGAGGCTGTTTCATGGTGCAGGCAGAGCCACATGATAGCAGCAATTTACGGCTTGCTCAAGTTATAATAAGGGACCTGAATTTCTATCACTACATGACGTCATACAGTGAGATGTCACCTGATCCATAGTAATTCTGACAGTCACCATTGCCATTGTTATCCAAATCCAGTTGGTTGTTACATGAGAACTCATCCTGATCCAAGCCACTCCTCACTTCATCCCTGCCAGCTTCAAGGCTCAGTAAGGTAAGGGACTTTTGCTACTCATCTACACCCCCCTCATCTCTGCCCTTTCAGCTTTCCTGCACTCTGCCACATCTGTTGGCTTTGCTACCCTATGCTTCACTCATCACACCAGCCCTAAGGTCCCCAGCTGATCTTCAATGTCTGCCTTCTGCTTCTGCTGAGGAGTATGTGGCCTATGCTTAAAGGCACCTGAGACCTTCAAAAATCTTGCAAACAGTCCGTGCCCACTGTTTTCCAAATCACATGAGCTGTTGTTGCAATGATTAGGAAGGCCTTAGAAAACATTGTGAGAATGATCTCTGTGATCTGGAGAAAGGTGCAAGCAGCCTCAGGAAGAAAGCCTGGCATGACCAGTGGCTGCTGTCATGGTTCCAACAGATGAAACTCTTCAAAAGAACTTCAAGGCATTGTTTACCTTAAAGAATCTTTTACTTGAGAAACAAAGTATCGACACTACATAGTTGAAACCAAAAACTAATTTCCCCTCCCCTGGGTACAAAGTAAAGCACAATTCCCTCCTCCAATAAACAATCATAAATCACATTCCCCAATTACTTCCTGACAGTTAGAACAATTAACCAGTGGAACAACCTGCCTCCAGAGGTGGTGAATGCTCCAACACTGGAGGTTTTTAAGAAGAGACTGGACAGCCATTTGCCTGAAATGGTATAAGGTTTCCTGCCTGAGCAGGGGGTTGGACTAGATGACCTCCAAGGTCCCTTCCAACTTCTTCTTCTTCTTCTTCTTCTTCTTCTTCTTCTTCTTCTTCTTCTTCTTCTTCTTCTTCTTCTTCTTCTTCTTCTTCTTCTTCTTCTTCTTCTTCTTCTTCTTCTTCTTCTTCTTCTTCTTCTTCTTCTTATTATTATTATTATTATTATTATTATTATTATTATTATTATTATTATTATTATTATTTAGCTTGAAGTGGGGCTTTCTCCCCAGCTCTCCAGTTCAGCAAAACTCTTGGCCCAATGACCTTGGGTTCCCACGGCTGAGTTATTATTATTATGACTACTGGACTCTCATCCACATTCCCCTCCCAGCATCAACTAACTCTAAAAGCAAAAGAGGAAAATGGCTGCCTTTCCATCTGTTGTCAAAGCAAGAACATCCAATGTTAGCAGCATTGACAGCTGCCTTGAAAGGGCTATGCCAGGGTCAGCAGTGAGAGGAAGATGGCAAAAGTCATCTGGCAGTGACAGGACTGGCAGGGCTGGCAAGGGGCTGGGGCAAGCAGAGCACACTTCAGGGAAGCTGGCAGAAAGATAAGAGCATAAGGCATCAAGGCCTGCAGGGGCAACAGAGTTACAGGTAAGTAGAATGCAGGACAGCAAGGCTGGCAGGGTGGCAGAACCAGCAGAACACAGGGCAGTGGGGGCAACTGGGATGTTGTACTGTGGTGCAGGAGTGGCTGGCCACATCCTGAGGCTCAAGATGGCACTCTTTGGTGGCAACCATGCCAGTTCCAGGACTGAAGTAGAGGTCCATGGTTGGTGGTGACTGGCCTCAGGTGTCAATTTCAGCCCTATTGTCTCTGTTGACTTTGTGGAAACCTGTGCCTGTTGACATCCTGCTCTTGGGGTTCAGATTGGAGTACAAACTATGTTCATATACTGTACCTTTGGAATGTCGTCTCCAGACAATGACTCTGCACACTGCTTTGGATTTCTGTGCTACGATCTCTCTTCAGACAAGCTGTTCAAGGCAGTTGTGATTTATTTGGGATGGGCAAGTGACTACATGTTCCATTTGGTCTGCCTGACTTTTCCATGCCAGTAAAACTATTAGATCTTATTCTGTGCAGCTTTGGATGTGTGTATTAGCTGGAATCAGGATAGGCAGGGGAACAGATTTGGGAGAGAGATGATGTCACTGAAACAAATGTACTAAAAAGCTATAAGGATAATTCAAGGCAAGGTTGTCATAATGAAATTAGTAGTCTAAGTGGTTTCAGTTTGACAATGAAATAATGACACAATGACTATCGTATCATTTTTCAAATGCCACACTTAGGGGTTTATGTCTCAACATTTGAGACAATTAGGTCAGGCATTTGTCTCATGATGTTACCAAGACCTATCATAATTCAACACCCCCTCCCTGCTCATGTAGAGTCTTAATAATCCTGTCTAGTTCTACATATTTCATTATTATTTTAAATGAACTTTCCTCAAAAATCTATAGCAAGTATAATTAGAAATGTTTAGGGAGAGGAATGAGTAGATTTCAGACTCTCATGTTCTTCCCATTTTGTACTAGAATCTGAAGATCCACCATGTAATGCCTGAAGCAGAAAATCTCTACATATTATTTCCAGACAAAGGAAGATTAATCCAATATTTTCAACAGTATAATGAAGTAGCGGCGTGTAAAAAGAATCTTTTTTTCCTGCTATTTTAATCCCTTGAGAGTCAAAACTGTCCCAGATTTACTGAAATCCCCTAAAATTCTATAATAAATCTAAATATATCTACTGGACAATCTATTTTAGGACAGTTAGAATGGGATAAACTGATCTGAGCATCTCATATATGGAAAAAGAGTAATGGACAAAAGTTGATTGATTTAGTGTTCCATTTCCTAAAGCTATTGGCAAAAAGTAAAATGAAGAATGGAGAAATGTCTACAGAAAAGGACAACATAATTGAATATAGACTAAAATGTACTAAGACATATGCAGGAAAGATTGATGGTAAGAGTAAATAAAGGAGGAAGGAAGCAATGGGGCCTGGTGAGCATGATCAAGGTGAATCACATCCAAAACAGGCCAGTGAATCAAACCTCATAAAAAAACCCCCCACTAATTTTGGGCTTCCTCAGCTAAACATTATGAGTAAGTGAGAGAGCTCAAGAGTGAATTAGAAACAGGTCGTTATATTGCGATGACAACCATGGAATTATTTAGATAGTTAGAACAGTTTCAAATTAAAATATGGCATATGTTTGCATAGAAAAAGAAAATAGAAGTGAAGAAAACCGTGCACCCTGATTTCCTCTAAAGTTTTTTTCTAGAACAGGGGTGGGCAACTAGTCTCCCTTTACAATCTATGGATTTCACTACCAGAATGGCTGGATCAGGAATTCTGGAAATCTACAGGTCATAAATGGGCCATAGTTTCCTACTCCTTCTAGAAGCTCACCAACACTATGAAAGTTGTTATGGTTTATGAGGCACTGAAACCTTTCTTCAGAATTATTATTCATCTCAGAAGGAGTAGTCATGGCATGCCAGATTTGATAGAAGCTTGGGCATGGTGTTGATACACTAATTTCCTTAGCTCTTCATTGCTTTATACAAAGTAAGTAAATGTAGAAAAGGAATACAAAATTGCATATGTCTTCTGTGAATATGCCTCTGATTATTGCATTAACCTTATTTTTAACTTTAGTGTTTTTTAAACATTTATGCTCTACCTTAAATTTAGGACTTCAGTGTGATTTAGAAAAGGCAATAATTTAGTCCTTAAATATAACTTTCCAACTGAAAATCTAGCATGAAAGGAAAATGCATATTATCTTGATGAAGATTCAAAGATGAAATGAGTTTTACTTATAACAGATTAATCTTTATGCTTTCAAACAACAACAACAACAACAACAACAACAACCTCCAGTGAGGGACTACCTTGACATGGTTCTGGGGCTTGTGTACTCTGAGGAAGATGAGAGCTATGCCAGAGGTTCAACCATACTGGACAGGTCTCATCAGAGGAGTCAGACAAAGAGTGTCTCTCCCATAAAAAATATGGTGAGTCGTAAATTTCAGAAAGCCATATTGGCTTGGATGTCACCTGGTCCATGCTAGATGTTGGAGTTCCTGGATATCTGGTGAAAAATGGGTTACAGGACTCAGGACTGTTGGCTGAGCAAACAGGGCCAATAGTGGCAGAACTACTGGAAGAAAAGGTATTTACCCATTGCAAATACACAGTGATTGAAAACAAAGAAATAATGATCTGTTATTACAGATCAGTCCAACAAGAAGAGGATATCTAAAATAAATGCACCAGTTCTGGAAAGAACAACATCCAGAATCAGAAATAACAGAACAGAAACTAGCAGATCAATGCCGATTTATAATACAAAATAAAGTATTCACAGAAACAGAATTGGACAAACTGCAAAGGTTTACCCAGGGCAAAAAATTCAAAGCCTTGCCAGAAGTAATTCAGAATGTAGAGGCAAACCAGGGGGCGTTAGCAGTGAAGGAAACCAGCAGAGATATACAACTGTTCTCATCTGGAAACCAGGCACCTCTTCCTCAGGAAGAACAAAACCCTCTAACTAAAGAAATAAAAGAATTGAAACAAAGAATAACTGAGCATCTAGAACAGCACAAAAACAACAGAATAAGGCTGCCTGCATTGAAGCTTGTTCCAAAGAAACAGCTAGCACAAGCTGTAAAAGATGCAAATACTGCAATATCAAGTATAAGCACCAATTCACTGCAAGAAACAAACCAACTAATGTACAGCACAGCTGCAGTTATAACTGAATACCTGGGATACAAAATCAGCAAAGAAGAAAAACAAACAGTGCACCACAAAAATGGAAGGTTAGACTAGAAAATAAGATCAGCAAGTTAAGATCAGATGCAAGCAAGCTAGAACAGATGAAAGAAAAGAAGCTGAAGAACAAGATCAAAGAATACGTAATAAAGAAATACCACTTAGAAACAAGAAAGATCAAGGAAGCACTGGAAATAATAAAGCAGCAAATAACAGCTACTGTACAGCCAGGAAAATCAGTAGATATGAAGCTCAAATTGCAAATTATAGGCAGAACCTCCAATTTCAATCCAATCAGAAATGTTTTTACCAATCCATCAATGGAGAAACTGCAATGAATCAGTCAGTACCTGACAAGGAAGAAACAGTGCAGTTCTGGAAGCAGATATTGGATAACCCAAAGAAATACAACAAGGATGCAGCTTGGTTAAAAGAGGTGGATGCAAATAAAACAGAAGTTGAAATGAAAGAACTAGTAATAACAACAAAAATGGTAGGAAAAAGAGCAAGGAATATCAAAAATTGGTCAGCACCAAGTGAAGATGAACTGCATGGGTTTTGGTTGAAACATCTAACTGTTATATACCCACTCATTGCCAAGCAGTTCAGCAATATACTACAAGGAGGAGAAATTGAAAAGTGGCTAACAAAACTGGGAAAACCTACCTAATAATGAAAAATCCAGCAAAAGGGGCAACAACAGGCAATTGCAGGCCAATTACCTGCTTACCAACAACTTTCAAATTGCTAACTGGTGTGGTAGCTGATGCAGTACAACAACATCTTGTTGAAAACAATCTCTTTCCATCTAAGCAGAAAGGAAACTGCCCCAATAGCAGAGGAACAAAAGATCAACTCCTCATAGACAAAATGATCTTGGAAAACTGCAAGAAAAGAAAGACCAACCTGAATATGGATGGATTGACTACAAAAAGACATTTGACTCTCTGTCACATGACTGGATAATCAAGTGCCTAGGTATAACAGGAGTCAGTAGAAACATCAGAAAATCTGTGCAAAGATCGATGGCACAATGGAAGACACAATTGCAGGTCAATGGTGGGAGACTAGGAGAGGTTAATATCAAGAGAGGAATATTTCAAGGAGATTCATTATCACCACTACTATTTGTTATTGCACTGTTTCTTCTGTCAACAATAACTCAGGACATGGCTATCAAACAACAAAAACATCTGCCAGACTATCCCACCTCCTTTACATGGATGATCTGAAGCTGTATGAAAAAAACATAATCTGAAATAGAATCGCTGCTCAACACTGTCTGTATATATAGTCAAGATATTGCAATGAGTCTGGCTTGTACAAATGTGCCACACTTACTATCAAACAAGGAAAAATAATGAAAACTGAAGGAATCAAGATGCCCCATGAAAATAACATTAAGAGTCTGGATGAGGAAGATTACTACAAATACTTGGGTATCCTTCAAGCTGACAACATCAAGCACACTGAAGTCAAGAAAAAGATTAGAGGTGAATACATCAAGAGAGTGAAGAAGATCTTAAAGTTCAAACTCAATGGAGGAAATACCATGAAGGTAATCAACACCAGTCATTAGATACACAGCTGGAATTGTGGACTGGACTCAAGCAGAACTAAAAGCAATGGATAGGAAGACCAGAAAAATAATGACAGTGAATCATGCCCTTCATCCATGCAGTGACATTGACAGACTCTATCTACCAAGGCAAATAGGTGGATGTGGAATGCTGCAAGTACATCAGATGGTTGAAGAAGAAAAAATGGCTTTGGAAGAATATCTGAAGGACAACGATGAAGATGCACTGAAGTTAGTATATCAGGAAGGCTTACTGACTACTGGAGAGACCAAACTGGCCTACAAGAAAAAACAAATGAAGAACAGAATAGAGGCATGGGAAGACAAACCACTACATGGCCAGTACATTAAAAAAAAACTGGGAAATCAGATAATAACAAGAACTGGCAATGGCTAAGAGCAGGAAAATTGAAGAAAGAGACCAAGGGACTAATTCTGGCTGCACAAGATCAAGCCTTAAGGACAAATGCATACAAAGTCAAAATTGAGAAGACAGCAACAGACAGTAAGTGCCGCCTATGTAAAGAAGCTGAAGAAACAGTGGATCACCTGATAAGCTGCTGCAAGAAGATCACACAGACTGACTACAAGCAGCGGCATGACAATGTAGCAACAATTGTGCATTGGAAGATCTGCAAGAAATATCATTTGCCTGTAAGCAAGAACTGGTGGGATCATAAAATAGAGAAAGTCATAGAAAATGATTAAGTTAAACTGCTTTGGGACTTCAGAATTCAAACAGACAAGCACCTGCAACATAACACCCCAGACTTAACAATTGTCAATAAGAAAGACAAAAAAGCCTGGATAGTGCCTGGAGACAGCAAAATAGACAAGAAAGAACTGGAGAAGATAACAAAATACAAAGACCTACAAATAGAAATAGAAAGACTGTGGCAAAGGCAAGCAAGGGTAGTACCAATAGTAATAGGTGCCTTGGGTGCAATCCCAAAACTACTGAAGCACCACTTGAACACCATTGGCATTGACAAATTCACCATTAATCAATTGCAAAAGGCAGCCTTACTAGAAAGTGCTTCCATCCTGCGACGATATCTGTAATACCATCAAACATCCACATCTGCCTATCCCAGGTCCTTGGGAAGGACTCAATAGGTAGACAAAAATGTCAAATCCAGTCTGAGCATCTGGCTGACTGTGTGATGATGATGATGATGATGATGATGATTAATAACAACAGCAACAACAACAAAAACAACAACAAAAACAACATGGTTTTTGGTTGAAAAATCTCACTACTCCTTGCCAAGCAATTTACTGTGGCATATTGCAAAGAGGTGCAATTGAAGATTGGTCAACATCTGGCAAAAACCACCTGATAATGAAAGATCCAACAAAAAGCAGCAGCACCAGATAACTACAGCTTACATACCAACTACTTTCAAATTGCTAACTGGTGCAATAGCTAATGCAGTCCAATAGCATCAATTTGAAAAGAAGCTCTTTCTATCTAAGCAGAAAAGAAACTGGCCAAACAGCAGAAGATCAAAAGATCAGCTCCTAACTGACAAGATGATTTTGGAAATCTTTAGGAAAAGCAAGACTCATTTGAATGTAGCTTGGATTGATTATAACAAGGGTGTCAAACTGCCAGCCCATGGGTTGGATGAATCATGCTGAAACCGTGCCCACCCCATTGCCGACAATGAAAAAAAAGTCACGAAACGTTATGACACAACATGTGACGTTGCCAGTTTGACACCCCTGGATTACAAGAAGGCATTCAATTTCCTGCCTCATGATTGGATAATCAAGTGCCTAGAAATAACAGGAGCCTGTAGAAATATCAAAAACTCTGTTCAGAGATCAATTGCAAAATAGAAGACCTAGTTATTGTTCAGTGGTGATAGACTGGGAGAAGTTAATATGAAAAGAAGCATGTTTCAAGTAGACTCACTATCACCATTATTTTTTGTCATTGCACTCCTCTGTCAACAATGCTGAACAAGTGATGCATACATATCTGCAAGAAATACCATTTCCCTGGAGGGGTCACAAAATTGACAAAGTAAGGGAAAATGGAGAAACTAAACTGTTCTGGGGCTTTAGTATTCAAACAGACTAGCACCTGTCACATAACACCCCAGATTTAACAATTGTAGACAAGAAAGACAAAAATGTTTGGTTACTGGCTGTAGCAGTATCTAGAGATAGCAGAATAAACTAAAAAGAATTGGGGAAAAATCACAAAATACAAAGACCTGCAAACAGATGTAGAACATCTGAGGCAAAAGAAAGCAATGATAGTACCAAAAGTGATGGGTACCTTGGGTGCAATCTCAAAATATCTGGAGCACCAGTTAAGTACTTTTAGACTGAACTAAATTGCCATCAGTCAATTGCAAAAGGCAGCTTTACTTGGAATAGTTCACATCCTATGATGATACTTTTAACACTATCAAACAACATCTGCATATCCCAAATCTTTGGAAAGAATTCAATAGGTGGATAAAAATGGCAAATCTAGGCTAAATGTCCAGCTAACTGGGTGACCAACCATAATAATATTCCTTTTACTGAATGATTTGAAGAATATAAAGATATTTTAGGTAACATATTTTTTAAATTAAGATTTCACTGAAAATTATGTATGTGTGGGTTTGAGTCTCTATATTGTTTTCACGTGCTTTCTGAGTGCAGACTTGTTTTCATTTTGCCTTCAAGATTCATTCCTTTCTTGCTTACTTCAACTTCTATAAACCCCGAGAACTTCAATGCACTTATAATTTACCACAGATGAAAGCTCTTGAGGAATATTTCCTCTTGTAATTGCAAAATGTTTAGTTCAGCATTTTCTAATTCAATGGTAAGAAAAAGACAAGTGTAATAAATTCTGAGGTTTTGAATATTTTCTCTTCCCCTTGCAACAGCTGTGCTGAGGGCACTGAAATATTTTGTCAAAAGATCATAAATTGCTGACAGATATTTATGGATTATTTTTCTATTACACAGATCAAATGAAATTCCTATCCCTGTGCTTTGCATAGATTCACTAGATATTGTGCATGGCAATCAATTTAATTCTAATGTTCAGTAATATTATTTCCCTGTTTTATTGGGAGTAACTGTCCATTCATTAATATACTCTATAGGAGTTCGATAATAAATCTAAAATAGGTTTTTTTTAAACCTCTTTGGATTGACTTTGCTGAAGGGCTGAACATATAGGGTTCCCCCTCCCCAGTTTTCTAATTTATAGTCTTTATAGTCATTTCTGCTTGGCAATTCTGTCCTCCACAAAATCCAGTTCTGAATTTTGTATCTCAACCACAGCCTTATTTACTCACATAAAACTAAAGATTCTGATATTATGGCCTCTACTTAATAGGACTCAAACATTAAAGAAAAGTATTTCCTTGTATAGTTATGTCACCTGGGGCTTTGCTTTTTATAAATCACTTTGTGTTTGCGGGAATTTTAGAACTATAAAAACATATCAGCAAGGCCTAGATTGCATGTAAAAGTTCATGGTTTGAGATTAATAGATTTCCACAGTGCCTTCAGCAGGTACAAACTATTCTATTCTCCCATAATTTGAAGATTAACTTTTGATTATTTGGCCACTGTGTAAGAGGTCACAATATTTTTATGGAAAGGTTCCTATGGTCATCTTGTTCTCAAGTAAAAACAAGGTAACAATTTGTGTAACAGCATCAAACACTCCAATACTACATTGTATTAAGAAGCTGAACATTCTTCTAACCACTCATGGCATTTTTAGGCATGTTTCCTAAGTAGATGAGTTTCTACTTGCACAGATCAGAATGCAATACCACACAGGGATTCATTAAAGGGATCAACTTGTGTGGCTGCTGCAGCAGCTGATTTTCAGAAACAGAGGCAGCTGCATTAATGAGCTAACAACAGCTCTGCCTTTGTGTCCTATGTTCATCAAAACCCCATTTTAGAACCAAATGGGAAATGCTGAATAGCTGTTACTGTTTTAAACCAATGTTTCAGTGAAGGCCCTCACCAACAATTTGATTTTCTAGTTAGCCTTTAGTGGGCAGACATGTCATACAGGAAATCAGGGTGAACTGTTCAAATCCTAGTAGCAGGTGATTAGAAACAAAAATGGCTTAGCATAATGCCATGTGTTATTTCAGCTATTAGAGCAGCCTTGTTCATAAACAGTGATAGGTCATAAAACATGGTTTTTAAACCACATTGACTACGTTTAGATATCATGTTAAGCATTTTTTTTCTTTACCCTTTTTCTTTTATACTATAATTTGAAATGGCCCTTAACTTCACTGTGGAATAACCCATGGGAGACTAGAAGATTGAATTAGATGAGATAGGATAAACATAGTTTAAAAATGATTGATCACCAGCTGACATACCTAATAATACATTCTATAAATGAAAGCTGGCTAGGTGACTTTGGATCAATCACACTCACAACCCACCCTGCCCCACCACATCCCACAGTTGTTGTGGAGAAATGGAAAGTATGAATATTAAGTAGGTTTACTATCTTGGCAGAGATAGATAAATAGATACTGTATTTTCCAGCGTATAAGACGACTGGGCGTATAAGATGACCCCCTACATTTCCTGTTAAATTATAGGGTTTGGGCTATACTTGCCGTATAAGACTACCCCTCTTCTAACGCACACCAAATAAAAATTAAAAAACATCAGATTTGATTTTAATATGGTAATTTTAATTCAAATGCTTATGACATGCAGGTACTTAGTAGGAAAACTGTCACTTATAAACATAAGGCTGTTTGTCATCAAACATGTAAACATAAAACAGTGCAAGTGGATTAAACTTTTCCTAATTCACTCTAAAGCTTTCCCTGCGCAGAGCCTTAAGTAACACCAGCTGCCTGCAATTAGTGCAGGTTCGCATCCCATCAGGCTCAAGGTTGACTCAGCCTTCCATCCTTCTGAGGTAGGTAAAATGAGGACCCAGATTGTTGGGGGCAATAAGCTGACTTTGTAATAATGCTGCTGGGGGGGGGAGAAAGCCCTAATAAGCAGGCATATACATAGAATGAAGGCTACTGCTAAGCTTGTAAGCCGCCCTGAGTCTTCGGAGAAGGGCGGGATATAAATGGGATTAAAATAAAAAGACCAAATGGGAGATCCGCTCCAGGTTTTCCAGCCAGCCCGCCCAGTTCCTGAGTCAAATGTGTCCTTAGAGCTAAGCAGCTGCTCTGACTGCTGCATTCCCCACCTGCCTTTCAAGTTGGGATAGACTACAGCTGCTCTTCAACTTTAGAAGGAAAGTCGCCCAGACCCCAGTCTATAAAAAAATCACAGACTGCAGCTTCTTCTCCAATTGGTCCCGCTTTCCCTGCGCAGACAAAATGGGAGATCCGCTCAAGGTTTTCCAGCCAGCCTGTCCCTAAAGTTTCAGCACCTGGCGTATAAGACGACCCCTGACTTTTGAGAAGATTTTCATGGGTTAAAAAGTCATCTTATACGCCGGAAAATACGATAGATAGATAGATAGATAGATAGATAGATAGATAGATAGATAGATAGATAGATAGATAGATAGATAGATAGATAGATGGATGCATGGATGCATGGATGCATGGATGGATAGATAGACAGACAGACAGATAATAGATAAATAATTATATATAGAAATATAAAGACAGGAATAAGTAACAATAAAAAGAACAAAAGATCTTGGGCCTGAAAGGGGCAGCCCTTTGTGCCTCTACATGTACTTCAGGACAAGGCTGAGAGACTGGAGTTTTTCTCCTTCTCCCTTCTGAAGACAGGAATCTGAGCAGTGGTGGGATTCAAATATGTGAACAACTGGTTCTCTGTGTGGATACCGCTTCTGAAAGTCCATTCTGGGCCTGGGCAACAAAAAAATAGCTACCAGTTCTCCCAAACTGGTGTGAACTGGCTGAATCCCACCACTGAATCTGAGGCAGAGAAATATTAGAAAGGGATTTAAACTCGCAAATCATCACAACAACTAAACTCATAAGTATGATAAGAGTAGACTGTCATTTGCACCATTTGCCGAGCTTTCATGTATCAACATACTGCTGATAGTACACCATTCTCTCCCATTGCCTTGCTTATTACTCCAGCTGTACTGTGCAGTTTCTATGATGTTTCAGCACCTTCATTTGCTCTAAAGGGTACAGGTAGCTGAACTTATCCACTCTATCGGCTTACTGGCTAACACTGCAAAACTTCTGGTTCAATTGTAAACCACTCTTGGGAGAGGTTATTTTAGGTTATAAGGCATCATTCATGCTGTATAAGACAATTTCATAATGAATTGGATTATATTGATTTTAATATTCTAAGTCAGGGTTTCTCTGACTTTCTTCAGGGACTTAAAGTGCATACATTTTAAAGTTGCTGAGGTTTAGAAACAGTGTTCTAAGTGGAACAATTTTATTAATTTTACCATCTTTTTACTATTAATTTTACAAATTTACAAAGAGCCTTGGTGGAGCAGTGGGCTAATGCCTCCTTAAGTAACACCAGCTGCCTGCAATTAGTGCAGGTTCGCATCTCACCAGGCTCAAGGTTGACTCAGCCTTCCATCCTTCCAAGGTAGGTAAAATGAGGACCCAGATTGTTGGGGGCAATAAGCTGACTTTGTAAAAATGCCACTTGGGGG
Source organism: Vipera berus (assembly GCF_964194415.1). NCBI lineage: Eukaryota > Metazoa > Chordata > Lepidosauria > Squamata > Viperidae > Vipera > Vipera berus. Next base: position 61,001,653 of record NC_138203.1, read on the forward strand.
GCCCCAAAAGCCCTAATAAGCAGGTATATACATAGAATGAAGGCTATTGCTAAGCACATTGTGCTTTAGATTGTAAGCCGCCCTGAGTCTTCGGAGAAGGGCGGGATATAAATGGGATTAAAAAAAAATCATTTCATTTTATTCTTATTGTTTAGTACAACTGATCTTCAAGTGTAACAATAAATTTGATTTGATATTCTAAGCAAGTATATTCTGCATTCTAATATTTTCTTCTATTTAATTGCTAGTACCTACATTCATAGAAACATCTATTTTTGTTCTTGCTGTTGCTAACTAGAAATCCTAGATATTATTGTGTTTTTTGTGTGGTGGGGAATGATCCTGACATTTCAATTTTTTGTAAAAAAAGTAACGTTTAAGATGTTTGCATTCCCAAACAAATATTTTAAAAGTTTGCTATATAACTTTGGTTTCCTCTGATACATGCTGACTGAGAATATATCAGAAATGAATCAAAACTTTCCACTGACTACAAAGTTTAAGTTGGCATAGAGTAAAATTTGATACTACTTTTCTTACAATCATTATTGCCTCTGCAAGTAGCTGTACACCAATTCAAACTTCATCTCCCAGTTTACTACTTGGTGAATTATATTGATCACTTTTCTAAACTATCGAACAGGGGAGAAGTTCCAGAATAATATTATAAGGTTTAATTTCTTTTAGATGAGAGTGTATGTGGCATGGGAGATATCTCATCTGTTAAATCTTCTTAGTTGCACATACAAACAGAAGGAAAAATGCACAAACCTACTCTTACATATATACAGGCAGACAGGTGGAAACATCTAAATTTTTTTCTGGCTAGGAGTTATTGCAATAGTAAAAATATAAAACCCAAGGTGAATTTCCTATTCCAGATGGCACCAATTCCAATTCACTATAAAAGTTTGCAGGATTGACAGACAAAAATTAACAGATATATATGGAGAGTGAAAAAAACCAAGACTAAGATTCAAAATTTTGCAAGAGTCAAAAGATATAGGTAGACTTGTATTAAGTGATTTTAAATTATATTATTGTATATACCAGTTATATAAACTATGTGCAATTGATAACAAAGTGGATAAAATCTCCAAACAGCAGAATAATAGAAAGAACCGGCTTAGCCAGTGGATTTCATAGGTATCTATGGTATATATTATTATGATTGGTTGCATGGACAGTCAGATGTGTAGACTCAATTTGGGATGCTAATCTACCTATGGAGTCCTTCCCATTGACCTGGAATTAGCAGATGAACAAGATTACTGAAGTAAAAGCTGACAGCTGAAAGCCCAAAACTGGAGAGACCAAAACTGGAGAGCATTCAACAATGGCAAAACAGACTATATACATCCATTTGGCAGTAGACCTCTACCAAATTTAAGCAGGAATGTATCTCTTATATACTTCATAGCACACAGCAAGGTAGCATAGACATTTGGAATATAGTTTCTTGAAAAAATGTTTATGAGATCAAAATAATAATTACTTAAACAGATATTAGCTAGTTTCTACCACATCTAATTTTTTCCCCAAGCAGCATCATATAAATACCATCCCAGCACCCCAGCATCCCAATATCTAACACAAACAGATAATTAGTGGCAGTTTCTTGATGATAAAATCACACAGGTGTAAATTAATCATTTTTCCCATTTGAACCCACCATTTCTGCACAGATGCTTATGATCACTAAAGTATTGATGATTTACTCTTTCACAACAGAAAGCAAGAAGCTTTGCAGAGAGAGAGAGAGAGAGAGAGAGAGAGAGAGAGAGAGAGAGAGAGAGAGAGAGAGAGAGAGAGAGAGAGAGAGAGATGCCTAGAATATCTAATACCTTTTACTGATTCAATTCACTTAACTCACTCCATCTTATGAATTCTAACTATCCTTATAATTCATCTTGAAGAAGATAAAAAGAATTTGGACTCTCTTGTGCTTTCCTTTAATTACTGAACCTTCTAAACTCAGGGTAAGACATTACTCCAAGGGGATGCCTCCTAAGATAACAACCGCAAACAGATTTGTGTGAGATACAGATACCTGGAAGAGTACAGTTCAAATCAAGTTGCAACCACATTGGGCTGTATATAGTTTTAATGCTCCAGAGTCAGGAACTGTTTCCATTCCATGCTCCCCTTTTTCATATCCCTGAAAAGAGCTATAACAAAATTCAGTGATTTTTAACCAAGATGCACCTTTAGGACAACTTCCATTATGCATGTTATTCCCGAGGAGAACTGTTAGGGCATTTATGCTGTGCAAATGAAAGGAGATGCCTGTAAAAGCTATATCAGTCTTGTAAAAGTTTTGTCTTCTATAATGTTTGAAAAGAGATATTTTTGAGTGTTTCTATGTACTTTATTCAAGTGCTTTCCACAGCTCTGCTCCCCATTTAAATGGGATGGGCATTTAAAACCTTCAAAACCTTATTTCTTTCCTAAGAGATTTTCTGAAATACCTTATTGTTAGCTGCCTTTAATAGTAGTTGGCTTTTAACTTATGGCTTCTGTTGCATTGTATTTATTATTACCTTCTATTTTTGACTATGCTATTGAAAAACCCTTTAGGTTTTAAATGAAATGAAACATCAGATGCAGCTGCTTAAACAACAAATGATGGGGAACATAATTTTCATTAAAATAAGTGTCTCGCAGATAATACCAATAGCACTTAGACTTATATACCACTTCATAGTGCCTTATAGCTCTCTCTAAGTCAGGGGTAGGCAACCTCGGCTCTTTTATGACTCATGGACTTCAACTCCCAGAATTCCTGAGTCAGCATAGCTGGGAGTTGAAGTCCATGAGTCATAAAAGAGCCGAGGTTGCCTACCCCTGCTCTAAGTGGTTTAGAGAGTCAGCACATTGCTCCCAACAATCTGGGCCCTCATTTCACTAACCTTGGAAGGAGGGAAGGTTGAGTCAACCTTGAGCCATTCAGAATCGAATTCCTGGAGTGAGCCCGCAGTACTGCATTCTAACCACTGTGCCACACCACGTGGTATTTAATGTATTAAACTCACCGCTAATTTTTTTTAGTACATATAGTGTTTAACTTATAACCATTAGTCCTATGATTGTTCAAATTACAATTGTGCTGAATGAACAGCCTTATGACTTATACTTGAAGTTATAATTGCTGCAGCAACCTTGTAGTCATGGGGTCACAATTTGGGTGCTTGGAAATCTGTCTGCCCTTAGGACTGAACACAGGGATGTCACAAGGGCCTCCATCCATCTATCTTCCCCCATCCCACCGGGCTGAGTCCCTTGGCTGGACTTTCCACTTGGCTGGATCCCCACAGGCCTTGGGCCTGCTTTCTTTTTTACCTGTTGGGTCACAGACTCTTGGGTCTCCTCCCCACCCAATCATGCTTTGCTCTACTTATCTTTTATAAAGGCCATCTTTCAAAAGAGAATCAGCAAATGTGCTATGTGGCCTTCTTATATGGAAGCCCTCTCATGCCATTACACAACCAGGCACCATTTTGGAAGCAGCCACAATTCTAGCAATCTGAGAGATGTGCATGAGAATGCCTTGGGAGAGGTCCAGCACAGGCCATATGTGAGGAAGTGCTACAAACATGAGCCTGGCCTCGGCCTGAGGCTGCCAGGGCCTTTTGCACTCCCTCAGGCTTTGCTTAATGACCTACACAATCATCTAATGACTGCAATTGGAAGAGTCAGGATTGTGGTGTTGAGGTGATCACATGGGCACATCACTTTATAGCTGCCACAATTTACAACCATGATTACAGGCTCAGTTGTGGCTGTAAGTCAAGGACTACCTGTATCATACTAGAATTGTATGTCTTACTAAGACTGAGATGGAACTCAGTAATCATTTTAGGTGTTTAGACTTAGATGCTGATGAAAAGTTCCCTCTTAATGGTTAGGTAATATTATCTTTAAAATCCTAAATTTATTTTGAAAAGACAAGCTTGTAACCTATTTAACATTGTCTTATGATGCAATATATGGGGGAATTATGTTTTGCTTCATGTTCTTTCGTGTGATATACATTTTTGTAGTAGACATACATTATAGCAAAAGATAAACCCTGAAAGACTTCTACAAAACCTTTACAATAATTCTGTAATAACTGTTGATATAGACAGGCAGAAAGACATTGGGTATTTGGATCTGGTCTTGTATAGGCTGCAGAACAACATGTATTTACAAAACAAATAATGATTAACCATTAGGTGAATTGCCCATGTTCCCATCAAAATGTAAAACAGAACTACACAGTTTACCATTATTGTCAGAATTGTAAAAAAGAAATTCTATTCAGAAGATGAAACCTTATGTCTTTTTTTTTGATGTACATTGTTGGCTGATGACTTGATAACTTTGGGTTAGTTGAGGACATTGTAAGATCTATTTTCAAAGAACCATCCATTAGTTGTTCAACTTGCCTTGACATTAATGGCAGTCATACCGCTCCATCATGACATGTCAGGCTCTTCTTCACTTCATTATATTCTTGATGAAAATCATACAGCATCTACTAAAGTATTCACTGAGATTCCATTGTTTTAAGAGCTCTCTCAGATTTAAAAGATAAAGAACTCAGATTTGTACACAAATGCAACTATACCACCAATTATTCCAACCAAACACCATTCCAAATCTTCGTACCTCAATTTGATGCAGAGCAAACTTCAATAATGAATTTTTCAAAAGCTTCTTTTCTTAAGATTTGGCAACAGTAGCTTGCTTCATTCTCTGAGGCTTGGAAAGCTGGAAAGGGTATTTTTCTGCCAGTTTCATGAGCTGGCAGAAACTGCTGTATGTGAGGATATTACACTATACATCTGTTCAAATCTGGCATAACAGAAATAGTAACACTTCTCAGGATGTAATGTTAGGACCTATCCCTTTAAAGCCCTGCCAAATATTGCGATGGATGTTTAGTAGTGGAAAGCAGAATATCCAAAGGGAAGCATGTATGCTTTCTGTTTATTTATAAAGTCCAAAAGATTTTGCTATTGTCTTATCCAGTTTTAAAAGACAGATTGCACTCCTGGCAGCAGCTTCATTGTAACATGGTTTGGTAGGATTTCAGCAATATTGAAGAATAGATACTATCTGATGTCAGCACCATTGCCAAAATTACTATACCAAAATATCAAAACACACAAAACTTAGTTGCTATCAAGTGAACATTCTGGCTCCTTAAAGCTGAGGGGGAAAAGTCATGAAGCAACATATTATCTATTGCAGCACTCCCAAAATAAAGACTCATCCTTCCGAAGAATGTCACCAACATTTGGAAGTTCGATCAATGACAAAGGGGTAACCTACATTCTGTCCTAAGTCCATTCTGTCCTTATGTATATTCTTATTCCTCTCACCAGGAAAGCCCAAATTTAAAATATAATATAATAGAAAGAAAATCTTAGTTAATTAGGTTTTCACAGTTACAGCACAAATCTCTAATTAATTTAGGTATGTAAATCAATATAGTGGGCATTTACTAAAATATAATAATAAATAATAATAATTATGATTATGATATTATAATATTTAATAATTAATATAAATATATATTACTCAGGTCCCTCTATAATGCACAGAGTGATCTTATTTAGACCAAATGCAGAAACTCTATACTGAGAAAATTCTCTACTCAAACTTGACATTTCTACAAAAATTCAAAGATGGTCTGTAAATATTGGCATCTGGAAAACACCTTGTTTCTAGTAGAAATAGAATGTCATGGAAAAAAAATATAGAGATCCTTTTATTAAATAAATGCTACTAGGCATTGGCAGCACCTGGATGACCTTGTATGAATATGGAAACTAACTTGGATCAGCCTAGATGATATTTGGATCATATTCTGGGGACTATAAAAACTGCAAATTACACTGAAATGCAAAATCATCATCATCATGGAAATAAAGAAATGGCAAATTACTTTCATATAGTTGCTTAAAAAAACCCTACAGAGACATTACCTGTGAAGTTAGAGCAGTCAAGCCAGGCCAGAAGAGGTTACATATTCTTTTTCTGCTAGGAAGTTATTGTAAATAACACACAGATGAAGAATGACTTGGAATGTCTCACCAAATTGGATCAAGAGCCTTTTGTAAGCAAAGCAGAAGAGTAATTGTTGCAGCAAATGATTTAGTTTCAGCTAACTGGTGCTTATACTCTCATAGATGATATAATTCCACAAAGAAAGGTTATTCTCAGAAAAAGAAATTGTGTGCTATTTATTTCTGAGGAAGATTCAAGGAAGTAAATGAAGAAACAGAGAGGGCATCACAGTGATAAGAACTTTCCCAGTTTGTTAGAATGGGATGAGATTGTCCCCAACTGATTTTAGATTGTAAAATCCTGTAAACAGAATGATGGAGAGATGAATCTCAAGTAGATCGGCAGGAATTGTACAGCCCCATTTAAAAGCTTTATTCTGGAGAGAATTGCAAGGAATTCTGCTACTTGTGATGGCTTCTATAAATATTAATGATATTTATGAATATTTTATTTCACCAAGACTTAATGGGAGAACAGAGGATGCCCATAAAATATAGCCACCGGGGAAATAAGTCTAGTAGTATACTTACTGTACAGCCAGTTATAGGTTTATGAAATTGTGGCAGGGCACATATAGCATTTTCTTTTTTATTATGAATCCTGAACTACAAATCTGAAACTATTGACCTTCAGCCAGTTTGTTCACAATGCAAAAGCTTGTTTATTTAGATTATTCTCACACTTGGGTTGAGGTTGTAAAGCATTCTAATTAACTATGTCTTTCTTAGACCTTGGATGCTTAAATTAGAACAGATGGCTTCACTTCTCTGAATCTTTCATTTCAGGTTTATATTGAACCATGTGAGGAAAATCTCAGGATGTTGGGACAGTACAATAATACTTCCAATGCAGGGCACAGGAGTCAAGTTTTCCATTACATTGTAAAGCTATTAACATTTATAGGCTGGTTGGGATAATCCTGAATTCCTTGGCAACTCTATATTTGATATATAAATTGATAAAGTGCATGGCTATGAAGCAGGAGCAATTAGGAGAAAAAAGACTGAAAATGGCATGTTACTGCAAGGAAATAGGCAATCTTTCAGATATCTTGAATTTCAAACTTTCAATAATATAGGTCAGCTTGGCCAACTACAAGATCTTTCTCTCTTTCTCTCTTTCTTCTCTATCTCTTTCTCTTTCTTTCTCTTTCTTTTTTCTCCCTTCCCTTCCTTTTTTCTATTTTCCTTCTAGGAGATGTGCTCAACCACAATCAACTGAGCAACACACACACCCACTCCCTCTCTCACACACACACAAAGGGAAATCCAATCAGCAACAGTCAGATCATGCACCCAACCAGTCTAGCCTCAAAACCTGGGAGAAGAGCCGAATCTTTAATACCATCAGAATGGAGGCTACCCCATTCTCTGGGGAACTTCATTCCAGAAGGCAAGCATCATGAAGGAGAAAGCATGCTTCCTAGGCTCCACCATATGACATTGCATAATCAAAGGAACTAAGAGCATGCTAAACCTGGATCAAACTGGCAGGGTGGTCATCCGAGGAAATTGGTAGTCTTTCAAGTAACCAGTTCCTATGCCAGGTGTGCCTTTATAAGTCATAATTAGCACTTTGAATCCCACCTGGAAGCAAAACTTGTGCAGGTCAAAAAGCAGGGCTGTAACATGGGCATATCTAGCAGGTTACAGTTTATTCCACATGTCCTTCTGCTGTCCTTTTATTTAACTTATCTGTGCAATTTGATATGTATTTCATAAAGATGTTATGTATGATATATGATGTGATATATAAGATTTTCCCCCAAAATTTGTACTTCCAGCTTCTTTTTGATTCCCTGTTAGTCATGATGTTTGAGGAGCATGATAAAAGCAAATAAAGAAAACAGCATTGTATTGGAACATAACTAATCCTGAAGTTAAAAAATTACAATTTTCTTTTATTTTTAAATACTAAGGATAGTCCGGTGAAGGAAATATTAACATATGAGTGGTTTATGCTGCAATCTAGAGAATAGCAGAAGAGAGTAATTTTGATCTAAGGCCTCTTCAGTAAAAACTATGTTAAATTACAATTATCATCATTCCTAGCTCAGGATGACTGTGCTGGGAGCGGATGATGTGAATTTTACTCCAGTATAATTAGAATACAGCAGGTTGGGAAAGACAATGGATCATGGCAAAAGGCTTAGTGGATAAATCATTAGGAATTACTGAGAATATGTTGAGGTATGAGAGTATTGTTGGCACTGAAAGAGTTTTGGGGGAAAAGATGTAGAACGGTGACAAGCTTAAGATTTCTCTACTCATTTTATTGATCACCTTCACTGATCTTACTATTCTCCTTATCAAAACAATCAACTTAATAATATTCTGTGGGAAGCTTCTGGATAACTGAGACACCAGTTTAATTGATTGACCTGGCCTCAAGAACAGCAGTTCATATCTGGGTTATTGCTATAATAAATCCATCAAGTTAATCTTGCCATTGTACATTTAGTCCAAGTTCAGCGTGTATTCTATATGCAGATTTGTTGAGAGAACAACATCAGAAGGAATAGACAAAGTAGAAAGTCAAAAGGTGACCCACATCAAAAGATACTTAGAAGCTACTATTGCTAGGAATTGGATAAATGGAGAGTCACAGAGACCTTCACAGATTAGTATAGGTACTCAACTTAGGACCACAACTGTGCACCAAATTTCTGTTGCTAAGGGAGACAGTTACTAAGTGAGTTTTGTCCCATTTTATGACCTTTCTTGTCACAGATGTTAAATGAATAACTGCAGCTATTAAGTTAGTAACACAGTTGTTAAATGAACCTGGCTTCCCCATTGACTTTTCTTGTCAGAAGGTCGCAAAAGGTGATTACATGACCCATGGACACTGCAACCATCATAAATACTGGTCACTTGCCAAGTGTCTGAATTTTGATCATGTGATCATGGGGATGCTGTAACGGACATAAGTGTGAACTAACTAAACAGCCAGCTTGTTCTCTTAGTTAATCCTGCATGATCAAAACTAGTTCATTTTCTTTTATTACCATTCTATATAAAGAATGATACCACTAGAAAATGACCACAGGAGAGTGGTGGTGATCTGAGAAGACAGTCCATAAACGGACCATTTTAATGAGAAATTGGAAGCTTTTTTTTAGACAAGTAAATTCTATAGGAACTGTCAAAAATGGGACATTGTTTTTTAGTTTGATGAGTTTTGGGGCTGCATGGACATAATCTAGTTGTGTTTTGTTCTGATGTTTTGCCTGCCGCTCGTTCAGTATGCTATGTAAAGAAGTGGGAAGTGCTTTTCAAATGGTAATAATATAGCTAATTTGAATTTACCTGAAGGTACAAATTTAAGTCTCCTACTTTTTAAGACAGAAGTATAGAGAGGGTATTCAATTAACAGGGAGGTCCCCATATTTTCCAAAATATTTATTTAAATGTCAGTAACAGCAGCAGATTGGAGGAACACTGAACAATATTTTGGAAAAAATTTTTGTGTGTGCCACAGATTATCTTTACCTATCTACTTTTTGCAGAGCTTCTAAACACGTCTCTTTGAGATTTCTTTCTTAGTTCCTTGGAAGCTCTGCTTAGCTGTTTTGTTTAAATCCAGTGCTCACTGAAAGTATATTGTCCTTTTTGTGTCAACTGAATGTCATTTTCTTTTTGTTCTAACTTGAGAAAAACAATGTGAAAAAGAAGACAGTTTCTATTAGGACAACTGGGTTTTATTCAGTAGAAGTTAAAACTATATTTCCATGTAAAATCTGAGGTATTGCTAATAAAGATAGCATTGTTCAGGTATACACACATATGCAGATAAACACAGAGACAGAGCAAGAACTGGAAGATTATAGTAATTTGTTTAAAATGCCTTCCAATGTCATCAAGTAAATAACAGAAATATGAGCTTCGTTCATCAAGTCTTTGTCACAGTAACTGTATGTTTTCACCTTAGAACATATGGCAAAGAATTCATGTTAAGAGTGATCATAGTTTGACTATCCCTCCAACTGAACAAATTTGTAGAACAGGGTGTTTGAACTTGAACTTTAGCTACTGACTTTAGATATTATTTGATAATTTATAGCATTTGCATGCTATAATGCTAAATCTGATGAATTTATTTGGCTAAACCTGCTATTTCAACCAGAGCCTATAGTTATTTAAGTGTGGCTGTCGGCTGAGGGAATGGAAACACCCCTCAACAGCAGTACAGTTCTGGATAGCAAATCTTTAAGCCAGTATAATTTGCATATTACACATAATCCTCACTTAAGGTAAACTTTTTCAGTGACTGTTCTAAGTTACAACAGCACTGAATGAGGGGGATTTAACAACAGCTCCTTGTAGTTGTGACTGTCACAGCATCCCTTAGTGTGTGATTGCAAATTGGGCTCTCAGTGACTGGCTCCAAATTATGATGATACAGTGTCCCATGGTCACTGATTGCCATTTGTAACCTTCACTGCCAGCTTCTGACAAGCAGAGTCAATGGGGAAGCTGGCAGGAGGTTCTAAATAGTGATCATGTGATTGCAAATGCTGTGGACTGCACAAGATTTTTCTAATGACAACAACTGGGACTGCTACAATTACTGCTGTAAGTCAGCACAGTCATTGCACTTTATGGCTTTGTCGCTTAGTGATGGAGTTTCCTGTGTCAAATACATTCAGTAGGTGAGGACATCTATACCTGGGAGTTGTTTACAATGTGAAATATTTTAATTAAGATTGTTTTTTTAAAAAATGGTGAATTTAGCATGTTGTTTTCACAAGAGTTCTGATCAAGTTGCCCTTAGTCAAAAGGCAGCTTTTTTAAAAAAAATCATTTAAAATGCCCATATCTACCAATTATCATTGTTTCTCTATTCTTCTTCTTATTTTCTGTGCCAAAATGGAACATCAGTGCTTGAATCTGAGAAAAAAGTGACAACCCAAAAAGACCATTTTTCTTATATGTTTGTTAGAGTCTTGCCAGGAGATTGGAACCAATTTGCACTAGTGCTGTCTGATGTACCCACTGATTCTTTTGAAACATTTTTTTTAACAGTCAGCTGTGGAAGTTGCTAAGCTACTCCTGGAAGTCGTCTTCTTTCAAATGAATGTAGTAATTCATGATCCACAGTTCCTTAAAGAATAATATGCTGTACTGCATAGAGGATACTAAATACTGAACCAAATTGTAAGTAATATATCCTCTTTGATCAATACTTCCCTGTACTACAAGAGACTAATTCAATCTTAAATTGAATATTTAGATCTGTTTCTGAGAGCCTACAAGCACATAACACAAACGTGTCCCTCACTGGGTGCACACAAAGATTTATTTCAGTGTCCCTAACAGGAAAGCACTCAACCCTTGTGAATATTTAAGTGTTGGGTGTGGGCAATTACATTGTACTTTTTTTTTCTTTAAAACAATCCTTTTCAATACACAATAATGTTTGAAAATAGAAAAAACCAACAGCTGTTTTATATAAGTATGGTTACTCTAATCTTGATTTTAGGATTAAGGGATAAAGGAATGAGCATAGTCCAAGTTGATAGGCCTGCTTTTTAAGATTTGATCACTTAAGATAGACAGAATTTGGCAGACCACAAGACAAAGGCTAGATGATTTATGAAGCTAAGCTGGATTGGTCCAGATTAGTCTTTAAAGGGGAGCCATTCAGCCATTCAGGGTTATTTTGGCCACTCGCCCCTGTTAGCTCAGCCTAAGCTACATAACTGTTCAGATGAAAAAAAATTTTTTTGCATGATGTACAGTAAAAAAAAATCATGATATTATGGATGAAGAACAATTTAATTTTCTGGCCATCCTTCCATGATAACTCCATGCAGACATGCTAGAATAACCTAAAGTTAATCAACACATATATAGATGTTGCCAATATCAGACAAGGGTAGCAAAATACATTGATTCTACATTTTCAACATAGTACCTCACTATGTAAGAATCCTTCAAATATAAATTTCATTTTCATTAAAATTCATTAAATAAATGAAATGAAATAAAGTGTATTAAATTCTGCCAGTAAAACAATCTGGTGAGCAACATGAAATGCAGGGGGAGGGGGGGCTTATTTGGCACTTTTTTTTATAGAAATGGGGCATTACAATGGTTTCCCTTTAAATGCAAGTTTTTAAAGCACAATTTCATAGAGATGTAGAGAGACTTATAGAAAAAAGTAGCCTCAGGTACTTTTAAGCAAAAGGCAATTATAAATATTAAAAGCAATAAATAAAATAAATAGCCATTCAGGCAACTCTTAACATTTATTTAGGGGCACAATAAAATAGATAGCAAAAGAAAGACTATCCTTTAATAAATAAAACAATGCATCAGGGCTGTAAAAATTACCCTTTTAATAACAAGGAATTTTGCCTAGTATAAAAGTATGAGTAACTTCTTTGCTTCAGTTTCCTTCTGAAGAGATCCCACTAGGAATTTGGAATTAGAAATAAAAGAAAATGCTAAAATGCCAGGGAATAGTAAACGACAAATATTTCTGTGCCACGTAACGTCTTCGTACAACTGGATATGAAATAAACATCCTATAACTGTATTTGTTTCAAGATAATATTTGGGAATGATATCTACATTTATTGTGTTCCCAGGTTTATTGCTTGCTTGTCTCCCTCCTGCCCAAGAAAAAAAAAAGAATGGAAACTAATCAAGGGAAGGAGAAATTTCCTAACAGTGAGAACAAAGGTTGACTCAGCCTTCCATCCTTCCAAGGTAGGTAAAATGAGGACCCAGATTGTTGGGGGCAATTAAGCTGACTTTGTAAAAATACCGCTTGGGGGGGGGAAGCCCTAATAAGCAGGCATATACATAGAATGAAGGCTATTGCTAAGCACACTGGTTTGTGCTTCTTAGATTGTAAGCCGCCCTGAGTCTTTGGAGAAGGGCGGGATATAAATGGGATTAAGTAAGATTAAGAAGAATTAACCAGTGGAACGACTTGCCTTCAGAAGTTGTGGGTGCTCCCTCCGTCACTAAAGGCTTTTAAGAAGAGATTGGACAGCTAATTTTCTGAAATAGTGTAGGTCTTCCTGCTTGAGCAGGATTTGGGCTAGAAGACCTCAAAAGTCCCTTCCAACTTTGTTATTCTGAGTTACGTTTGGCCTCACTTTTTCAGCCATTAGAAAAACTGTAAAGATGCACCACCATCCGGATTTTTCTTGTTCACTGCTTTTATGTTAATTCAAACATGTCAAACACAAGGCCCAGGGGCCGGATCCGGCCCGCGAAGTGGTTTCATGCGGCCCGCGAAGCCATCGTGGAAACAGTGTGGAAACGGCCCCCACTGCCTTGGCCCTGGCCCAGAGACCCTCCTCCTGCCAGAGACCCTCAGATCTGTCCCACTCCTGCCCAGGCCCCCATAGGCACCCTTGATGCGAACCATGTAGAGCTGGCCACGCCCACCCAGTAGGCCATACGCACTCTGGCCATGCCCACCCAGTAGGCCACACCCACCCAGCCCCCTGAGGGCAACCGTAATGCTGATGCGGCCCTCAATGAAATTGAGTTTGACACCCCTTTGTTAATTTTTTTTTAAAAAAAATCAGTTTAGTTCCTGCTTTTCTTTTGAATATCCATAAGAATCAAAAGGCAGGTATGTATAATGAAATAAATGATAAGCATCTTATTGTACAGTCTACCATGATCATAGCATATTTTATCTATTTGTGATCACAGTATAATAACTATTGTAGTTTTTGTTTTGATCACAAGGTGAGGTCAAATAGTCTGTGAGTTCATTCACAAACTTTAATATAAGCTTTGGGAGCAAATTATACTGTAACTCTGGAACATTTCAAACATAATGTTTACCTTTTACAGTGAGAGACAAAGAAGTGATTGAGGTAATAGATTGTACTTTCTAGGTATTGAGAATGCATGTTAAGCTAATAGTGTTTAAGAAAAAGTATTGAAAAAACAAAATATTGAGTATTATTTCTGCAACAGTTCAGCAGCTCCAATACTTATGTTGATAATTCCAACATAATACACGCAAATGTAAATTTGTATTGCTACATATATTCCCACAGACACTATTACGTTTTTATTGTTCATTTTTTTTGTAGTTGAGTACCTTTTAAAATATATTATTTAAAATATATTATTCTCATTTAATTCAAAATCATGAAAATGCAAGAACTCTTCTGAAGCGACATCTTTCATCCTTTCTTTTTTATAGTCCTCCTCTTCTTCCTTTTTATTCCTGTCCTCTTGCACATTTCAACCCTTATCTAGAATTCTAGTCTTGGGACACATTTCCAATTCTAAACAGAAAAAACTACTCAAGATGCAACACTGACTAAAAGTATTGATCCTGGGCCAAGAGACAAGCTGTGTCATAAGAAAATTGTACTTATAGATACACCAGAGAAATAGCAAATATGAAGTTTAAACATAGATTTGATTACCACATTATTAGTTATTATATATAACATGACTTCAATATGTTTTCATTATTGCAATGGAAAAATAGGCAGCAGCTATTGGAAAATTGAGCAATATTGTAGAGAATATAGTGATTGAAATCCCCCATATCTACATCCACAAAGCTGAAAACCACTCAATGACACTAACACCTACCAAATAATCCCCAATGATCCTGCAAAACAGCTAGAGAACAAAATAAAAGACACCCTAAGAAAAATGGAAAAAGAAAAACAGCTAGCACCACTAAAGAGAAATCCAAAAACACAGTGATCATTGTAGTCAGTTTTGGGGACTTTGGAGGAAGTCAGTTTTTTTTTAAAGACAAAATAGATGCATTACCTAGTAGAGGCTTAACTGGGTAAATTGGTTTTAGAAAAAAATATGAACAGTTTTGGAATGCAGAACTGGTTACTGGGTGTCAGTAATCAACGCCCATTATTGTATGTGGCATTGTATTTGCATTTCCTGTTTAAAGATAAGGAGATAATTAGATAGTAGACAGATAAATCATAGTGTGATCAGTGCCAAGCAAGAAACGAGGGTGGGTGGGTGGGAGGGAATGATGTTAGGAAATATGGCAGGTAGAACTGGTGCCCTGAAAATTAAAATGTTTGAGTTCACTTTCCTCTCTTCCCATATGTTGTGGAGAGGCAAACATGTATTTAAAACTTTGTAGGGAAAGGAGAGCATATCTGGCTGGAACAAAGAAGCAGCAACAGAATAAATGAATAGCAGTTTTCCTGGGGGTGACATTCAGGCAATTCTTCCATATTTAACCTGAGTTGTTTCATTAACAGCTTAATCCAAATTATGCTTCCAGAAGATATGTTGCTCTCAAGTCATGTTTGAGTAGATCAGGGGTCTTCAAACTTGGCCCTTTTATGACTTGTGGACTTCAACTTCCAGAATTCCTCAGCCAGTGTGCCTGTTGAAGTCCACAAGTCATAAAAGGACCAAGTTTGAAGACCCCTGGAGTAGACTGTGACCTGCACTGATCATATAATATATAATACTCATGAGTTAGTTGGAGTCAAGTGGTGTCTATCCTACAAGAGAGAACAGATTAGGAAAGAAATGCCATATAGCTCAGAATCTTGCAAGTCTGCTTGTGCTTCCCTCTCCCTCACTTTTTCACCATGTGAACTACAAGTGGCTTGTCTGAGACATTTTTTCAAATTAGTTTTTGGGCTGGGCTCACGCCATGCTCATGTGACTTTTGCCTTGATAGTGGTTCTTCCTCCTTCCCTTCAAGGCCATTCCCTACATCCTCCAAAGTTATTTGACCCATTTCTATCCTTTCTTTTAAATCCTGCTCTCTATCCCTGCCTGTTCCTACTGATATTTATATTCTTGCAGAAAAGAAAAAAAAACAGTATATTGCTTTCATATTACATTTATCTTTTCAAAGCTTTTGCATAACAGAAACTGCCCAGAGAAACCAAAGCACCCAACAGTCCAAAAAAGATGTAAAGTACCTTACTTAAGTTTCCATTGCAAGTCTACATGTCAGAGATAAGGGAGGGGGGTGGGAATCAATCGAGTCCAACAGGTTCATATATTGATCCAAATAGCTTTGGGGAAAGACCTCAAGTAAAATTGTTTGAAACAACAACAACAATAATTACAATAGAGAAGATGGATGGGCAGACAGGAAGAAAAGAACATTAAACACAACTTCTTGGGTATGTGCAAACTCTAAACAGGCAGCCAACAGTGAAGGCAGAGCAGCATGTTGCCAGTGAAGATTGAGCTCCACCATCTTTATTCTCTACACGACTGCATATGCTGTGAATAATGAAGGGTAGCAATACAATAAAAGTCTCTCTGTGTGAAAACATGCCAGTGGGAAATGCCTGCGGAGTCACTGAAGAAATCTGCACATTAAAGTTAGTTAGTCTTGGCCTTAGATCAAGCACCCAGCTGGTCAAATGGCAGACAAGTGGGGAGAATTTCTACTGCTGACTGATAAAGAAGTTTGCTAGCAGATGGCAATCTATAGTGAATGCTCACCTTTAAAAACATCTGTCCATTCGTGTTTTTCAATTTCCTTCTAGATTTGGGAGAGCAAAACCCAAGCGGAATTAATTCAGTTCTTAGCACAATGGTTTACAGCAGTTCTTAATGCACTGAAAACAAAAACAACACAGTTATACAATGTTACTGACAGATCTAAGATAAAATGTGTCCTGGAAATGTTCCAGTATGTTAAGAGATTGATCACCACAAGTAATAATTTTCTTTGGAACCTTTTATCTCGGTAAGGACAGAACATGTTGCAAACAAAACAAATCCATCTTTCTAAATCATATTACTGGAAAATGTATCAGTGAAAAACAGAAGACAAATGGATGCACAGCTAGAGAGCACAATAAAACCCATCTGTGGTAGTTAAATGGAAGAGACTAACCAACTTTGCCTGGTTAAATAGAATTGGTGCAAAAATTGAATGCCAGGTGTTGCAATTAACTTTTGTCCTTTTAAGATGCAGTTTGAGATATTTCATGTCCTGGTAAGCATTTTGCCACAACAGCCCTATCCCTGAATTACACTGCCTGCATGAGTTGGTAATAGAAAAGATAAAATGTTCAACAGGGCCAAAAACACTAAAAGTGTATGGGGTATTTCCTGACTCTGCATCTAATGATGTGCTTGTAATTTCTACTCTTCTCTCGCCTATGCCTCCAAACTTTCAATCTTCCTGTATGACTGAGTATGATTGGAGAAAGGAAGGAATTGGAAAATCCATTTGGCCAATGATGCCCATTTCTCTGTGAATTATGTGCACACCAACACTAAGGAGAACCCCATTTTCTACAAGAATATAAGATTACACAGTATGAGGAATTCTTCATTGTGTTCTATAAAGGTTCCTCTGTACTACAGCACTGCATAGGCAAAAAGGCCTAGCCTGTCTTTCAGAGTCATTGTTTTTAACTTTTAATTTAACTCCAACTTTAACTTGTTTCAAAAATTTTGTCTTATTTGTGCTTCTGTAAACTGTTAGAAGTATCATAGATTATTGCTGTTTCTCAAAGGTCAGCACAACGTGAGGCCTATAGATTAATATTGGGCAGATTTTTTTATTTGAAGGAAAAAAGGTGTATTGCAGCATGAAGGAGCACTCATACACAACTGTTTGCAATTCCTTCTTTCCTATGATCATGTAACTGCCTTCTGCAGGTGCTAGTAGCCACAGATGTGTTTGCTTTAAAGAGATTCAAGCAGGTGCTGTGTATTTGCTGAGTAATTTCATCTGGATCAAACTTTTGTTCTGTAGCATTGGTAGAAAAACAAGATCCTCCCTGCTACCTTACTTGACTTAAGTTTGTTTTTGATTTAACATCGGGAGTTTAATTGTGGGACAATCTCAATAACTGCAACAGGCAGGTGTTTACTATTGTTGCTATTTAAGCTACAAGAAACCTGCCTAAAACTTCAATTTATCCCAAAAGACATCATTGTTTCACTTCTATATCAGTCTCTGGTCATGGTCCAGGACAATGTCAATGTCTTTACTCTGAAATTAGCTTATAAGCCAACCTAATGCTCCTAGTTTGCTGATGATGCATTTTTCCTGTCCCAGGCACCAATTGAATTAGAACAAGTTTGAAGATCTCTTGCTGTCCACTTAAAAGATTCAGAGATAATGCTAAACTACAAAAGGTCAGTTATAATGGTCTTTGCTAAGTACCAAAGAATCTGTACACGGCAATTAAATTGACCATAAAATTGAGCAAGTCAAGATATTTAAATACCTTGGAATCATTTCTCAGGCCTTAGGAGAATCTCAAATGTAGATTATAGACTTAGAATGTCCAGATATCAGCTTTGGAATCTTTTACCAATCCAGAGGTGATTAATTTATTAGATTTAATTTACAGACAACTCCCAACAGTGAAATCAAACAAGTGATGATTGCTCTTCTTGCTTAATAAATATGGACATTTTAGATTAGAGTCTTCCTTCTCATCTCACATATTTTAAATCTAATCACTAATTTATAGCTAAGAATATAGATTTAATATGAATTACAAAGTTATAGTATCAGTACTAACAACAATGGTTATTTTAGTCTTGAGAGTGATCATTAGTAGAATAACATTGTCTTATTCTGTTATTAGGTTGAACTCATATTCAACTCCAGTGTTTCTGATTTTAACTATTTTATTTTAATTGAATTGTTGGATTGTCCCTCCATGAAACAGCTCTTCCACTGTCAAGATAGTGGCTGAAAAAGTCTGTACCAAAAGCCAGGTGGGATTTTGGCAGGGGGTAATTACAAGATGGGGCATTTGGAGCCAGCCTGGTTGTAAACACCCCCTGATAAACTCTAACTTGGCTTTTGATATGGACTTTTGGCTGCCAAAAGGACAACCAGCCATACTGATTTTGTCCTGCACAAAATGACAGCAAAAACTTGGGTTCAATATTCCAGGCTCAATTTTAGTCATTAGCTGAGGAGCACAGTATTAAATCAAGTTACTGTAAAGGTTTTCCACAGTTTGGAAACTGGGATGAAGTTTGAGTATCTTGTAGTATGATCAGGGGAGATTGACTACTTAGGAAAATGTTGATGGGGAGGCATGACTGAGATTGTTGTATGTCCATGTCCAGAATAATTTCCATCAGTATTCTCTTGGCTTCTTCATACTTTAGAAGCAGAATAATTTTTGTGAAATTCTTAAAAACTATGTAGTTTTGGGAGGAACCCTCTGATATTTTTAAGATTTGAAACCACAAACTAAATCTCTTTTAAGTAGGGAAGGCTACTTGCTACAATGATTTGCATCTGGCTTTTAAAAGGTGGTGTGGAAGTTGCTATGAAAGCTCTGAAAGAGCCGACGAGTTTATCCTTGCTGTCTCTCATGACATGAGTAAATGCTTCAGTTAGGCTTCCATCATGGTTTAACTGCATGATGGAAAATATCTGCCAAAAAGCCAGATTGCATCTGTTTCATTCTACTAGAGAGAGTGTAACTGTTTCTCCAAAATTATTACATTTTTATAGGAAAACTTTTTTGTTGAGTAACTTTTGATGTTGTGTTTTGTGCCAATTTTGATCAGCTTTTACTTTCCAAAAAAAAACCTGCTAAGGTGACTTAGGGCACTTGTGCAAGCTTAAATAAAGAGAGGAATTCTGATTTCTGTATTAATTGCATTTGATTCCTATTTTCCTGGTTGATCTCAGGAGAGAGAAAAAAGCATAAAAAAATTGTGATACAGAAAATCTCATTGTTCACCACTGCCTTCTGGGAAAAACCTTTAATTTTATATATTCCTAAAGAAAAATGTCTGAAAATTGTATTGTTGTTTAAAATATATATATACAGTTTTGTGGAATTCTGCTGTGTCTAACTCAGTGGATACTTGAGAAGTTAATTTATATGGATGTTATCGTGTGTGTCATTATGCTTCATATGCATCCTACTTGGTGAGATCAGCTAACAGCATGTTGACTTGCAAGATAGTGTCTATACTAGATATTCTAGCTTTTGTTCAATATAGGTAGTCCTTGACTTACGGCCACAATTTTCTGCAGTTGTTAAGTTAGTAACACAGTTGTTAAGTAAATTTGGCTTCCTCATTGACTTTGTTTGCTAGAAGGTCACAAAAGGTGATCACATGACCCTGGGGCACAGCAGTCATCATAAATATGAACCAGTTCTCAAACATCTGAATATAAATCACATGACCATGGGGATGTTGCAAGGGTCCTAAGTAAAAAAAATGTCATTTTTTTCAGGGCTGTTGTAACATTGAATGGACACTAAACAAACTATTGTGAGGACTACCTGTAATGTGAGCATGCTTAGTGAAACTGAGCTTCGTTTGCAACATATTTGGTCAAAAAGTACCCATAGTGAATAGGGAATGCTGCAGGAAGTACAAATATAATTAAGTTGGTAATCTAATCTATATCTTTCTCTTATTATTAAAAAGTGTCATTCAACAGAAATCAGTATCTATGGGCCTATCTGGTTGATTTTGGCATACGGAAAACTGTAACTTGTATTGTAAATGAAATAAATAGTAGAGCACGAGTTAACAAATGAAATGAATGAACGTCTTGTGCTTCGGAAAACTCATAAAGGAGGTAGTTGGCATCATGAATATTCACGATCTTTTGTACACAAGTGATTCTATGTTGTTGGCTGAGAGACCACATGATTTGCAGTGACTGATATATGATGCAATATGAGGTGTGAAAGACTAAGGTAGCTGTGAGTGATAGGATTAACAATTGTACATAAATGGTGAAAACCTAAACAATAAGGTGTATCTTGTTAAAAGGTTGTTAAAAGCTGGATGGAAAAATTTCAGATTTGCAATTATTGTACAGTAAAACTCACTGTTTTAGATGACCCCAAGCATAGATGTAGATATAATTTAGCAGTTGTATACCCAACCATCCCTTTGAAATAAAGGGCATACTCAAGTAAATTAATCTGGGTAAGTTAAATTTGCATTCACTTTGTCTTAAATTTAAAATGTCTCTAGAAATTCTGCAATGATGTGATAACACAAATGACAGCTTCCTCAGTAACATGTTTCCATATTTATCAGGCATTCTCCAATAATGGGTACTCACTGTCCCCAAATACCCATTAAAATGATATTTCACTGTTGGTGGATACTATGTAATTTGTTACAAGGAATGCATATCAAAAGAAGCAAAAATATGTTTTTTTGTTGAATGGTACAAAATATAACAGCAAACTGAATGGTACTTAAGAAGTATATATGACAAATCAAGGAGGCACAGATGTAGGAATTAATAGACAGATGTTGAATGATTGTGGGATGAGGATAAACGTGAACAATTACAACAAAGTGATTATATTGAAGTGCTTTGATCATGTATAGTGAATCAGAATGAATTCAAAAGGAAGGGAAGGACAGAGTTGTGAGGTGAGATGTTCAGAGGAGAAATTGTAGTATACATGGTATACAAACTAAAATAGTATGAAAAGACAGAATGGTGAAATATGGTGAATGTTGGTATAAATTTCATGTGGTTATCTTTATTTTTCCTATTTCATGCCTTTAATAATATTTGTTTACTGTTACTTGCTCCTATTCTTTGTTCTGCTTAATATTTTTTATCCAAAAATGGATAGCTTGATAAGTATATATGTATGTTTTGTGTATAATTTAATATTAAGAAACTTCTTAGAAAAAGGGATAGTTGAATATTTTACATGAAGCATATGTTTTTTTATAAAACTAATCCTCATCTATAAATATTTGGATAGTTTTAGTTGTGAAGTATAACAGGTATATTTGTTTGCATAGAAAGATAGGATATTCTTTGAATAAATAAAATGAAAGAATGAGACATGCAACAAAGTGTTTGCAGAATTCAAGGCATCCTCTTTGGTGTTCTTATTATTCAATGTATGCCTGTTTTCAGGATATTCCAACACAATATTCCATTTTACCATCCCTTATGGATATGTTCATTCATAATCTACAACCATTGAATAAATAATTTTCACTGGGTTGCATTTGATGCATTTTTCGGTATTTTCTAATACAAATTATTACTTTCCCCAAACCTGGGTTATTTCAACCCAGCTGCTACCTCTTATTCTTTGTTTAATCCAAGCAACTATGATCCCTGTTGAACTTCAGTGATGCAGACAATTCTATAGAGAGTAGAAGCCTTTGTCACTTCACAATATATTATGCACGTGGATAATATACATTCTTAAAATCTTCTGCACTAAGTCTGTTTTGGAATACTTTCATATTGTTTTCACCCCAGTGAAATGTTGTAAAGGAATTATGTAAAAGGGTGCAAGACTATGTCAGTCAATAAGCAGGATAACTTTTCAAAACCAGAACAGGAGCAAATTTCCCCAAATGCATCCTATGGTTGAGGCACTTGGGCAGTGGCTGACTGTACCAGTCTTAAGTAGCAGTTTTCCCTCCTGGTCAGATGATTCAAGGCAGAGCTGCTATTAGTGTATTGGCCAGCATTCCAAAAGCAATCTGTACTTACTTTCATCACCTTGTTGGAAAGGATGACTACTTGTTTCATCCTATTAAGTGGTAGCGAGGTTGTAAATTTGCAATGGGGTGGAGCTGCATTGTGTGTTAGGCTGGTACCATTGATTGCCAGTATAACCTGGGTGACTTTTGGCACTCACCAAAGTGTCCTATTCTTATAAACCGAGGTTAATAACATTCTCTCAGTTTTACAAATGGGCCATCTAGCATGAAAAGTTTGAGGAGGACTAAATATAATTATGGATTCTCTGAGAGTTTTGATATATATAAAAAAGCTAGATTGCCATGCAATCCTTGCATGGATTGACCTCTCTGGTTAGCTATGGATTAACTGTTAGGTATAAAAGTCTGATTTGTAGATGCTCACAATGTGAAATTATTTAGAATTTGACTTCTGGTTTTGCACAATAGCAACTGGTTTCAGGCTTGCAGATTCTCCACATCCCCATGGCTAATTTCGTCCTGCCAGGGGACCCTAAATGGGTCTAAGTCACCCTGGAGAGGTGGCGAAGAAAGAAGGGTGCCCCAGCAATTCTGGAATGATGGCAGTGATTCCATTTGACTTGGGGAAAGCCTTCTAACCCAACAGGAGAAAGGCTGGCTGTACTTCATCGACCAGCCCAAGCTACTTGCAACCGAAGTCCAAAAGTACTAAGTAGCACAACCATGAACAGCATGCTTGAAACTGGGTGAGAAATTTGATCTTCTTTTCTATTCTATATTTAATTTCCTGGAAAATATCCTCAAGAAGTAAAAGGCCTCCAAAAGTGAAGGGGGGGGATTTCCGCCCCACCCTTATACTAATGGAAGCAGAGAATTATTCTTTTTATGGAGGATCAAAATATATGGAAGTGAAATAAATATAAAACCTGAAAATTAACACTTAAATCTGGATAAATCTAAAATAGTTGAATGGTTAAGACTCTCATTCTAAAGATAATTGTTCATTTTGGAAATTGAAAAACAAATAGATGCTGACACCTAGTAGTGGATGAAGACTATGACAGCTATGACTTGAATATAAGACTTGGCAAAACCTGGGAAAAGCTAATCTGTGTTGCTTTAATAACAAAGAACAGCTGTGACAAAAAAAGGACAATAATCTGGGCTGTAGACAAAGAGAGAATTATAAATTTCAGGAAAAAAATCTTTTTTGAACCATTTGGATTACAAATATCTATTTAATTGGGACTCTAAAGCTATTTGCAGAGAAAAGAAAAGAAGAGAAAAACTCAAATTCTTGGCCATCATGGATCAGAGACATGTAGAAAGAACATATCAAGAAAACATAAATAGTCCACAGGAGGAGATATATAGTATACTGCAACTAATTCAAATAACAGTAATTTCAAACCACAAAGAAATCCAAAATAACTTTGAAAATATAAATCAATCTATTTCCAAGTTTACAACAAAAAAAATTCCTATAAAACAGAGAAGGAACAGATGAAACAGATAAATGGATACAAAATTGAGAATAGAGACTTAAAGATGGAACTTAATAAAACAAGGAAACATGATTTAATCCTAGTGGAAATTTTTTTACAAGAATTGAAAAAACCTATCTGTTAAGATTATAAAATAAATCTGAGGATAAGAAAACAGATTGGATAAAATGGACTGTAGAGATGTCAGGAATATTGGAGAGAAAGGAAATGATAAGAGAAGCAGAGAGAAAGAAAAAGAAAGATTTTCAACAAACATGGAAAGGCAGAAGCCCCATACAAAGACACTTCATCTGATTTATTTTTTTGTATCTACAGTAACATTTATGAAACTATGGAAAAAGCCTTTCGACTCAGCAAAGTACATTGATTAAGAAAGATACTGGGCAAAGGAAAAAGACTAAAGTGGAAATCAAGAAAATAGATGATGGGACTTACCTGGGAGAATACTTTAAAAAGAAACATTTGTTTGAATATGGTTAAAGAAATAGAAAAGATTTGGAATATATATGTCATTCTAGGAGGGATGAATCCCCTAAATAATATAGTATGCTTTTTTACCCTTTTTTATTCTACTTCTTGATATGAGTAATATTAAAAAAGCTGAAATGGCTTAGATAAAGGAAATGTTTTAGATATTTAAATGTGATTGAATTTAAGAAAATTATAAATGGATAAAAATGTTTTGAATAAGAGTTAAAGGACTAGATTACTAGATGTATTAAATTGAATATTTAAAGATGAAACATATTTTAATTATGGTTTAAAAGAATAAGAAATCTTGGAAACAAATATATATTAGCCTAGGGGGACATATATTTTAAGTAGTATGTTATTTTTTATGTTTCTTTATTCTTGCTCTCCTTACTTTTATTTCACTGTTTTATCTATTCTTTAAGAAATGTAAAAGTGCTGAGATGGTTCATATGGAAAAAAATAGACTTAAATTTGTAAATGTAATTAATTTTTGAGAAAATCTTAACCAGTAAGAATACTTAGAATTTTGTGGGAGAAACAAATTTAAATAACGACTGTAATAGGATCTATGATAATGCAACCAGAATAATTGGACAGAAAAGAAATATTATATTGATGTAACTATTATTTTTAGGAATATTGGGGAAAATATATATATTTAATTGTTATCTATCAAAACAATAAGAATTGCATTAACTCAATGTTTGCAAAAGAGGATATTTTGGGGAAAAGAGGAAATCAATTAAAATCATGTGGATTATGGATTATAGAAATCAATAGTTGGTGATTGTTTTACAAATGTAAACCCAGACAACACACTGTTCACCAATTATTAAGTGATTTATGTTTAAAAAAATCAATAAAATATATTAAAAAAAGAAATAATTTAGAATTTGTTTGCTATAATGAGAAACCTATTATTTCTTTTAATACAGTAGAGGGAGAGAGGGAGGGAGGGAGGAAGGAATGAAGATGTATTCATTCTGTGAGAGATTATTTTCTATGTACAAATTCTATTTGAATTACAGTATATTTGGTAATTCATTGGTCTCAGAATATTTAAATCTGTTATACAACCTGTGTGTGTGAGTGAGTGTGTGTGTGTGTGTGTGTGTGTGTGTATAAATATAAGCCCTGTAAGTCCAAGAAAGAAAATCAGAACTTAAGATTTAGGTAAAAACTTTGGTAAAAACATGGGATTTTTTTCATTTTTTTTTGAATTGGAGTAATCTACTTATTGTACTGGTTTAGCTCAAGTACTATATAAGTTATTTGCTGCACAATTTGGAGCCCACAGTAGTATACTCTGCTTAAAGTAGTACAGGGGAAATATTTCAAAAATATCTCAGTGAAACTTCTGTGTGTCTTGACCCCTTCAGGCTGGAATCAATTGCTTAGGAATTTTAAGGTTATAAATCCAGCATGCAAAGGTATAGTCATAAATACAGTCCAAGTTCAATAGTGTTCCTACCCATAACCAAAGTTCACAGAGCAAGGCAGCATCCATCATACGAAACAAGCAAAGGTTGAAGTTTCAAAGCTTTATGACAAGGACTTGATATTGCAAGAACATGTCTCATAATAAAATACATGACATAAAAGTTTGTGGTATCTGGGAGAATTGTTCTGGTGCTAAGTTGCACTTACTGCAGATGGGACTTTAAATAAAATGAGCTTTCTTTGGATTCTGGCATTTCATTAACTTTATTAAAATCCAAGGAGACCCCAAGAGCCAATTCCAATTGAAGACAAGGAGCAAGAATGCCCTAGGATCTTCAGACATGTCACTGTTGCTATAGCAGAGTGATTTAATAAGTGTCACAGTAAAATCTCTTTTACTTTATAACTTAGAAATGTCTGCAAACAAGAGGAAACTAAAAAAAAATCAGTCGGTGAGCATCCCAACCACATTTTCATAATTTTGAATTCAAAGCCTTGATACAGAAAATATCAGTGCTCTTCAACATCTTCATCAACGATTTGGATGAGGGGATAGATGGGGAACTCATCAAATTTGCAGACAACACCAAGCTGGCAGGAATAGCCAATACTCCAGAAGATAGGCTTAAAATACAGGAGGATCTGGACAGACTTGAACACTGGGTGCTATCTAACAAAATGAAATTCAATGGTGAAAAAAGTAAGGTTCTACACTTAGGCAGGAAAAATCAAATGCACAGGTATAGTATAGGTGGTACCTTGCTCAATAGTAGTAACTATGAGAGGGATCTCGGAGTCCTAGTAGACAATCACTTAAATATGAGCCAGCAGTGCGCTGCAGTTGCCAAAAAAGCCAACACAGTGCTAGGTTGCATTAACAGAGGGATAGAATCAAGATCACATGAAGTACTAGTGCCACTTTACAATGCCTTGGTAAGGCCACACCTGGAATACTGCATCCAGTTTTGGTCACCACGATGTAAAAAAGATGTTGACACTCTAGAAAGGGTACAGAGAACAGCAACAAAGATGATTAGGGGACTGGAGGCTAAAACTTATAGGGAACGGTTGCTAGAATTGGGTATGTGTAGTTTAACGAAGAGAAGGGTGAGGGGTGACATGATAGCAGTGTTCCAATATCTCAGGGGCTGCCACAAAGAAGAGGGAGTCAAGCTATTCTCCAAAGCGCCTGAAAGCAGGAGAAGAAGCAATGAATGGAAATTAGTCAAGGAGAGAAGCAACCTAGAACTAAGGAGAAACTTCCTGACAGTTAGAACAATTAACCAGTGGAACAACCTGCCTGCAGAAGTGGTGAATGCTCCAACACTGGAAGTTTTTAAGAAGAGACTGGACAGCCATTTGCCCGAAATGGTATAGGGTTTCCTGCCTGAGCAGGGGGTTGGACTAGATGACCTCCAAGGTCCCTTCCAACATCATCATCATCATCATCATCATCATCATCATTATTATTATTATTATTATTATTATTATTATTATTATTATTATTATTATTATTATTATTATTATTATTATTATTATTATTCAGGCAAGGTAGGAATTATATATATGATTTATATTCAAATATGCAGGGCTTTTTTGTCATAGAACTCTCAGAACGGAGTTCTGGCACCTTTTTTGGATGGAACCTGTACGTTCTGACACCTTTTTCTTCTACAAGAAAAGCACTGTAAATATGTGTCAGTATAATGATAGTGAAAGAGGCAGTCAGTTAGGTAGTATAACTGGTGCTTCATGGAGAAACTTCAGTAAACAAATCTTTCTATTAGATCCAGGTTGGATATCCACTGAACACAGAGACATACTATTGAGGCAATTTTTTCAGCCCCCTGAAGGAGAAAACCACAGTCCTCCCTATCAAAGGTTAATTTCAGAACTGGCATAAGTCTTGTCTTTTCCCATTAGGAAGTACCCACAGCCACGCCGCTGAGAATTTTGGAATAATTACTATTATTTCTGGTTTTATAAACTTGATTTATATGACATTGAAAGAAGAAACCCTCAAAGATATTAAGATGTTATAAAATGATAATATTCATCTACAGTAAATAAGTATTTAGAGAATATTGCATATGATTGTATAAAGCTTGTTAGCCGAACATCTTTTAAAAATTGATTTGCAATAGGTACTAAGTGTGATTGTGTCCCAAGGCAATAGGAAACTTTAGAAAGACACTCCACAACCTCACAATCAATGCCTGGATAATATAATGAGAGAAATCATCTCGCCATGCTTCAGATGCAGTAAAGGATGTAATATCTACATGAGCATTGACAGACATAAAGATCTCCTGCCTAATGCATGGGGTTTTGTGAAGCTTCAAATGGGTGATTTAATTAGTAGGACAAGTCAATTAAATCACCCCTTCAAATCCAATCAGGTGCATCTGAAGTACTTTGGAGAGATCTGAAGGCAATTCAGAGATTCAATGAGTGTTTCAATGTTTCTGGCTTTGCAGCATTTCAGGTGCTACATGGACAAAGCTGAAAAGGCAGTTGTGACTTTGATAGCAATGTAAGTAGGCAATCAATGGAATTTATCACCCCTGCAACCTCTGATTATCAGCTTTGTTGGGATGGCTGTCCTTTTGGTGCCTTTCCTTTCTACAATCTGTACAGACAGATTCATTTGGAGACAAAGAAAGCAGGAGAAATGGAAGGATAATTTTATTCTGCTATTCTTTTTATCTCTTCTTAAACTGGATAGTATTTCAGATTCAATTTCCAAAAGGAGTGTTTGAGCATGAGAACATGGGACAGATAACTGTTTGCAACAAATCAATGTTTTTCCTGGGATTGTATGTTTATGCTGTGGAATTCTAGAAAACACTAAACTATTTTAGATAGGTACCATATTTATCTTCACACAAATCCCAGAGACTTCTGGGGACTAAATCTAAAGTACAGAACAGCTCTAAAATCGACTTTACACCTTTATGCAACTTAATGCACATATATCTATGGGGCCACATATTTCTGAAGATTAAGTAAGAGAGGATTGCTCTGGGTCTTAGATTATTATTTTCAGGGTCCCAGATGGAGTCAAATTTCTTGATTTCTTTGGAATAATTTACCTCCTGAAATCAGAATAAGTCATAGATTTCCAAATTTTTGCAACTGTTCCTTTTGTGATATTACTCTACTATTTTAATATTAAATATTAATATTTAATATTTAATATTGCCATAAGAAGAAAATCTAGGTCCTGCTGGATTGGAGTGGCATATGAGGTTCTGTAAATAAATGACTAAAAAAAGAAATACTTTTCTCTTGCTTGGATGAACTTAATTTTGTCTTTCAATCTGTTTGTCCGATTTGTAGTATAGTCCTTTTTAGTTTCAAGTGCCTAGTCTGCCTGCAGTTATTCAGCTCTTTAAGTATACTCTTAAGTCTGGTTCATTCATCACTCTTTGTGTTTGTGCATGGGCGTGTATTCATGTTTTCTTTCTTTCTCTTTTATCTCTGTCTTGTCTTCTATTGATTTCTTTGACGTAAATACATATTCTTGCATCAAAATGTAATATAAATTGCACTAGAAGCTGAAAGGCCCAAGTTCTACTCTACACAAAGCCACAGAAGCTCATTGTTTGACTTTAAGCCAGTGGTTTTCGAAGCTATTTGCTGAAAAATTTGTATCATCCTTTGCTCACTACTGCGATCTTTGCAAAGAAAAGAAACTATTTCATGTATTTAGTGTAATGGAAATCTTGAAGCTATCTTGATGAAGTATTGTAGAGTTAATGTTCTGTATTTGGTTTGTCATTGCTTTTTTCTCATTACATTCTGCCAGAAAATGGGGCAGGATCTGGATACTTCCTTTCAGAACCTAGACAGGTAGGTCTTATATTTTATCAAATTGAATGTTTGAATCTGTTCAAGTGGAATCTTGCATTTTCATATCTTGTATTCAAATTCAGATTACTGGATCCTGTCTGATTTTCATGCTTCTATTCATATTATTCAGATATCAGCAAACATGCTCTTTGTTCACTAAAGTTTATTTTCTTCATTTTTTGTTGGCTTCTTATTCTACCTTTATTACTTTATAAATAACTCAAGGCAGTGAACATACATAATAGCCCTTCTGTTAAATAGCGGGTTCTTTGGTGCAGGAATGAAGACGCGGAACAGAGTACAGGATAACTCATTGTTTACTTTGTGCTGGAACTGTACTGGGGAAATGTCTGCAACTAGCTGCAATATATAGTCTAGACCCTAGGCGGCAGCCAATAGGTTTGAATCAACTATTGCCACTTGGAGATAGCCAATTGCAGCACAGGAGACTTGTAGTCTGGGTTGCTGGAGAGCCGTTAGCTGCTCCAGCAACCCACATGGTGTTTCACAAGAGCCCAGTACATAACACCTTCCTCTTGCTATTTTCCCCACAACCATAAGGTTAAATAATGAGTTGTTTTCTAGTCAAGGTGAACTGGTTCACAGAAAGAGCGCTGACGTACTGTGCTGTATTGGTTTGGTAATATGCTAATATGTCATTAAAAAACCTCTGGAGGAGTTTCTTTTCTATATTAAACTGGTCTTTGTGGTCCCTGTTTTTTATTTTATAATTAAGAAATCATCAAACATACATTATAAGCCATCTTTTTTCTGAGATAACAAAATAAAGTTTTTTTTAAAAAAACCTCATAACCTTTTATTGATGTTTTTTCACTGAATTTTCTTCTGATATGAGAAAAAAACCCTTGAGGTCTTTTAATTGAAGGCACTATAAATAATAATCTTTTAGTTGAAAAGTACATTTCAAGTAAGAAATACAAAATGGCTCTGAGGTTTAGATGACTTTATAGTAGCCTGCATCAGACTGCATTCTTTGAGTCTACATTAAAAATATATTATCATCTAGGTCACAGAATGTATTTTTATTTTCATTGGGAATCTGCATTAGTAGCAAATATTGTAATATGCTATGGCTCAGAGTATTTACAAGGTAGCAAATTGTCTATATATAATTGCTACAAGCAAATTGGGTTAAGACAATGCAAGTTTTGTGATTTTGAATTGAGGCAATATTGGAATCAATGAAGGAGAATATTTGTAGCTCAGGGTTGAAATGAGGGGTCATTGGTGCTCTCTGAGCTGGCTTGTTTTCTTGCAGATATTGGAATCAATTTACAATAGAACTTGTGATGCTGAAATAAACAGACTGAATGTAAGTATTTGCTTCATTTGACAAATAGAGGTATAAATCAAATCCATATGCATAGGAGATTCTGAACTTGGATATTGAAAATACTCATTTCAGATTGTGCAGAGTTTTAGTTGAAATAAACTGGTAGTCTACCAACTCTGGATCAAAGTGTACAATATGCAGAATAAGAACAAAGTTCCCTAGACAGACATAAGTTTTCATCATGGATTTATAATCAAAGTCCCAACATTTATTGAATATTTAATCCAGTGGACAGCATCTGTGAAAACAACAGCTAAATATGAATATTGTAAGGTAACATCATCAATTGTATTTATATAATTTACATAAATAAAGTATAGGTAAAGGTTCCCCCGCACATGTGTGCTAGTCGTTTCCAACTCTAGGGGATGGTGCTCATCTCCGTTTCAAAGCCGAAGAGACAGCGTTTGTCCGAGGATGTCTCTGTGGTCATGTGGCTGGCATGACTAGATGCCAAAGGCGCACGGAACGCTGTTACCTTCCCACCGTTGTGGTCCCTATTTTTCTACTTGCATTTTTATGTGCTTTTGAACTGGTAGGTTGGCAGAAGCTGGGACGAGTAACAGGCGCTCACTCTGCTACACAGCACTTTGGATTCGACCCACCAAACTGCTGATCTTCTGATCAACAAGCTCAGCGTCCTAACCCATTGAGCCACCACGTCCCTGTAAATAAAGTATAGAGGTTTGTAAGTATTGGATTAACACAGGGAAGACTCAGCCTTAAATATTCCCTTAGTACTGGAAAAAGTTACAGATGACTTTGGAACAATCACCCATACTTCCTCTCTCAGCTCACCTTTCTTCACAAGGTGGCTCTTCAGGGAAAAATTGAAGGGATATTTTTATTTAAGCCGCACTGCAGGACTTTCCCAAAAGATGAGATGGAAACCAGAAAATTAATGAAGCAAACAATTTTATTCCATTTTGCTCAATAGGCTCCGATTAGACATATCCAAAACTTGAAAAAACAAACAAACACAAATATAGAAGATGGAAGACAAATGCATTTGCTTGCTATGAAAGGAATGAGATGGAAAGAACTGTTAATATAATTAGCACACTGATCTTGTTTAGTAATAAGCATAAATGCTTTTTTATTAACTTCATTTTTAAAAAAATGAAAGAAGGCATATATGACACATATAATATAAATGTATTTCTACAGTGTGCTGTATCAGTGAAATCCAAGTTTAATTTATTCAATTACTTTTTATGTAATGGTTTGAATGAAAAAAGACCATTCATAAATAATAGGAAGCAAAGCTGAATAAAACTAATAAAATACATCAGGGTAGGCTTTTAAAATATAATATGAAGTTTGACTTTCAAAACTGCTGACTGCTTGATATTCTTACCCAAACCCAATTCTATTGTAAAATTATTTCTAGAATGCAAACAAATGGGGTTTGCAGTAAAATGCTGCCGAGCGGGTGCTGTTGTTTATATTCTAGGGCAGGGCTGTCCAATCTTGACAACTTTAAGACTTATGGATGTCAACTCTCAGAATTCCCCAGCCAACATTGGGAAGTCCGTAAGTCTTAACATTGCCAAGGCTGGACACCCCTGTTCTAAAGAGACAGCCAAGATTCTTTTTCATTTAGTTCCATTTTTTTCCTGGCAATTTCATGGCTCTTTATCGTACACCAACTTTCTTGGCTCATATTTTTTCCATGTATTTTGTTTCCCCACCAAATGATAGCATATTAGAAAGATTGCCAAGATCCCTTAAGAAACTTCTGAAATCAATGAATTTGACATTGCCAATACAATCCTAACTGCATTTACTTAGAACTAGATTCCACCAAGTTTAATGAGATTAAGTAAAGTAACTCAGTAATGTGTCATGGATTTGATGCCTGACTTTCCCACATTTAATACAAACATTTTAATTAGCACATTACCAAATACAAATTGCCCAGAAAATATCACTCATATGTGACTGTCATAGTTCCAGACATCTTGGATAACAGTTATCTTTTAACAAGATATTTCAAGATAGTTATTTTGATCTGGAATCATTTTCTCCAGGTTAATTCAGATTTCTTTTGTTTTCTCCTTCCGTATTAAGTATTTATTAATAATTATGTATTAATTCTCTTCAATTGTCTTTTTCATGTAAGTAATGTAAAATTATTCTTCTTAAGCCTCACATAATATGCTTCTTTGTTAAATAACTATGGCAACCTATAACTGGAGAAACAGTTGGGGGCCATCTTAGAAATAACTATTTTATGCAAGAGAATGTGACAAAATAGATGAAGAGAAAAGAATAAAATATATAGCTGAATGTGAGGGTAATTCCTGTACATGAAATCTATTTAGGTGTTTTTCTTATTTATGATCAGAATGTGATCTGATGATACTGAAATG
Source organism: Vipera berus (assembly GCF_964194415.1). Classification (NCBI taxonomy): domain Eukaryota; kingdom Metazoa; phylum Chordata; class Lepidosauria; order Squamata; family Viperidae; genus Vipera; species Vipera berus. The sequence continues at coordinate 61,035,083 of NC_138203.1, forward strand.
CATTATTACTTATTTTATACACTAAAATAAATTGGTAGGTTTTTTATCTCTTTTGTATAGAGACAAATATTTTTAAATGGTCCTTAAATTTGCAAATGTAATATTTTAAATACCTCTCTGAGGTACATATCTAAAATTAAATTCAATTTATACACAGGATTTCCTATCCTAATTCATATATTTCAACAGACTATTCAATCTTTCTTAATTTATTGACTACACAGACAAAAGTACTGAAAATAGGTTTGAAAGATTAACATTCAATTAAACCTCCTAATTCCCTTGGGTTCTATGTCCAAAATCTGCTGTCAACTGCTGAAATTTTGATTCTACTAGTGGTTAGGAAGATCTTAAGAGAATTTGGTATGTCTTTTGCATTTAAAACATCAGTTGGGAAAGCATTTTTCTCTAATGGTAGTTGATGCAGCATTTTCTTTTTCTTTTATGAAAACTACCAACAATCTAATAAAGAAATATATTTGTTCCTAGCATGAGGTTTCTTCCAATCTTGCATCTCTTCTGACTATACAGCATGATGATCACCAGACCAATATTTTATGGTAATGTGATCTTTTGTAGAAAGAAACTATGAGATTGATTGGACCATATGTAAAATATGTGATGATAATGATGAAGCTGATGCTTTATTCAGTTTTTATTTATTTTAGATTAAAGGACAGAATGATGGTTCCTGTGTGAAAACCTCTAGGGTAAAGTGACTTCTTGCCTACCTGCACAACATTAGAGACAGATATATTCATAAGATATGTATCTGCAAGCATACCATTAGGCTGAGCCAATAAACCATGGTTTTCTTTCTTTCATTTCTCCATTCCAATTGTCCATTATGGTTGAAATAACTATCTAATCTAATCTAATCTAATCTAATCTAATCTAATCTAATCTAATCTAATCTAATCTAATCTAATCTAATCTAATCTACCCACACATGATATTAATTATAGTTAAGGTTTAGAATTCCAAAATAGAAGATGCATGTTTTTGGTGCCCAATTATCATATCTAAAAAAAAGAACAATTTTATTATTCAATTAAAATCAGACAGTTTGTACATTTATCCTAATTAGGAAGCTGACAGATTGCTCTTAGACTTGCTTCATTGCAAGTAAACAGCATTCATTCATCCAGAGTCTGCCATTTCATACAACCTTTTTTTAAAAAAGTAACCCACCTGGCTGGTTATTTTGGAACATTTGCTACATATTGTTCCACTCCAAACAGATTTTCTATGTACCAGTAATTATTTTGAAAATACATTTTAAACTGTTATTTTCCTAAGTGTTGTAATTATAATATCTCCATTAATGTCAACAATGTTCGGCTGCTGGGATGTTTAAAAGGTGCATAAATACATTAAAATACCCCCAGATGGAATGTAAGTACATTTTGGGTTTCTGCTTTTGCTAGGAAAAAGCTTGAGAAGGACCATAAATGTCCTCAGTTCACAGAAAAGGCAGATTAGCAGAGTCAGCATTTAGAAAATGATTTTATTTCCCATGCACATGAAATCAGGAAGATCTCACCAAAGCTTTCACTTAACTGCCTTACCAACGTTTCAAGGACATGTCACCTTGACACTCCTTTGTCTCATGCCTAGCCTATGACTAAAACCATTTGACTTGACGTTTAACTGAACTTTTCCACCTTATTCTGCCACAAAGTTTGTTCTGTTCTGGCTTTCTCCTTCATCAGTTACTGCTGCCTGTTTATCTCTTGAAGACCCAACTAGTCAACAGTTAAGGGATGCTGAGGATTGTAGGATAACAATACTTGAAAAGTTACATTTTATTTATTATGTCATAGTAATAAATACTGTTAGCTAACATGATATAAAATCAATGCAAACTAAATTAGCAGCAATTATCTTGTCCATTGAACAAACAAAAATATATGATATCATCAAAACAGTAAAATAATTGAAATGGAAATGGGCTGGTCACATAGCAAGAAGAACTGATGGCAGGTGGACCAAGGCAGTCATAGAATGGATCCCACTTGATAAAAAGCATCCATGAAAGAGACCTAATACAAGATGGATCGATCACATCAGCAAGTATTGTGGGCCCAATTTGCAAAAGAAAGCTCAGGATGATATTGGTTGGAAACATGCGGAAGAGGCCTTCATCCTGCAGTTGATGGACAATGGCTAAAATGATGATCTTGCCCATTGATAATTCTGAAATAAATGAGATTTAAAGAAACATCAGTTTCAGGAACAGGACTGCTCTGTTAGCTTTGTTTCAAATATTGAGCATACCATTGGACCGGGCCTAGGATATTAATAAATGATGGAATAAAACAAATCTTTGTATGAGCATCTTTATACACATGCCATAAAGTTTTGTTGCTGTGATAAAAAATAGCTCAGCCTAGCTGTTGAAACCATGGTGGGGAAATCTTTCAAAAAGATTTGGCCTTAATTATCTTGCTATAAGACTGTCTGGTGACTGACTTCTACAGTTTTCAAGATTATAGATTCACCCCCTAATTGGCTGTGAAGATGGATTTTTGAATTTTGTAATGCTCTCATGGCTTTGCCATTTCTATGGCGTGTGCCACACATATGCTTTCATAAGGATTGGAACCTTTCTAAGAAATGAGTTTCAAATTATTTCCATAATTGTGGTTAGAGGTTGAGGCTGGAGATCACTTCATCCATTATCAAGTTTGATTTTCTGACCTACTCAAGAATCAGATATTCTCAATCAGAGAAAGAATGGGAAAATATGACCTGTTATGCCAATCCACCATGTTTAAATGTTTGTTTCTTGATACACTTGCTTTACTCTACACATTCCACTGAGCCTGAGTTCAGTCTCAAGCAAGTCAATCCTATGGTATAATGTGATGGGGGAACCTTGCCTGAAACTCTCATCATGATCCTTGGATGATGTTACTCTGACTCAACATGGTTTTTTTTAGCTTTCTTCCTAGATGATTTGTCTTTTCATTGTAAAATCAGGCACAGCCTTGCTGAACAGAATTAAATATTAACATTAGTGGGAGAAGCATTTTATTACTGCAAATCTCTGGTTTGATACAGGTTGTAGTTAGGAGAATTGATTGAGCCATGTCTTCTGAATGGCTGCTACATGTTGAAGGCATAAATAATGATCTCACTAAGTGGAAAAAAGAAAGCAGGGATGCATCAGAACATTATTTGCTGGATTTTCAGGAATGTTGTACTTTTGAACGTGTTCTGCTTGTCACATAAGTGCAAAGAAATAGCAGCTGAATTGTTTCATTCAGAAACATTAATCATTTTGTTTTTCCAATCAAAGGAAGCTTTTATAAGTGAATTGATTGGTCTGAAAGGTTTTTACTATCTTCAGCTTTTAATTACTCTTCAAAGGGTAGTTGTTGGCTGAATGTAGGTCTCCACCTACCCAGATTTAAAATAAATTAAAAATTATGGGAAATTATTCTGAACCATCTAGCAAGAGCTAAATAAGGCTACTATTTTTTCTCCTGCTCCTTTGAATAACAAAGTAATATTATTCAGAATATCAGCAAATTGATTAAAAAATTTATATATCAGTAAAAGGTTCCTAATCATGTTCTTATCACATCTCATATCTTTTGAGAATTTTTTCTTTGCCTCGAGTAAAGAGGTAGTTAAATTTGAACTTCATTAAATACAAAAAAGGAGAATAATTGAATTTTTAAATTATCGGGCAACAATTATTGGTGTCCCAAGGGGAAAATAATTAACACCTATGTTATTTAGTGAAAAGTAGCACAATATTATTTTAGCATGCAAATAGATGAAATTGCATAAAATTAATCCATTTAGCACGGTATTTTCTAATGAGCGGCAATAACAGCAGATCTTCAGATTTTTAAATGGATATGATTTTCAACCTTTTAAGTCAGGACTGTTTAGCAATGACCTGAGAAGTTACACAGGTGACAAATGTACTGTATAACAAGCTGTGTTGAGACAAGGAAGTAGGTGTCATCTGAATGGATGCATGATTTAATATGATTACTAACATTATATCTGGATACTCATTGTTAAAACTAGCCACAGTTTGCTCAATCACATTTTATTGAAGGAGCAACTGTCATGCTTCCTTGCTTTATCAACCACAATTGGAACTTAACTTATGAAATCCTAGTAAATTTAATAAATGCTCCACCAGTCCCATGGATGACTATAGCGGTCCAGGAAATTTTTGAGCAGTCACTCTGACTTTACATCCATCTCCTAAGCAGAATAAGGCAATGTTGTTAGAGAGTGAAGATTATATTCTCCATGTTACATGCCGAGGATGTTATTATCTTACTGAGATCTGTTTTAAACAGTAGAAGGTTGATGATAGCTAGGTCAGCATCATGGAGGGAGAAACCAATTTTCAAAGGCATCTCTGGAAAAGATGTTGACCCTGTGTCCATGTGTGCAATACTCCTCAGCACAAGTCTCTGCTGTAGAAACATGACAGGTTAGTGGCTGCTGCTGAACTGGGAAGAAAGGAGGGATCTTGGTTCAAAAATTGTCTTATGATGCACATTTAACCCAGTTAAAAGTCATGACAATGAGAGTTTTAGTAACATATATGGGTTAGGACGCTGAGCTTGTCGATCAGAAGGTCGGCAGTTTGGCAGGTCGAATCCCGAGTGCCGCGTAACAGAGTGAGCGCCTGTTACTCGTCCCAGCTTCTGCCCACCTAGCAGTTCGAAAGCACGTAAAAATGCAAGTAGAAAAATAGGGACCACTATGGTGGGAAGGTAACAGCATTCCATGTGCCTTTGGCATCTAGTCATGCCGGCCACATGACCACGGAGACGTCCTCGGACAAGCGCTGGCTCTTCGGCTTTGAAACGGAGATGAGCACCGGCCCCTAGAGTTGGAAATGACTAGCACGCATGTGCGGGGGAACCTTTACCTTTACCTAGATAGATACTGAGATCTCCTGTCTGTGGTCTTCTTAAATGCCGTTTGGGCAAAGTGACAAAAAAAAGTTTTTATTTAACAAAATGTTTTTACTAGAAAAAAAAGAAAAGTAGAAAAGTAAACTTAGGAGCAGGGAAGTAGAAGTACATCTGAAGAATCCATTTAGCATAAATAAATTATAAAAGTCAACTCAGATAAAAGTTGTTAAATGTATAAACTAAAACAAACATACCACTGTGGGCCTTTTCAAATAAAAAAATTCTAAAGTGCTCTTAGTAATAAAGGAAGTTTTACATTTTTGTCCTCTTGACAGTTACACAGAATTTAAAGGATTTTAGTTACTTTATGATACAATTTGACACATGGGAGATAATCTTCACCTTTCAAATACAATTAACACTTTCTGAGTGAGCACTGCAGAGTGTGAAATGGGATTTAGCAAAACAAATGAGGTTGTTTTTTTTTAAAAAGAAATACCTAAAGTGCTATTGAATTAAGAATAAACTCAATACTGATGTCATTATGTGTGCTTCAGCTGAATCTTCAGCTTTCCATATAGCTGCCAGAACCTTGACCAAATGCAGTAGAGTTTTAAAATCAAGACTGGGTCAAACTCAGACTTCCATCCTTCCGAGGTAGGTAAAATGAGGACCCAGATTGTTGGGGGCAATAAGCTGACTTTGTAATAATGCCGCTTGGGGTGTGTGTGAAAGCCCTAATAAGCAGGCATATACATAGAATGAAGGCTACTGCTAAGCTTGTAAGCCACCCTGAGTCTTCAGAGAAGGGCGGGATATAAATGGAATTAAAATAAATAAAATAAAAAAAAAACTAATACTACCCATGGCAGCAAAAAAAGCCACTGCTCCTGAGTGGTGATTTAGAAGGAATGCATAGAGTTTTAAGCTAGGTTTACCAGACTTTCAGCAAAAAAAGGACACGTCATGTCCTTGTAGGAAGTCAGCACCCCCTTCCTAGAGAAGGAAATATTTTGGGGGATATTAAAAAAGGCAGAATATTACATTTCCCCAAAGGAATAATAAAAAATCTTAGGCAGACCTCCCCCCCCACTTCCAAAGTCTCTCTGCTCCAAGTAAAAACCAGCTTTTAGAAATTCAGATTTGGTGATTCAGGAAGACTGGGGCCAGGAATCTTAGAGCTGATTGGATTAGAAAGACAAAGACCCCTTAAATCTACACCCCCCCACCCAAAATCTAAAGATATGAGCTTTAGGTCACAATAAGATTAACCCACCACCATTAGAATACCAAAAGGGCAGACTGAAGCTCAGGTCAAAGTTCATTGCACAGGAACAGGAAGAACCTCAAATACGAAACCACAGGAACAGGAAAAACTCCAAACATAACAGCCCAAAAATGTATAAAAACCCACCACTCCCAGCCCCATTTTGTCAGATTTTTCAGAATTGCATGCTGTTGCTTTTCTGTTCTTCAATAAACTGAACCTCTTTTCCTAATCAGCCTCCATTTTGTTTACTCCCAGCTTGGACTGGACCATGAAAGTTTTTTCCCCAACATCCTTTATCCAGCATAGCTTTAAAATCAAACATTGTCTGGGGTTTTTGGTGTATTTAACAAACTATCTCTTCCTGAGCAGCTTTCCTCTGAGGTGCAGCAGTTCCTTAAAAAATGCTAAGGCAAGTTAACAAGCTGCACCTGAAGTTGACAAGACTTTAATCAGTTACAACTTGAAGGCTGTTGCATCCTAACCTCATATGGGTTTGCAGCTGTGAGCGCCCTAAGCAAAAAGCCGTTGCTAGTACATTCCTCTCAATGTTTATTCCCCATTGTGTGTCTGTTTAGTTACTTGTAAACCCTTCAATGTCTGGAACTAAACATATTTAACAGTGTATCCTCCTTGCCCTTGGAATTAATGTGAAGAAATGAAATTGCCAGCTGTAATTTGCTTTGAGATAGGAGATTAATTTCTGCACAAATTTCTGTACAAATTTCTCCTACATATTTCTCCACATATGGATCACAAGAATACTTAAATTAGAATATTTACTGTATGTCCAAAATTATGTATCAGGCCATTTAACTTAATATACAGTATGTCTTAAAATAAGTTAAAAAGTTAAAAATAAACAGTCCTATTTTTAGGAAGTCAAACTAGTGTTGTGTCCAGATCGTGATGAGTAAGTTTTCTATTTGTATCTGCACTGGACAAACTTCACCTGAAATCTTACTTCTCCTTCTTTTTGCTACATTTAAGAAAAGCTTTGATAATCCAGAGCAGTGTTTCTTAACCTTAGCAACTTTAAGAAGTATGAAAATTTCTGATTTGACACGCACATGTTTTAAAGTTGCCAAAACTGAGAAAACATGACTTAAAGTGTATCCAAAGGAAGAATATAGACCTTTTACAGTAAATAGTTTTAAAAGTTCAGTATAGGACTAATGGTAGATCAGATTATGTTGAAAGTAATAAGTTCTTCTTGAAAATATGTAATAAGAACTCTAACATCCTGCCTGAGTGCTGCATTGAGCAAGGAATGGAACCAGTTGGAAGATCAGTTCTATCATTAGAGACAATATTCCATTAGATTCAGGCAACAGATGCTGAAAGAGATGACATCCCTTAATCTTATCTTATTACACAACTTGCTCTTTGACAGTGAAAGCAGCCTGCTTATTAAGGTGTGATGGAAGACATCATCCCATCACTAAGAGTCAGTTGTCAATCCAATCACCTTCTGTATAGGGCAGGGGTAGGCAACCTCGGCTCTTTTATGACTCATGGACTTCAACTCCCAGAATTCCTGAGTCAGCAATTCTGGGAGTTGAAGTCCATGAGTCATAAAAGAGCCGAGGTTGCCTACCCCTGGTATAGGGGAAGAGGCATCACATTGTCCTGGCTAACTGAATAAAAACATCTGTGATATTGTACCTGACCTCACCAACAAACATCTGAGCTGTGGAATGGATTCATAGAAAGGAGTTTTGTCCACTTAGTCAAGCCTATCTTTCAGTTTTGATACTCTGCTAAAGCAACACTCTTAATTTATATTCCAATCAATAAGAATGAGCAATAAGCGATAAGAACAATTTCAGACGTAGACCAGTTCTGCAAAATCTGCAGTCTCAATTTTAAATCTGTTCCCATTAATCCTAGGAGGTACTTGTCATGAGGAGTGTTGTTACATAAATACTATAAAAATAATAAATAGGCTGTTAATTTTTGAGTGTTATCAACTTTTAAAATGCATTTGACTTCTCTAAGTTGCACATTTCAGTATGTAGGTGTTTTTTTTTTAAAAAAAAGATTACAGTGGTAAAAGCATAAAATACATAATAATAGAGTTACCAGACTTACTTTGATTGTAATTTTCTTTCCCTACCTATATCAGTGCCTGTACATCTTAAGACTAACAATATGATTCCTTTTTATAATTTTACAATAATCTTTAGACAAACACATACAATGTTGACATAACCTTTCCTTTATTATAGCACTGCACAAAGAGCTTTCAATTACATATTTTCCCCATTTTTGGTGCACATTGAGGAAATGTGTTGTACTTTGAGTATTTGATATGTACAAAAAAAATCCTCTAGATCAGGATGACTCTTTAATTGTTTTGAGATTTCAAATGTTAAACTTCTCATTTAAAGGACTAATTTAAGAAGTACTGATTCCCTCAACATGACCCTTTGATGAAAATACACAGAAGTTACCTTTGAACTGAGTGTATCTCCACAGGAACCTCACAAATACCAGGATTTCAAAGGAATATATTCATAGATGTAGGAGATCTCTTGTTTATTGCAGTGGTTTCTTTGTTCATCAGGGGTCTAATGCAATAGCATGAGAAGACATTGTTCCCCATAAATTAAGGGGTGAATATAAAAGCTAGATAAGTAAGGGCCTTCATTTGAATTCAAAAAGATTTCTTCATGCATTAGGAATTGTGGTATTATTTCTTAAAAAAAGGTAAAGGTAAAGGTTCCCCCGCACATGTGTGCTAGTCGTTTCCAACTCTAGGGGCCGGTGCTCATCTCCATTTCAAAGCCGAAGAGCCAGTGCTTGTCCGAGGACGTCTCCGTGGTCATGTGGCCGGCATGACTAGACGCCAAAGGCGCACGGAACGCTGTTACCTTCCCACCGTAGTGGTCCCTATTTTTCTACTTGCATTTTTATGTGCTTTTGAACTGCTAGGTTGGCAGAAGCTGGGATGAGTAACAGGCGCTCACTCTGTTACGCGGCACTCGGGATTCGACCCGCCAAACTGCCGACCTTCTGATCTTCTGATTATTTCTTAGCCAAGATTAAATGCAGTTTTTTTTAAAAGTTATTGTTAAGAAAGCACAGATGAGTTTTAAATCAAAATTCCTTAATTCTCTGTCTTATTTATTGTAATTTGCAACAAGAGGGGGAAAGGGTTTGTCTAAAATGGCTCACAACATTATCACATCTACCACATGATGTAATAATCTTACTTTTGAGTTAAGATGGATGAGCGTTCACCATTCACCTTCAAGGTTTTAATATAATTCAAATGGTTTTTAAAAGTGCACCAAGAGGTAGGGAAAATATCACATGTTGTTTATGGCATAAAATGCAATTATTACTTCCTCTCACCTTCCAACCTACTCTGCTGAGAGATGGCTGTGAATGATCATAGTTTTATGGTTAGTGGCAGAGATTGGAACACCAATTCAATTTTGACTTAACTATCTGGACGTGATTCTGAATAGGGCTTGTCTCTTAGGGGGCAAAGGTTTCCTTCAATTTATCTTTAAGGAATAACTCTGAGAAAAGTCATTGTACATCTAAGCAAGGTAAGATATTGACATTTAATTTCCTCTCAAAAATCCCAATTTAAGTTTGCAGAATTTTTGTGTTCTTCTATTTATGCATCACTTTTTGAAAATCTACCTATATATATTAAATTTCAGTTGCAGAGTTTTCTTGCTTGTAAGAACATTTTGGTCCTTCCTAGGTTATGTTGCAGCCAGAGAAGTATATAGTCTTTACACAAATCCATGTAAAATTCAGTGAAGCAACACATGTTAGATAGTTCTATTTCCCCAAAGTCACTTGGAGAGATGTGTTTTGTTGGTGAGGTTTCTGGGGAATCTGCCCTGTAATAAAGTTGATGGGACTGTATTGTGCCTAGCTCAAAAGACTTCTTCCTAAACCTTGGGGAAGCTAACTTGCATAAAAAGCTCTCAGATTGCCAATTGTCCTTTATATTTAGGGCTCTGCTGTTCCAAAAGAACTAACTTTGGTTTGGTATTCAGTGCCATCCAATATTTGGACTAATTTTTTTCCTGGTCAAAATTCATGTTGACCCCCTAGCCCTTCAATCTCTGGTGGGTAGTTTCTTAGCTTGTAGTTCATTAATTTATGGTAATAAATTTAGTGAACTTGCAATTCACAATGAAGCAGTGATAGGTAGTTTTGCTTTCTGAGGCTCAAGAATGCATAAGAATGGACAGTGGGCTTGAGTAGTGGAGATTAATCACAAGGAGAAAGGTCATTAACAAACATAAAAAACATCATGAAGGCTAACAGGGTTTAGAATGATAACAAGCATCAAAGGTAATGGTTTGATGTTATATGGTTGCAGAAAACTGGACATTTAGGAAGAGGAGATAAAAGAAGAGATAGGCCTTCAAATTATGAAATTGGAGACAGGTTGCTAAAAGTACCATGAAGTGCAAGAAAAATCAACTGATCAAGCCTGGATGAAATAAAGATTCCTATCATTGCCTCAAGAGACCAGTCAGATATGAACTGCAAAAAAATTACTAGGCTTGGGAAAAGTGAGAGAAACCAAAGACAATGGATCAACATGGCAAGGAAATTATAGAAACATCCTACAAACAGTAACAGATGATCACTAGCTGCAGGTTTTGATGACAAGCATTTAATAATTCTGAGACATTTGATGACATATGATTAATCTACTTTGAACACTTCATTTCTTTGAGTAGGTTTGATAACAAATGTATCTCTTTTGGAAAACTCATGATATATTATAGGTATTTTTTTTGGGTGGTGGTGATTGGATCCTCTGGAAATTAGTACAAAAAGTTGGTCAGATCCAAAAATAAGATGCATACTGTTTGGATTTTTTCACCAGTTATGCTTTTGGTGAAAGTTGCCCTGTTAGGGTACCCTCAATAGCGTAATTGTGGCAAATAGGTATTTGAAAGCAAATACAACATATAACTTATGCTTTTTAATGCATAAGAAAATCTGATTTATGTAGCCTGCTTGAATTTTTTAATAGCCAAGTATGTTTAATTCTCCCTCTTTGGTAATGTGTTTTGCTACACAACACCTTCTAAAAATGTGCATAAATCTGAATATTGAATATTGTATGCTAATTACATCTTGAAACCCTTATTTAAGTGCTTCAAAATGTTGTATGGACATTTTACAGGTAAGTGTGTCATCCTTTAATTCCTTTCTCAACAGCTCACTATTTAATTAAATTTACTTTCTGCCAATGCATTTTACATTTTTTTGGCCAATGTGTTACTGAAAGTTTTATTAAGTAACTCAATAAACTCAGCTACATGCTAAGATTTAAGTCCCATTAATTTTTATTTGCGGCTTTCTTTCACTTTATACTACATCTTAAATTTATGTTATTTTCAAAAAGAAGTTGTTGAAGTTTTCCTATCATTTCCTCTTCATTCTGTTCCCACTATTTGAAAGGTCGGCCTGTAACCTGGGAAAAATAGAAGAGGAGGTCTTCTGCTTAGCTGAAAACCTACTTATCCTGTTGACCACAACAGATGTTTCTCATCATAGGCATCCAAGAAGGAAGGAGAGAGGCAAGATACCAGTAATGTTGATATGTGCATGATAGCTTCTGTGACTTAGTACCGGGGTCCTCAACCTTGACAACTTTAAGACTTGTGGCTTAAGGAATGGCTGGGAGCTGAAGTCACAAGTCTTAAAGTTGCCAAGGTTGAGGAGCCCTGACTTAGTACTTGCATCAGACATCAGCATGCCACTACAAAATGGTAGCATTGGCTGCAGGTGCTGTCATTTTGTCATCATTGCGGTTTACTGTACACCCTGCTGCTTCTTCTACTCTGGCATTGATAGCTGTACAATTCTAAATTGAAAGATAGTACTTTCAAACCCAAGATAATATCTACAGAGATGATACCAAAGTTAAGGGACCTCAGAGTCAAGGAGTCTGCTGGGGCCCATACACATTGTTTAGGTGCTCCAGATTTCTAAGTGTTTCCATCCATCTTTCTTTTTTCCTCCTCTGCTTTCTTTTTCTGTTTTTCTATCCATTACCCATCATTCATTTTTCTCTCTCAGTGCTTTGCCAGGCAACAGGATATTTACTTTTCTTTCTTTCTTTGTAACATTTAAAAGCTCTGGAACTCAGAGAATATCCAAAACTGTATCCAATGTACAGTTATCCAAAACTGTATCCATTGGTTCAGTAGGATTATTTGTGGAACAAAGCAGGTGAAACATAATTATCTTGCTTTTCCCATCCACCGTCTTTCAGGAAAATGACACTAGAAACTAGGTCTATATGAAACTACCCTCTAACCTAAAAAAACATTTCCACATTCCCTGAAATATAGTTAAATTAAAAGCTTTAATAAATAATATAAACATTTGTAGGGTCCTTAACATGTTTGCATTTTGTCCATAACTTTAATTACACTAGCAGACTCATGAAGCCAATGGAAGGGTAGCACAGAAGAACAAATTATGACTGATATATTAACCCCCAGTTCAGCCATTCTTCTTTTATATGGGAGATGCAGTGACATTTGCTTAAGCAAGCAGCCAAGATAAGGATGTGGAATGAAACCAGTTCTTACCATTATTCTTTCTCAGAATAAAAATACTACCTAGTAAAGCCTGGTGGATAAATCAAAATGATAGAAGGAACTACTTGCATGAATAAATACTTCAACGTGTGAATGAAGGTTGTCAATTTATCTGTTGAAGGAAAACATTCAAGAGCAAAAGAAAGATTTCCTAACTATTCAAGCATGATATATAATATAAATGGCAAAAGCATTTGATCAAAACCCAATTAACTTGTCATATAATTCTTCCTTTAGCGTGTTCTCATTATTAATGATAAATCAACTGTTCTGTTTGCAATCAGAAAATTGTTTTCCTAGGAGACCTTTATGTCTGATTTATTCAAATGATACCAACAGTAGTTATACTGCTATAGGTTCCAACAGTGTTATAATTTAATGTAGTGAGATGTAAGAATGTGTGGAAGACATAAGAAAGATCTTAATCATCTAGATGAAATTAGTTCTCCACAATCTGACACATTACAGATGTGCTGCGATTGGAACTCCTCCAGAACTTTTGAATGTGCAATTGAAAATGAATTTTCTCAGCAAGACTGGTTGTTAGCAATAGGCTTTGATTCAACTTGTTTCACATGGCAAATTTAAACTTCTGGACCATTTACATTGGATCTAACTCTAATCGATCTTGTATAGTCCTTGAGAATTTTGGGAAAATTCTTGATCAATTTCTAGAACTTACTCAATCTTTGATTTTATCATTATTTTAATCAATATAATATAGGTAGAAAGCATCCTAGGTATAATTAAATGTTATATTTCATACATATATATATATATATATATATATATATATATATATATATATATATATATATATATATATATATAAAATATATATATATATGTGTGTGTGTGTGTGTGTGTGAGTGTGTGTGTGTGTATGTATGTATATGTATGTATGTATATATATATATATATGTATGTATGTATGTATGTATGTATGTGTATATATATATATATATATATATATATATATATATATATGTATATGTATATGTATATGTATATACATACATACATACATACACACACACACACACACACACACACATATATATATATTAATATATATATATTAATATCACTTAAGCAGTTACCCATAGGTTTGGAAGATCTGTAGGCTGAAAGAAGAATAAATAAATGGCTATGCTGAGTGCAGTATATGTATGCAAGCTGAAAATTCAGTATTATGCAGAATGTTTCTTACTGAGTTGACATCACATAATATTATGTATTTGTTTATATAACTGAATTGTTTTGATACCTCAATGAAATCTTTCATAGTCACACTGTTTGGTATTGCTCTGATACATTCATTTAAATTATATTCATTGGTAGCTGGTTGTGTGTAACTGTTCCATCATAAACTGAATGTGTGCAGCTGCTCCATCCTCTGCAGAGGTGATTGTTTTGTTCCCACTAATTTGTGTACTGCACATATGAGAGGTCAAGAAAAATTATAGCATCTGAAATATTGGCTTCAAGATGAGCTGCCGCTTCTGCTGCTATGTGCAGAGTGGACAGAAATATACCATGGTTTTATTTGACAATCTTCCTGCATGTATTTCTCTGTGTGTGCCTATAGTTCATAGACTTTACTGCTTACTGCTGAACTAGAAAGAGGCTAAAATAAAATCTAAGGGTGGAGACAACTTACTTCTCTCACATATGATCCATAAAGGTAGGTTTACTCTCATTCTCTGTCTGTTGCAGGCCTGAATTCATCTATCAATTGTACAATATATAATTGAGTAGATAAAATTCAAGCACAAGAAAAAATATTTCATCTGTTACATCTAGATTTTGATCCAGTACTATCTTTTACTTACATACTACAGTAAATGAACAATAATTTCACTTAGACCAGCATTTTATGAAATGCTGCATTTTTTTCCACAAGCTAACAGATTACACCAAAAATAATAACCAAATTCAATTCCAGTGTGGTTTCAGAGTAAATTCAAACCAAATCATGATTATACAATGAAACAACTAAGCAAAAATAGTTTTTGCACTGTAAAGGGCTCTAATGCTTAGCATGGGAGGAAGCAGGCAACAGAATTTCTCCCATCCCCCTCTGCATAATACTTTGAAAAGAAGCTCCAAATTACTTATTTATTACATTTATATCCAACCCTTCCCTCCAAGAGCTCAAAGCTGGTTTACATAGCAACCCCTCCCCTCCCATTGTTTTCCCACAATAACCCTCTGCCGGATAATTTGATCTGAAAGATACTGACTGGTCCAAAGATATTCATTGAGTTTCCATTGTTAAGAATGGATTTGAATTTATTCTCCTTGCTTTTTGGTCCTAGCCAGTATACCACACTAATAGCAATATAATTTTGACTCAGCTGCATGACAGACCAAGTGCTGTGTCATCCTAAGCACTCTTTGCAGTTTAGGTCTGAAAAATCTTTATATTTCTGCTGGTCTCAGTCTCCATCTATAGCAGATCCACATCCATATCCATAGAGGAGATAAAAATATATATCTGAGTTTTCAATGGATGACTTCCTCAACTGAAGTCAGAAAGCCTCATTATCGGTCCCTAGAAAGCATAGTTCCATTTCCCTAGAGAACTGTTCGTTTAGTTTAGTGAGATTGTATTTCTCCTGCTATGTCAGGAGAAATGAGAATTCCAAATTGGAAATGCAACTACCTTAGTAATATTGAAGTTTTCTTTGAGCCACCACTTTCAGCACAGGTTCTGTAGACAGAGAACTCAAGATAGTGGTCTGTCCTCCTGTTATCCCCACAACCATTCTTCTTGTGAGGTAGGCTAGCTAAGACTAGCCTAACATCACTCACTGAGCTTCTGTGGCTAAGGGTGCAGAAGAACATGTCTCTTCATTATATTAGAACTGTGTGAAGTTTGTAGGCATGATTCAATCTGAAGGACATTCAACCGAATTTGAGTCTTTAAAACCATTTGAGGCGCTGAATAGAATCAATACCTCTGAATCACTCCCCAAGGTTCAGTTTTAGGATATTCTACTTTTGCAGAGTCTCTAACACTGTTGCAATTTTCTTCTTTTACAGATATGTAAATTGAGGAGGCAACACATCCTAACAGCTGTACTAATCAAGAAAAGCCAATGGTCAGAGCAATTCAGAGCATCCTCAGTCTATAATATCTTTTGATCAATTTTATTTTGCAAGTTTATTATTTATTTATTTATTTATTTATTTATTTATTTATTTATTTATTTATTTATTTATTTATTTATTTATTATTGGGACTTATATGCCGCCCTATCTCCCGAAGGACTCAGGGCGGCTAACAACAATAAAGCACAATAATATAAATGTTAAAAAAGATTAAACTAACAAGCCCCAGTGATAAAATATTAAAAACATTTTTTATAAAAAAAAACTATCGTCAGTCCAGGTCAGCCTGATGGAAAAGAAATGTTTTGAGGTCGCGACAAAAGGACCGGAGATCTGGGGCCATCTGGAGCTCAAGGGGAAGCTGATTCCACAGGGCAGGCACTCCCACAGAGAAGGCCCTCCCCCTGGGGGTCGGCAGCCAACATTGTCTAGCTGACGGCACCCTGAGGAGGCCCTCCCTGTGTGAACGCACCGGGCGATGGGAAGTCGTTCCTGGCAGCAGACGGTCCTGCAAATATCCTGGGCCAAAGTTACAGTAGGACAGATTTTATATTGTTTCAGCAGGATATTCTAAATGCTATATGAGTCAGTTTGGGGCCTATTGTGCTAGTTCTATTATCCTCAAGGTTAGTTAGTTTAGTTTATTTGATTTATATACCGCCCTTCTCCTTGGTGGGACTCAGGGCGGTTCACAGGGCATACATAAGAAACACTATACAAAAATTAAAAAGAATTAAATCCATGCCCAATTAAAACAGAAGTACAGATTAAAAACAATTAAAAGCCCATAATCCCCCATCAGGCCAGACCAGCTAATTCGAACAGATGGGTCTTCAGGCCCCGACGGAAAGTTCGAAGGTCTGGTGCCATCCGGAGCTCCACCGGCAATTGATTCCATAAAGCCGGAGCCCCCACAGAGAAGGCCCTCCCCCTGGGGGCCACCAGTCGACATTCCCTGACTGGCGGCACCCTGAGGAGGCCCTCTCTGTGGGAACGCACAGGGCGGAGGGGAGTCGATGCCGGCAGCAGGTGGTCCCTGAGGTAACCCGGACCCATGCCATGTAGGGCCTTAAAGATCGTGACCAACACCTTGAACCTCACCCGAAAGACAACTGGTAACCAATGCAGCTCGCGGAGCAAAGGTGTAACATGGGAGTACCGGGAAACTCCCAAGACAACTCTCGCGGCCGCATTCTGTACCAGTTGGAGCCTCCGAGTGGTCTTCAAGGGAAGCCCCATGTAGAGAGCATTACAGTAGTCAAGGCGAGAGGTCACGAGCGCATGAGTGACTGTACACAGGGCATCCCGGTTCAGATAGGGCCGCAACTGGCGCACCAGGCGAACCTGGGCGAAAGCCCCCCTAGTCACGGCCACTATATGCTCTTCCAAAGTAAGCCGTGAATCTAGAAGGACTCCCAAGTTGCGAGCCCTATCCACGGGGGGTAAGAGCTCACCCCCCATAGAAAGAGATGGAACATTTGGAATGTCCCGGGATGCCGGAATGCACAGCCACTCAGTCTTGTCAGGGTTGAGCTGAAGTCTGTTCCTCCCCATCCAGACCCGAACCGCCTCCAGGCAACGGGACATCACGGCGAGGGCATCACTGGGGTGGTTTGGGGTCGAAAAGAAAAGTTGGGTATCATCGGCATACTGATGATACCCAACTCCAAAACCACGAATGATCTCACCCAGCGGTTTCATATAGATGTTGAACAGGAGAGGCGAGAGAACCGACCCCTGAGGAACTCCACAAACGAGAGACCTAGGGGCCGATCTCTGCCCCCCTGCCAACACCGACTCCGAGCGTCCCAGGAGATAGGAGGAGAACCACTGAAGAACTGTGCCTCCCACTCCCAATCCCCTGAGACGCCGCAGCAAGATACCATGGTCGATGGTATCGAAAGCCGCTGAGAGGTCTAATAGGACTAGGACAGAGGAATGTCCCCTATCCCGCGCCCTCCAGAGATCATTCACCAGAGCGACCAATGCCGTCTCCGTGCTGTACCCGGGCCTGAAACCCGATTGGTAGGGGTCCAGATAATCCGCTTCATCCAGGACCAGAGGGAGCTGATGCGCCACCACACTCTCAACAACCTTCGCAAGAAAGCGAAGGTTGGAGACTGGACGAAAGTTGTTCAAAACGGCTGGGTCCAGGGCAGGCTTCTTGAGGAGAGGTCTCACCACCGCCTCCTTCAAGACGGTGGGGAAATAACCCTCACTCAAAGAAGCAGATATAACCGCCTGGAGCCAGCCTCGTGTCCTCTCCCTAGCTGCATAAACCAGCCAGGAAGGGCACGGGTCCAACAAACATGTGGAGGAGCTCAGCCTCCCCATAATCCTGTCCACTTCATCAGGGGTCACAGAATCAAACTCTTCCCAGATAACATTGACAAGACCGCCCGTGTCCTGATCGCCTGACTCTGCCCAGCTGGAGTCCAAACCGGTCCGAATCCGAGCGATTTTATCCGACAGATGATGACTAAATTCCTCGGCACGACCTTGCAAGGGATCCTCCCTCACCTCCTGATTGAGAAGTGAGCGAGTCACCCTAAACAAGGCGGCCGGGCGATTATCTGCGGACGCGATGAGGGTGGAGAAGTAATTACACCTCGCCACCCTCATCGCTGCGAGATAAGACCTAATATAGGTTCTTAACCGCAACCGGTCGGGTTCGGATCGGCTAGACCTCCAGCAGCTCTCTAGGCCCCGTTTCCGGCGCTTCATCTCCCGGAGCTCCGCGGAAAACCATGGAGCTCGCTGGGATCTGCGCCGGGTCAGGGGCCGCAAGGGTACAACCCGGTCAAGTGCCTCAGTGGCTGCCCTTCCCCAGGCTTCCACTAAGGCATCAGCCGAGCTGTGAGCAGTGGAGGCAGGTGGGGACCCCAGCGCCGCTTGGAATCTATCAGGATCCATTAAGCGTCTGGGGCGGTACCATCTAATTGGCTCCGTACCCCCACGGCGGGGGGTGGCAAAGCGGAAGACCAGCCGCAGGAGATGATGATCGGTCCATGACAGGGGCATAATAAATGGAGAGCCCCCACCTAGATCATCCAACCACCGTCTAGATAAAAAAATCAGGTCAAGGGTGTGGCCTCCCTCATGAGTTGGCTCTGAAATTACTTGCGTCAGGTCCATGGCCGCCATGGAAGCCATGAACTCCCGAGCTAGCTCAGATGAACCTCCCAGGGATGGTAGATTGAAGTCTCCCAAAACTATAAGTTTGGGAAACTCAACCACCAAACCCGAGAGGATATCGAGCAGCTCGGGCAGGGCTGCCGCTGTGAGACTAGGCGAAATGTACACCAGCAGCAAGCCCAACTGCGCCCCAGGACCAAATCTCATGAAGAGAGACTCACACCCGACTATCTGAGAAACGGTGGCCTCCCGCGGACATAAGGTCTCCCTAATGGTAACCGCCACTCCCCCACCCCTACCTTGAGCTCGTGGCCGGTGTAGCACCCGGAAACCTGGTGGGCAGAGGTCAACCAAAGGGACCCCACCCTCTGGGCCCAACCAAGTCTCCGTGATGCAAGCCAGGTCCGCATGCTCACCCTCAACTAAATCCCTAACGAGGGGAGCTTTATTAACCACGGACCTGGCATTCAGGTACACCAGCCGGAGCTCAGGAGGCTGCACATCCCCGCTCCCGGGACCTCGGGGAAGAACCAGAGGGTCGGAGCGCCTCACCGCTTGAAGACAGCGGAGACGGCCCTCCCGGTAACGATATGGCCCCCTGTCTATCCGCCTGCTGCCTTTCCCCGTCGTGGGAATTGGTAGTCCCACGACCCGCTCAAGAGCCCCAGATGTAAGCCCCAGATGTAAGGTGAAATCTTTTTTCAATTCAGTCTCAATTCCTATTAATCTCTGGAAATGTTTGTTGGCAAAAATACAGAATTAATTGGTCAGTGCTTTTTCCTTTAGCTTAGTCTGTAGCTCAAGGATTGCTTAGAGTGTTCCCATCAAAGTATTCACTAGCTTCAATAGTGTTTAAGTTTTCTTTTTCCTTCAAATATATCCAAGTTCAGTTACGGTGGAGAGAAACATTTTTTTTAAAATGTACAATGAGAAACCCATAAAATTATTTAGTCAAAATTTTGTGCAATGAATATTCTTTAAACCAACAACCATTCTGGCTATGTGCATCATATCTTGCTTTTGGTATTTTGATATTTTTAATGGCTATTTTTTATCAGAACAGAACTTGAACTTGTTAAACTTAATTCTTCCTCCTTTCAAATCTCATTTTTGAATTTGACTCACTTACAAAGTTAGAGTAGAATAGAATAACAGAGTTGGAAAGGACCTTGGAGGTCTTTTAGTCAAAACCCAGGCAGGAAACCTTATACCATTTCAGACAAATGCTTGTCCAATCTCTTCTTAAAAACCTCCAGCATTGGAGCATTCACAACTTCTGGGTACAGGTTCTTCCACTGATTAATTGTTCTAGCTGTCAGAAAAATTCTCTTTAATTCTAGGTTGCTTCTCTCATTGATTAGTTTCCATCCATTGCTTCTTGTCCTGCCCTCAGGTGCTCTGGAGAATAGCTTCACTCCCTCTTCTTTGGGGCAACCCCTGAGATTTTGGAACACTGCTATCGTGTCACCTCTAGTCCTTCTCTTCATTAAACTAGACATACCCAATTCCAGCAACCATTCTTTATATGTTTTAGCCTCCAGTCCCCTAATCCTCTTTGTTGCTCTTCTTGCACTCTTTCTAGAGCCTCAACATCTTTTTTACATTGTGGTGACCAAAACTGGATGCAATATTTCAAGTGTGGCCTTACCAAGGAAAGTTATCAAGTTACTGAGGTCTTCCTTGAGAAACTCAAAAGATGGTTTCTCTAATGGATCCCAAGGATTTCCTAAGCAGGCACTAGTTCCACATCTCACAATATGCTTTCAGACTAACACAGTAGAATTATATAGTTTCTGTGAAATGAGGAAAGAATCGTATCACATCACCCTTGGATCCATCAATGTATGTGGCGCTATAATAGCTTTCTGTCAGTATTTGTAATATTATTTTTATATACAAGATACTGTAGCGTTTTAAATTTTATAAGGTTAAAAGCAGGCATTTTCTTTCCTGGCACAATGGAGGTAGTTAACTTCTTAGATTTTGCTCAAGTTCTCAATTTTTAATCTAAAAGTTGGATTTGTCAAAAGTTCATACCTGCAAATACAAGTAACTGAAATTTCAAATGTGTTCCATCTAAAGTTAAGAGCTAATATGTTCTAGTAGTCTTGTAGTCACGTCTACAAATAGCAGTTGGAGCAAAGCAATGTTAGTGTATAATTATTTCTTCCACCTCCTGCACCCTTCTACTTGGTATATTAGCTTTCCCCTACTCAAATAAGACAATGATATGAGGCTGCTGATGACTATTTTTATAACAATTACTTTGCATGGTATAATAAGTATAGCCCACAGTGGAACTTCCTGTCAAAATATGGATCAAAATCACAATGAACTATCAAATATTTTCAGCTTGAGTGATTATGGATATTTTTTTCCTCATGTGAATATTTTATATTTTTTGGCAGCTATGGTTTCAGTCATGTGTTCTCTATTCTTAAATCCCTTTATGTTATAGAGGCTAGGGATCCAGACAGAAGTTGGAGCAGTGGTTAATGGAAACAGAAAAAAGATGAAACAAAACTTGTTGGAGATACTGATCCCCCAGTGATCCTTCCCTGGAAACATATGGACTTGTTCAGAGGTTCTTGGACATTCTCCAAAGTATGACAGGATTTCCCTTAAGCAGGGTGAGTTGGACAGCATTGGAGATTGTGTGTTTCATAGCTGATTTGTATCATTATTGCAAGCCCCATTACTTACAGTAAATTTAAATATATAAGTCCTATAGAAGTTAAGCTACAAATATCCTTGTCCCAGGAACGTGTTTTGTATCTGACCGTAATATTTTTCCCTTCAGAAACAGATTCATTTTGCTCCTCATTTCTTTTCTTGATGCTACCACACTGAAGTTTCATGAGAGACCCATGAATAATTTAATTTGACAATGACTGTTTCAATCAAGAAAGACTATAAGCAATTACATATATCTTTCAAAATATAATACAATATCTACAGTATAAAGACAAAAAATATCAAAATAAATACAAATGCCTACAAAACAATACATTTGTAACCAGTGGCATCAATTGATTATCAGAATCTCCAAATAATCTATTTTTTCATAACATACAGACAGCTAATAATGGCCATATTTTTAGAGGTAGACTATTCCAAAGTGCAGGCCCACAAGAGCAAAAGAGAACACTGAAGTCTCCATCCTTCTTGCCTCATAAAAGTCAGGAACTAAAACATCTCCTAGAACATCCAACTTACATAGGTCAAAACTTGTTGGATGACAAGATACTCCACTGCCCAGCCATGTGGGGTCTTAATGGTCACAACTAACACTGTGCATTCATATTCTACAGGGACCAAGGACCTGGAACAAAGGTGTCAATTATATATCAGCAATTATATCACTGGGGTTCTTTTTGACCAAGTGAAACATCCTAGTGGTATTCAAAGGGTTCAGACAGATCACATTACAACAGTCTAGACAAATATTGATGAGGGTATGTAGAGCTCCAGTTTCCACCAGCCAAATTTGGGAACAGCTTCCTGTTGTTCATCCAGCAGTAGTCATGAATCCCAAAGACTACCAGCTGTGTATTTGCTTTTTTAGAGCAATGCCATTGCTTCAAGAGACAATACTACATATGTCAACAAACCCTGAAGAAAAACAATACCTCCATCATCAACCTGTGTCATCTCATCCAGTTTCTCACAAACCACAGACAACTGAGTCAAAAGATGAATAGGATTTCATCACCCACAAACAAAGGTTCAAAAAGGAAGGAAAATTCTGACTGGGAGTCTCCTATTAGAGGAAGATGATTCATCTTTTTCTTATGGCAGTATTTTGACTGACCAATCCAGCTTCTGTTATTCCCTGTGGAAAAGAGCCTAAAACTCTGAGAAAAGTGAGAATGTGGGAATCTTGCTTTTCTTTCTATCATCATTTCCTGAGTAGAAATGAGTATGCATAATAGTGGCAATATCTCATAGTTCCAGGTGTGCATTGTTAGTCTATCCCTCAGCCAGAAACTTTAGGTATTTTTTAATGCTGAACTCTTATTTGGGGCAAGCACCAAGAATAGCTTATTGCAGTTTATTTTTGAAATGCAGAACATGTCAACATCCTGTCTATGGAGATTCTCAGTAATCCAGGTCATGGTTGTCCCAAAGTTTCTTTCTTTCAAAAGGCAGCTTTCTTGTTTTGCTATAAGACATTTCACTTTTCATCCAAGAAGCTTCTTCAGTTCAGAGTGAATGGTAGAAAATGGAAGGATTTATATTCCTTGCAGTCATGTGGTCATTAACCCTCTTTCCGAGAGTCATTGAGGCCACTTGGAGGTTTATCTGTGCCCTCAGGTTCACCTCAATCCTGTAGTCTGCATTTTTTTTTCTTGAAATCCTTTCATATTCCTGCACCATATGAAGTGTGTTCATCCCAAAGTGCATAGCTAAATGTCTACAGAGATTTTCAGTCATCCAAGTCATGGTTGTCCCAAAGTTTCTTTCTTTCAACAGGAAACTGGACTTTCTTGTTTTGCTAGAAGAGGTTTCACTTCTTATCCAAGAAGTTTATTCAGTTCAAACTAAATGGTGACCACTGAGTCTGAACTGAAGAAGCTTCTTAATTGAGAAGTGAAACCTCTTCTAGCAAATCAAGAAAGTCTAGTTGCCTTTTGAAAGAAAGCACATTTGGGACATGAAAACATCTTTTTGCTTGAGGTATGTCACTAGACTAAGGAGCTCTGATGCTCACCAACACATTTTTGGTCCATATGGTTATTCTTAAATATTAGAAAATTCTCTTTACTACCTAGATAAAGGGAAACATCCAAAATATGGAGATCAGAGGTGACAAGGATGAGCAGAGCAACTCTTGAGCGAAAGAGAGCTTGCACAAAAAAGAGGATACTGAGAGTAGTTAAGTTTACACAGCAACCACACAGATACACTGAGGTGTGTACAAAATTTTTTACTTGTGGGATAAGACAATAGCACAGTCCAGGAAAAAACAGTCCAGGTCATACACAAGTAATGAAAAGATAGCAGATAACTACAGTCCAAGGATTATCTGATACAGAGTCTTCTTACCAGTCCGTAAGTCAAACACAGTTCTACAGGTTTAGCAAAACAGTAGCAAAACCACAAACTACGATAAGCAGCAAGTAACAGCAAGCGAGAGTGAACGTAACAGAGAGAGAGAAGCTATGTCTCTAGCTCCCTCTTATGGCCATTGGAAACAGTGCTGGCCAATCATTAGAAGATATGATGCAATGCATTACATAGTTAAAGTGATACATTACAGTTTCTAAAACAATGATACAATCATAGTTCATATATATTGCCAACCCAACCAGTTAGGCCACAGACATATACCTAACAAGAGGAACTGTATTTTATTAATTTAATACCATATTATAAAGATAACATTTTAAAATTCAGTTTTTATCATGGCTCCACCTACTTTTGGAGGGTGCCCTCTTTGCTTGAAAAAGGTAGTTTTCACTGAGTTCCATTACCCTACATCATATATCTCAAGTTGTTATTATTCAGTGTATGATGAGAACATGACAGAAGATAAATAAACAGACAAACATAAAGACATACACACATTTATGTATGTTTGTGTGTGTATCACAAGTGCCAATCTCAAGTGCCAACAAGAAATAACCTGAACTGGAAAAGCAATCTTTAAAAAATGAATAACAATTTCAGAATAGTAATTCTATTGATTTCATGGGATTTTTGCTAAATGATTTAATTCATACCAGGTGCATGTATTCTTTTTTACAACATTTTCTGAGTAATATAGGGCAAAACATTCAGTGTGCAACTTGAATCGGAGTACTGCACATTTCAATAAATATACAAGTGCCCCAATTTCTCATAAACTCATAGTACTTTACTGTATTCAAAATACAGTTCATGTGATTTGAAAACAGCTGTCCCTATTCATTGAAGTCCTGATGTTGTAATGAATGTTACTGCTTTTTCCTCTTCTCTTATGGTATACATTCTCCCTTTTAAAATTTACATAATAGGTTGATTACACCATAAATGCAGGAAAAATGATCTTGACTAACAAGCAAATGGATGTTATGTTTCTACATTGCCTTGAGCAGCAATATTCATTTCAGTCAAGAACGCAACTCTGAGAACAATAGAACAAATATTTTATGAATGTGAAACTTTTTTTGGGGGGTGGGAAGTATCTAGAATACTTTCTGTAATCTTTCAAGTGAATTAAACTAGCCAGATGTTCTCAGTTTCAATATGAAATTGTATGTTCTTGAGCTGTATATGAATTATTATGGATGGCTTTGTACTTCAAAAACATAAAGGACTACAGAGCTTGCTTATAGATGTTTATACCCCAATTTTCTGCACCTTTTAAGGAGTCTGATCCAAAAGAAAAGACAATGAAAGCAAATGTAAATATGAAACTACCAAGTAAAATGCATATGATTGCTCTACCATCTTTCTGTATTAAAACAATAATATAGTCAATGATAAATTAATGAATGAATGGCAATTCACTAATGAATCTATTTGGATACATTATTTTTCTTTTTTTTTTAAAAAAATCGTCCACTGTTTAACCAACAACCATTTCTAATCTTTCGTGATGAATTATATCCTGGATTTAGTAAAAACTGTTGGTATCTTCTGTTCTTGAGTTGAATTTGAAATTTCTCAGCTGAATATAAAAGGAAATGCAACATCCTTTTTCTTTATGACCAACATATGAAATCCATGATGACTCTCCCATTCACAAAGTCACAAAGCCCAAATGCTAATGGCATAAAATAGCAGAAGGTTGGGGTCTGTTTTTTTTTAGCTTACCTAAACTGTATAAATAAATTCCTTCAAGACAAGTTTGATTCCTGGAGATTACATTGGCACATTCGTGTAGTTTCCTTTGAAACAATATACTAAGGTCTTAATTAAAGGGATCTAATCTTGTGGAATTGATGAGTGCATGAGAAATGAAGCTGTGGGTTTCATATATATGGGTGGAGAAAGGCTAAAATGTATGTTGGAAAGTATGAACTGGTGTCACTTAGGTTCTTGTGGATGTGTATGAAAGTATGCATCCATTAGTGGTGATAGCTACAAATTATGCTGCAGTGCACAATGTTGATAGAAGTAAAAAAAGAAAAAAAGAACCAGGCATGAAGTTGGGGGAAAATTGTGCAATATCCTGAATAAATGTGATCTAAGGTTGGAAGGGAATTATTTTAGAAGATACTAATGGATGAGTGAGATTTTTTTTTTAAAAAAATGAACAAGTATTTGTGCCATTTGTAGACCTGAGATTGAATGAAAATGGCAAGAGGAAAAATATATACAGTATAATAGAATAGTTGTTGTGCAAAGAAAAAAGCAACGTATAATATGTATTTAGAGAAAAATACAATTACATATATGAAAGCAGTGAATGAAAGAGTATGGATACAATGGAAGCCCCATAGTTTGCAAGAATGGTTCATAAATATAAAAAAGATATAGAGAAGAGTAGATTTAGATATATTTCCTTTTATGTTTTTTTAACTAATGAATTTTATTTTATTGACTTACTATTACTTCTTTTCTGCATTTTGTATAACATTGCTTAGGCCAAAAAGGAATAGTGTGATGGGTATGTATGTTTATATATGGAAAAGAATTAGAAAAGGCTTCCATTGTCAATAGACCAGTGAAAGGAAATTTCACATGCAGTTTTTGCTATTTTGAGAAGGGCTTCCAAATGTGTAATGAAAAGTGAAAGCTGTTTTTTATTGTCTTGCTCTTTCTTAGCATACAGCTTTCATTACTATTAGAAGCACTGTTGTTGTTGTTGTTAGTTGCGAAGTCGTGTCCAACCCATCGCAACCCTATGGACAACGTTCCTCCAGGCTTTCCTGTCCTCTACCATCTTCTGGAGTCCCTTTAAGCTCACGCCTATTAGAAGCACTACTGCTGCAATTATTCTGATTTTTTTTTTTTGCATTGCAATGTCCCTGTCCTTCAGGGTTAGGGTTAGTTTGTTATTGCTTTCTTCCCTAAAATTAATTAATATATGATTAATCTATATTATACTAACCCAATTCGCTGTTGATTTTTATCTACCCTTGAGTACTTTACTTTTTGCCATCAGTTGTAAGTTCACTAGAAATGCAAGTTAACATTACTTTTGTTTTCTTTTAACACAAAACCATAATTTTTTCACTTTTGTAATTCATTTTCTTCTGCTAAAATGCTGTTGTCTATATTAATGTTTCATTTTGTAATTTTGATTTCATCTGATTATCTCTTCTAATCTGACCACTGTTACATTAGTTGTGCAAACTAATTGATATAGGGACAATATACTCTCCTGTCTTGCTCCACTCTTTATTCTGAACCATTCTATTTTTCCAGATTTGATTTATAGTAGCTTTTTACTCATACAAATTCACCAAAAGAATAATCTTGTGTTCTGAAAAACCATTGGTGTTTTTAAATAATAATAATAATAATAATAATAATAATAATAATAATAATAATAATAATAATAATAATAATAATAATAATAATAATAATAATAATAAATCTGTAAATTCTTAGCAACAACATAAATAGAAAGCCATTTTATTCTATGTTCTGGCAAAATCTACAGATCTTCCTGTAGTCAATGAAGTGAAGCTTATTTATTGTAAAGTTTTTGTACATAGTTCCCAGTGCCCCGATGACAATGGGTATCACTGTTACGCATTTCATCCATACTCGTGCAGTTTTGATGGTGACCAGGCCATCGAAACTGCACGATTATGGATAAAACACGTAACAGTGATACCCATTGTCATCGGGGCACTGGGAACTATGTCCAAAAACTTTACAAAACACATCAAGAAATTGCAACTTCCTGCAATAACTCCAGCAAAGCTACAAAAAACTGTGCTACTCGGATACCTGGTTGATACCTAGGATGCTGGCAGCAGCCCGTGTCAACCATTAGTGCAAGTCAATTTGAGTGTTCAGTTGACTGAGTTTCATGTTTTATGAATAAAAGTTTTATAATAATAATAATAATAATAATAATAATAATAATAATAATAATAATAATAATATAATAAATATACTATTAAGTCTCTGTAAATTCTTAGCAACCACATAAATAGAAAGCCATTTTATTCTATGTTCTGGCAAAATCTACAGATCTTCCTGTAGTCAATGAAGTGAAGCTTATTTATTATGCTTATTTCTTCTCTTCATTATTCATTTTATAATAACTATCCAGTCTCACGCTTGTCTACCTTTTCTGAAACCTACCTATTGTTTTGGCATTTCTTTTTCCATGTATGGATCTATCTTTCTTTGTTACAATGGTAAGCTAGACTTTGCTTGCATGAGGAATTGGTGCAATACTTCAGTAATTTTGACCATTGTCTTGCATTTTTTTTATTCAAGATAAGCATGTTTTTTTAAATTTCTAGACAACACAATCTTCTTTGATCCTCTTGATTAATAGAGCTATCCAGTGTTGGAATTCAAATAATTTAACAATCCATTCTCAGAACAGAACCCTTTAAGAGCTTTCCCACTCATTATTAGTTGTGCTCTGTATAGCTAGACAGGAACAAATTCCAGAGCCACAACCCCAGCTAATACTTGGTGGCCTCACCCCCTTTCCCGTATACACCAATCAGGAAACTAAGGAGATAAAGCATCTATTCCTGAAATTACCTCTGAGAAGCACCACCTACTTTTTGCCTGAGTGACGTGATCGAAGGCACCGTGTCTCCGTTTGGTTTCCATTGCTTCTCTCTTGGACTTTTAGGGAGGTTTTTTTTTTCCCCACCTGGAAGGAAGTTGAATGAAAACAGACATGTTCTGGAAAACACAGATTTATCATAACTGGTTCGCTGAACTCAACAAAAATATTAGGTATTGGTTCTGCTGAATTGGTGCGAACTGGCAGAATCCCACCACTGCAGCTGTCACAACCCAAGAAGCATGCATTCTCTGTTTCATTGCCTGTTCTTTGGAACTATATCCTCTTTGAGATCCATGTGGTTCTCACTCTGATGATATCCAGAAATATTTAAACATTTGTTCATTTTGCCAGATCTTGGTTATGGCATCCCTATTGATTGTGTATTTGTGGCATATGGAGTGAGGTTTATCTGGATGTGGACAATGTTTTCTTTCATGAATATTGTTTTTCCTATTATTTTTTTTTAAATATAAGGAGCCCGCAATCATTCTTGTGTTATGTGGCCTTCTAAATAAGAAAGTCAGTAAATAAATATTGTCTAACATAGCACTTTAACTTATCTTATCCCCTGCAGGGAAGCATGTTCAGGCAACACCTATCTAAGAAGTGACAGCAGAAACTATTTCTGTTAGGAAACACGCAAGCAAGATATCTCAGGAACAAGGAAGAGAAATGGTGTCTAGAACAGTTATAATACATACAAGTAAGTAGAAAGGAAATATTTTGCATAAATGTATATGTAATACATAATTTGAGTCTTAGAAACAAGTAATAACATTGAAACCATTATAGTTGGTTTACTGTAGGTGGCTTGGCAACAGAAATATTTGCTCTACAGTTCACAGAGCTGCTATTATAGAGGACTGAGAACCTCAGAAATAATTCAATCTGTCCTCATTAGAGCTATACTTTGAGTTCCACAACGTGTCATTGTACATTTTATGCTTGGAATCATCACTGTTGAAGTTTATATAAGTCACTGCCAATTCAAATTCTGGTTAAAACTGCTTCCTATGGAGACATCTTTGGCATCCCCAATCCTTGATAATAATTTTGTAGCCTTCTGGAAGATAGAGGTGCTTGCATACCAAGATGTGATGGCCCCTCAGACCAATATTTAGTTTCACGAGGTTACAGTGAGTCAATTTTAAATTAAAACAACGGATTCTTGGTCTTGATTTCCAGAAAGATTGGAATACCTCTCATATTGAAAAAGTGGTTTATTTGTTTTCCCCCTGCCATTATCTTTCAAACAATTTGGCCATTCTGCATAAACTGTCCTTCTTGGCAAAAGTTAATGCTTTGCTTCCCATGATTTGAGAAGGGATATAATGGAGCATTCCATCATAAATGAATCTTTACCCCTGCCCAGGAGGGAATTACTGAACGAATTCATCATGTTCTACTGTAATATTACACTTTGTTTTGACTTAATGATTCTTCTGCTTACTAACCATTACAGTAGGTCAGAGATGAATGTAACCTTTCTACTAATTGACTTGTCATCTGAGATTTCTAGAAAAGTTTGATAAATTCTGCTGCATTGCTATTACCGCATAAAATCTTGTACTTTAGCTTTGATTTTCTAATCTAGAAATAGGATAGTCTGGAATAGTCTTCAGAATGACTGAGATTTAATTTACAATTATATATTTGATACTTTCCTCGATTCTGTTGTTAAATGAAAGATAAAATCAAGTATTTGGATTTTTTCTGACCAAAATTTATTATCTTGTTGACACCTTTAAAGCTCAACTATCATTTTAAACATAGAGTTCAACTTGTATGAACATCTTGGTATAGTTTTCATTCCAAATCTACATTTAACCTTCATGATTATTATAATTCCACTTATAGATACTGCATTTAAGGAACTAATTTTTAATGAATTGGGATTAATTTGTGAGAAATAATAATTCACACTAGCATAATTTAAATAGAATATATTTAGAGACTCAGCTATTGGACCAGGATTTTGGGATTATAATTAAATCGGCTGATAAGGGAGAGCAACAGTGTAATGAATGGACAACATTATGACAAAGAACTGTGCAAAATTATCAGAACAAATTTCATACATGCAGCACGCAAGTGATCCCAGCAGAACTACATAGAAGGAAATCAATATCTTATTGAAAGAACTGTTAGCAAAGGGATTTATAACATCAAGTATTTAACATTTTCTATTGTACAAAAATCCAGGTATTTCAGTGTTCCACACACTTTCAGTAATTAGTAAAGGACTGATATCATCTCCAGGGAGTTTGTAGTCTCAACCAGCACATCTGTATTAGAATGTGTTTTTCAGTATGAGCAACTTCCTATTAAAAACCTTTACCTGATATGTATGAAGTTATATAAGAGTGCTAACTTCTTTAATAAGGCAGAGGCATTAAAATATATTAAAGAAATACAATAACTAGTCATCTTAGGTTTTTACACTTCCTGTATTCCATAAGGGAAGATATTGGAGATAATTGAGAACACATTAAATCAGCAAATTGATTCTGAACATCCACCCACTCTTTGCAAAAGTACCTTTCTATGGAACTATTTCTCATTTAGCAGGAATTGGTTTTTTTTTAAAAAAATGACAAAACCATGGAATTGTGATAGATAATTCTATGGAACTATAAGTAGCAAAATTATACATAGTGCTTTCTGAAGAACCACCTGCTTTTTAATATGTGATCAACATCTAGGTAATATTAAGAGTGGCTGAGACTACAGAGATGATATTTTGTTACCTGGGATGATAGTGGTAATAAAGCTGTGGGATTTGGGCTGCAAAGACATGAGGTTTTCTATTTCTCTTCTGCCATCTACTGATAAATCTGATTTCTACCTACACAGGAAAGCCCTAATTAATAATCTCTGCCATCTTTTTAGTATGGCTTAGCTCAAGGAAACTAAGCATCAGATTTTGTAGGAATTCTAGAAACACCAAACGACATTTTCTAAATATAATTAGAACTGCAAGAAAATTACCACCACTTCCTACAGTAGCAAGTATTTTTAAAAGCACAGCAAGAAATTGGCTTCAATTGGAAAAAAGTATAGATTTGTTCAAAGGTAGTATGTGTATGCGTGTGGGTGAGTGTCAACTAGTATTTTCATATAAGAGAATGGAATTATTGATGCCTTGTTATATAATGACACTAGAATAGTAAACAAAGAAAAAGGAAATTGGAGCACTGGGTTTTGAAATATCTTTTGGCAGTTTTCTTTAGGATATATTCTTCCTTCTTAATTTAATGTTTCCAATTGCCTTCTTAAGTTGATCCTGCTATGCAGAACCATGTGTGATATTTGGGAACTTTCACCTCAGGTGACTGGTGAAAAACATGAATCAATGCACCAGAATAATAATAATAATAATAATAATAATAATAATAATAATAATAATAATAATAATAATAATAATAATAATAATAATAATAATAATAAAAAAATAGGAAAAGTAAGCAACTCAGCAAATTATTATTCTGAGCAGGTTTCAAACCAAGGATATTCAGAACATCAAGCAAATATTTTAACCACTAAGAAAGACCTAAAACAGGATGGTCAGAAGACACCATCTTGAGGAAAAGTTGGGAGAATGAAGACATGGTAAACCAATTGAATTTCAGATCTGACGGGCCTGAGACCACAACCTAGAAAACACTTCATTTAATAAGGAACTTATTCTCTTCCATTCTTTTCAGTCTGCTTTTG
This sequence comes from Vipera berus, assembly GCF_964194415.1. Classification (NCBI taxonomy): domain Eukaryota; kingdom Metazoa; phylum Chordata; class Lepidosauria; order Squamata; family Viperidae; genus Vipera; species Vipera berus. The sequence goes on from NC_138203.1 coordinate 61,067,489, forward strand.
TCTTGTCTGCATTGAAACTCAAAACAGAAAACTGCCAGCCAGCTTAACTAGATGAAAATAAGAACTGAATGCTTGATAAGGAATGCTGAAAGCAGAGTCCACAGAGAAACTACAGCTAAATGCACAGGACGGGGTTAGAACAATACCTAGAATTTGTTGCAACTTGGGCTGTAGGGCAAGCAGGGGTCTAGGTGTTATTGGTCATGCTAAGAACACCTGCCTAGAATGACTTGCATATGTGCTATTCCATGCTGAATAGCATTACTTATACATACCCAGGCTATATTGATAAGAAATTTGTAACCAATCATTGTGTTGCTGTTTTGAATTTTCTGTATCCTGAGGTATAAAAATACAATGCCAGACTTGCTCAGTTATCTTCCCAGCTCCCTTGCTTGCTAAAGGAGAGCCCCTTTGTTTCTGATCAGAAATAAGCCATCAGATTTCAACTTTCCTTGACCCTGCATTATTGATTGGCCCCTGCGTTAGACAAATGAACCACAGATTGGCTCTTGGCCATTAGATCCAGTACAAGGCGATGCACAGAAGGCAATCAGACCATCAGTACAAACCCACAAATACTATTTCCAGCTGAGAAGAAGAGGAAAAAAACATGGGTGGAATTTGCATTCACAGTGGGCATGAGGTACATAGAAGATCACAATGTCCATTCCTGCTCTTCAGAATCTGTTGGTAGCCCGTACTCATGACTGAGCAACTCATCAATGCAGATATCATCTTATACTCTGAAATATTTACTTATTAAACTTATTTCCCACCCATATCACAGTCCAGTGAGTAACAACATTTTGTGTTGGTTGGGTATAAGTCACCAGCTCATTAGGTTCCAAATACACTGCTGAGGCATAGATTTAATGCTAAGGCATTAAATTCCTGAGGCATAGATTTAATGCTAAGGAATTTTGGCCTGCACTCTACAGCTGAAGACTTCAGTAATTAGTTGGGGACTGCTTATGAGCCACATTTAGACCAACAGGAGTTGTACGGAAGGCCTAGCACTGCCTTTCATCACAGGCTTGTTTTTTTCCATCTCACCATCATGAAGCAAAGGTACACAGCTATAGGGATGTGTTTACATAGCATTGTTCGCTGGGCTCATAAGCAATACGTGCAACTATTATTTTAATACAGAAGTTGTCCTGGGTTTGAAAGCTGGTTTCCCTAAGACTGTTCAATAGGACTCTTTCTGGGTTGGTTGGTTTTTCAAATTTACCCTTAAACTGTCCAGCTAGAGGAAGTTTCTAAGGGTTCAGGCTCCTTTCTGACTCCCTGACTATTTTGCAAATCCCACCTGCTTCTGGACTGGATCTCTTTTCTTTTTGTCCATCTGATCCAGTTTCTTTCTTTCCCCTCTTGCTGCTCTTTTGGCTTTTGATCTTTTCTCAGATGATTTACTGAGTAATTTATTTTGCTGGTGAAATTTGCTAGCAGCCGGTCTCTTTTTCATTGGCTGAGCCAGCTAACTTTATCCTTTCACACGACCAAAGTGCTCTCTGTTAGCTGCAAAGGGTGGGTTCCCTGCTTGGCAGGATCCTGCAGGACGAAAAAACTGAGGATTCATCATAAGTAGTCTATTTCTCTTCTTTCAGAAAGAAAAAAAAGACCTATCAGCTTTTTCTGCTATTCATCTTCCCCCCCCCCTCCTTTTCCTTCTCCCTTGCCCACAGCTCCACAGCCTTTTGTACCTTGCCCAATTCTTGAGTTTTTAAGTCAAATTTATTCCATTTTATTTTTTGGGACAACAGTCCCCCTTTCTTGGGTATCTAGTTCTAATACCCTAACTGCTGTCTAATTATTTTGTCTTCAAGGACAGCATCTCACATTCATCCGAATCCTGTATACCAGGGGTCCCCAACCCCCAGTCCATGGACCAGTACCAGGCTGCAGCATGCCAGCAACTGCTCCACATAAACAACAAAGCCCCATTTTCAGGATGCAGGAAGCACACAAAACCACACACTCTCCAGTCTGTGGAAAAGCCTTTCTCCATGGAACCGGCCCCTGGAGTCCAAAAGGTTGGGGACCTCTGCTCTATATGCTTTCTATGAATGCCCCTCTATGAGTGCAATAGCAGCACTGCTGCTACCTGGTATAGAGTAGGGCTGGCAGGTTAGCTGTCTGTCTGTCTAGCTATTTACGGTACCTATCTAGATATTTAGCATCTAGCTATTTTCAGTCTAATTTTTAGAAAGGTACTCTTGGTTTACAATCAACTAATGACTCATTCATTGTATCGGTGTAACATCATGAGCACTTAGTGCAGTATGCACTGCATATCAAAGTGGTTATAAGTGGCAGAGATTTTTTTTTTATTTCAAAATAGTGCTTTAGGCTTCGTTAGCTCTCTTGGGAAAGACCAAAGGAACAATAACTAATTTAATGAGCCATTCACAGTTTCGCTCTGTAGATCAGCAAAAATAAACGAATGGAATGCATTACGTTTATAATCCCTTCCCCAGGGTGTCCTCTTTTTTAAAGCTAAACTATTGTAACCCTAATTTCAATAACATGGATTGATAAATTACATCATACATATCACAGCAGAAGTCTATAACAGGTGCTATGGAGATCTGATTAGTTTTAAGCTGCTGATTTACAAGCCAAGAAGACACTTGCATTTTATTAAAGTTTCTATTGCTTTATTAATTTACATGACAGCAATTTCTGATAATAAAGTTGCATTCAACTATCACCTCTTTTTGAAGCTACTGCAGACCTGAGATGGGATCAGAATATTATTATCTAATCCACTAAGGTTTAAGGTTTATTAAATTTATATGCCGTCCTTCTCCCTGAGGGCTCAGGGTGGCTCACAACAATAAAAAGTTAAAAGATATAAATACAAAAATTAAGAGAGGATTAAACAATATAAGAAATAAGAACAATTTAAACCAATAGAAAACCAAATTTAAAAACCATGATCAGTCCAGGCCCGCTTGTTGGAATAACCAGGTCTTTAGGTCACAGCGGAAGGACCGAAGGTCAGGGCCCATCCACAGCTCCGGGGGCAGTTCGTTCCAGAGAGTCGGTGCACCCACAGAGAAGGCTGTCCCCCTGGGGGTTGCCAGCCGGCATTGCCTGGCCGACGGCACCCTGATGAGGCCGACTCTGTAGGAGTGAACTGGGCGATGGGAGGTTGACATTGGCAGCAGGTCTCACAAGTACCCTGGGCCTAAGCCATGTAGGGCTTTAAAGGTGATTATCAGCACCTTGAATCGCACCTGGAGGGCAACCAGAAGCCAATGCAGCTCGCGCAGGAGTGGTGTAACATGAGAGTATCGAGATACTGCCATAAGCACCCGTGCGGCCGCATTTTGCACCAGTTGAAGCCTCTGGGCGCACTTCAAGGGCAGCCCCATGTAGAGAGCATTGCAGTAATCCAGGCGAGAGGTGACAAGGGCATGGGTGACCGTGCATAGGGCATCTCGGTCCAAAAAGGGGCACAACTGGCGTACCAGGCGAACCTGTGCAAAAGCCCCCCTGGTCACGGCAGTTAGATGATCTTCCAAATTAAGCTGTGAATCCAGGAGGACACCCAAGTTGCAGGCCCTTTCTGAGGGGGGCAATAGCTCCCCCCCATAAGAAGAGATGGAACCTGTTGGACAGTACAAGATGCCAATATCCACAGCCACTCAGTCTTGGAGGGGTTCAGCCTGAGACTGTTCCTTCCCATCCAGACCTGCACCGCCTCCAGGCACCGGGACATCACGTCAAGGGCATCACTGGGTTGGCTCGGGGTGGAGATAAACAACTGGGTATCATCGGCATATTGGTGATACCTCATCCCAAATCCATGGATGATCTCACCCAGCGGCTTCATATAGATGTTGAACAGGAGGGGGGAGAGAACTGACCCCTGAGGTACCCCACAAGAAAGGGGCTTTGGGGTAGATCTCTGCCCCCCTGCCACTACAAACTGCAAATGGCCCGAGAGGTAGTAGGAGAACCACTGTAAAACAGTGCCTCCCACTCACAACCCCTTGAGCTGTCACAGCAGGATACCATGGTCGATGGTATCAAAAGCTGCTGAGAGGTCAAGTAGGACCAGAACAGAGGAGCAACCCCTGTCCCGGGCCTGCCAGAGATCATCTACCAGTGCGACCAATGCCGTTTCTGTGCTGTAACCGGGTCTGAAACTGGACTGGTATGGGTCCAGATAGTCCACTTCATCCAGGAATTGCAGAAGCTGACGTGCCACAACACTCTCGACAACCTTCGCTACAAAGTGAAGGTTGGAGACAGGACGGTAGTTATTCAATGAGGCCGGGTCCAGAGCAGGCTTCTTGAGGAGAGGCCTTACCACCACCTCTTTTAAGGTGGAAAGGAAGACACCCTCTGTCAATGAAGCATTGACAACTGCCTGGAGCCAGCCCCCTGTCACCTCCCCAGTGGCCAAAACCAGCCAGGAGGGACGCAACTGGCGTACCAGGCGAAGCCCTCTTCCCCCCAGCCATAACCCTGGGCTCACAATAGAGCAAACAAGCATGAGCAGAGCCCAAATTCTGGCTCAAATTCACTCAGTCCAGCTCCACTTGGCTTGGCACAAGGAAGCAGTCAGGTTGGCCACGCCCAGCCACCAGCGTCCTCTCACCAAAGTGTTAAATGGTCATCTTCTCCTCCTCCGTCCTTTGTCATTCTAAGCTGTATCCAGACGGGGGAGGGTGCCAACGCTCCACCAGAAATTCAGCCGACCGAAGAGAGCCAAAACGATAGCAGAAAGCCCCATGGCCACCCAGCAGAGCCGAAAACTGTACTGTACTAAAAAGCTCAAAACCAGCGGAGAGCCATCTTGGACATGTGCAGGAGGAGATTTTCACTATGTTTTCAATCTTTTAAATACAATACTATCTTTTCTGCCACAGCACATGGGACGTGACTCTAATATTCATAGTAATGATAATACAAGCAATCCTTGACTTACAATTCATTTAGTGATTGTTACAACAGCACTGAAAAAAGTGACCATTTTCCACACTTCTCCATGGTCACATGATCAAAATTCAGATGCTTGGCAACTGATTCATATTTATGATGATAGCAGTGTCCCATAGTCATGTGATCACCTTTTGCGGCTTTCTGACAAGCAAAGCCAATGGGAAAACCAGATTCATTTAAAAACAGATTACTAACTTAGCAACTGCAGCAATTTATTTAACAACTGTCTCACTTAGCAACAGAAATTTTGGGCTCCATTGTGGTCTTAAGTCGAGGACTACCTGTACAGACCCTCACCTACTATTAATGGCTTACATTCCAACAGGCTATCTTTAAGTCTGTTTGTTTCACAAATCCACAAGCATAAGAAATATGCAAAATGCATTTCTTTCCGTATGTGGCTGGCAGTCAATTGGTCTTTTGGTGTTGGCAGAAGGGAGCATGGGGAGGTGGGTAGAGGGGACTGTTGGAGGCAGTTGGTTTATGGCATGGCATATACATACTGTTGTGCTCTGGAAGCTGGCTCTTTCTTGACTTTTCACCACTTCCTTTCCCACCTTTTCCCACATAGGTTTCACTGGGCCCATCAAGTTGTGCTGTGATGCTGCCACTTGTGTGACTGAGAACTGTCCAGCACCTGGTCACCACTCCAGCCAAGAGAGTCCCAGGGGTCTGGGGAGGATGAGAGAGAGTTGGTTTCAGTATCCTGCATATGAATGTGGAGCACCGGAGGCTGGCTCTTTCTGGATGTGAACATGTTTGTTTGTATTAGTAAAAGTTTGCAACTTGAAAGTTCATTAGTAGAAGAAAGTCTGTAATTAAAAAGAAAAGATGAATATGGTAGGTTTGGAAATTTTCAGTTGGTTTTATGCTTGCTCTAACATTATTAAGCTCCTCACACATGCACATATACAAAATGTTTAGTCAGGTGAAGACAATTCCACAGATGAGCAACTACTCAGAGCCTTCTAACCTTTCCATTTGTGACTTTTTTGTCTATTTTATGCTATTAGTGCTTCTAGGCAGTTCTCCAAACATGTAAAAATAAAGACAAATTGTTCTCATAAAGGCTATTAAAAGTTAGCAGTTTCAGTTGCAAAAAACAAAACACCACTATTAAGAAATAATCTATTGAATCCCAGGAAAGATCTGGAATAATCTTTATTAGAATTTTTCAAAAACTGGTGATATCTGTGAAGAAGAACCACTTGTGATTACTACTAGAAGTTTAAATGATGTTAGAGTAGTTGTTAAAGAAGTCCATACTAAAGAATTGCTTACATAACAGAAATCTGAATAGGACACTTGTCAAAAGCATTCCCCTCCCCATTGTCTTCCTAAAAGAATTTATCTAAAATAAAGAACACTTTGATAATCCTGAAGTGTGTTTGAACAAATTGCTTTCAAATGATGAAACGTGAATTGAGTTGATTGGCCACAGCCAAACAAAATACATTTGGAAAAGTGCCATCTGATAAGCACAATGTTGGCTGTATTGGGTTTTGGGATTGTATGGCAGTCAGTATCACAGGAACTATTGACCACGTGAAAGGGAGAATGGATCTAATTAAATATAGTAAGATCATAGAAGTTAGCCCAACATACAGGATCCCAAAATCACAAACTAAATCTATTTCATAACAGATTTTGTGCTGAACACCTAGCCAATATTTGGTGATTGAGTTAAGTGGGATCAGACTTGCTAGCATATAGAACAGAGACAACGAAGAAATATTAGGTTTGTAGAAGCTAGACTGGACAGGTAGTTAGATAGGTAGATTCACATTTCAGAGGAAGACAATGGCAAACCACTTTAGTTGTTTCCAAAAGTATTATATGACTGTGTCTTTGACATCATTAGCACTCTAACCTGACTTGCAGGAGGAATGCCATTATTATTTTTCTCAGCCTCCCAGTCTCTAGATACATGACCCAAATTCTTGCTTAGCACCTCTTTTTAGCATATACATAGCTGATAAATCTCATCCAAAACTGTTTGGGTCAAAAAGTTATCAGATGAACTGGATTAGCCGATGTGTGGCTTTTCTTAGGTATTTACATTCAGGTGGCCTATGGTGCATGACAATAACATACACTGGTATACCCACATAGTAAAATAGATGATTAACTTCAAATATTTTTGAAAATTTCATTTAAGTCACACAGATTTTTTAAAACGCTGAAAACACCAAAGAGTCCTTTTTGATTTAAATGAATGGTGGCTGCAGTGGTTTCCAGTCCTCCTTTACAATTATTGAATTTGACAGGTAAAAATCTCTGCAGAGCAGCCTGACGTGTTCCACTATCTTCTTTCTTTTGAGTATATAACAGCAATTGAATTAGACATAATTTTTTCAAACTTGTATGTTGATTGTAACAACACTGTTCAAACAAGATAAAAAAATACCTGTTAAAAATAATGCTGACTTAATTTCCCATTTCCTTCTTCTCAAGCTAGAAATTATTTGGACAGGAAGTGGTGGTTTATCATATCTAACATAATAATTACTAATCCCCCAAAAATAAAAATAAAAAATAACAGCAATAAAGTATGGCAACTTTTGCTTGTCAGGATTAGGGTTACCAGCAAATTATAACTCTGCTGTTGTTAGTGAACCAAGTCATTGCTTAGGTCAGGTGTCTTTAAACTTGGCCCTTTTATGACTTGTGGACTTCAACTCCCAAAATTCCTCAGCCAGGCACACTGGCTGAGGAATTCTGGGAGTTGAAGTCCACAAGTCATAAAAGGGCCAGGTTTGAAGACACCTGGCTTAGGTATAGCCAGCAATGGTTTATCAAGAGTTTAATCACCAGCCAATAGCAATCATCTGAATAACAATCCAGCAATCAGGGATTCATCGTCTACTTGCATCCAGGGAAAGCAGGCACAAGAGAGAAATGGTTAAAGGACTTTTAAGGTCCAAAAGCAGAGTCAGTCAGCCATGAAATATGAATAATGCCAGAGGCACACATGGACTATAACAGATGCTTCCTTCTGATTGGGAATGCTCCATGAATCCCCCAAGTATCAAGCTACATGTTATCCCATTCAGGTTTCATTCAGAAACAATTAGGGGAGTTAGATCATGAAGTACAACTGCCAAATACTACTCAGTGTGACTTCAGACAGGACCACAAGCAATGGTGGGATTCAGCTGGTTCGCACCACTTTGGCAGAACCAGTAGCTAATTTTTTGTTGCCCAGGCCCAGAATGGACTTCTGGAAGCAACATCCACACAAAGAACCGGTTGTTCACATATTTGAATCCCACCACTGACCACAAGCAAGGCCATCCTTTTAATCCCAGCCTTCTTTCTAGTTGGATCTCAGTGTCATAGGATGCTCAAAGGTGTGTCAGAGCCTTCTTTGAAACAGTGCTTAAGAAAGCACACTTTTCTCACCTACATCTTCCCTTGATTGAGGGAAGATAGGAGAAAACACAATTTCAGCAGCTAGTTGGCAAAGCACAAACTGAAGACACTTTATTTGTCTACCTTTATATTCAAAGCAGATAGAATATAGAGAAGTACGGTAACATGCACCATGGACAAATGATTGCATTCTTGAACTATCTCCAATAACAAGCTTTAGCTTTTTCATTCTCATTCTTGTAACTTTTCCAGATTTTTAATGCAAAATATATACATTCTTTCTCTCACTTTTTTTCAGGGTCCAGCTTTCCCATCTGTACTTCACCATTGAAAAGGCCATTGATCCTTGCTGTCATTTTTAACTCATTCATCTCAAAGTGACAGATTTCAGTTGAAAGAAATGGTGTATTATTGATAAGCTGCCACCAATGAAAAGACAGCTTTGTCAAAAGTAAGTTTGGCGCTAACTGACATCTTACTAAATTGTTTTGGCTTAGCCTGACCACTAATGTAAGTGTGTGTTTTGAACTTAATTTGTTTCATTTGCATAACACTTTTGATATAGCTCAGAATTATTTAAGCATTTATGTGTACTGTTATATCATCAGAATATTTCATTGTATTTTTAGCTGTTGATTTACATATTGTTATTGCATACTTTACTCTAAGCTATAGTGGAGAATATATATAATTTGTGGTTGAAATATAGCAATCTTGGTGTTTGCTGAACTTGGTGTCTTCAAGACAGACCAGACTGAAACAAAATTGGCATACTGTAGGCTAATACTACTTTTAATGGAATGGAATAGAATCTTACAATGTGAATATGCTTCCATCATTCATCCTTTTAGTTTTTTGTGCACTAGAGATGGGCTCATTCCTTTTTTTATTTTTGTACTATTCTTGCGTATCTTTCATTGACAATCTAGTTTTGGCACAAGGAATTTGTGCTGGCTTTTTAAAATGCCTGTTTTTAGCAGGGTTGTGGAATTTGTATGCCTGGCTTGCTTGTGGCTTATTGTTGCGACTGTTCCTGATTTTTGTGTTGTTCTCAGTTATCTACTTGTTGATTGCAGGATGTGTGATAAGGAAGGATGTGCCCCAGATAGTTTGTTTCCTTTTGGGCTCTTGCTTTCTGAATGTTTTGTAGAACAGGTTTATCAGCTCTCTCAGAATGCCAAGCTTCTAGAGACTGACTATCCCAGCTGAATATAGTTACCATGTGACCTAGTGACTGAAGAATTATTGAAGAATATTTTTAACGTTCATGTAATATTTTAAAATGTTTGTTTGGTATTCTTTGCATAAAAAAGAAGTCTATATATGACTTTAACTTCTGTGGAAAGGTAGCATAGATTTTGGCTAATTATGCTAGGAGCTAATGTAATTAGCCATTTTTCTTTATACTTACTTTCATTCAATTAAGTAATATTTAATTAGTAGAAAGCTTTTTTCAGGCAGACAGACAATGCAATTGCTTAAAGCTTTTCAGAATAATTTTACAAAGTATATAGCATGTATGTATGTGGATCTTTGGTTATTCGGGTTTTTCCCCGCGTAGAACTAAAGGTGTAGGCGCAACGTTTCGACGGAATCCCATCCGTCATCATCAGGCTGGTGGCTTTAGCTTCCTTCTTCTGGGAGAAGAATGTGGCTGTTTGTTCCTCTTTTTTAAACTGCCAGAGGGGGTGTGTTCTGTGGAGGTGTGCTCTGATTGGGTGGGGGACCAAGTGTGTTCTGATTGGGTGGGAGTGTGTTTTGAATGGTGGGTGTGTTCTGATTGGGTGGGGGGGTGTTCTGAGTGGATGGGCTGGTCTCAGCTGCCAGCTCCAGACCTGAGCTGGTGAGTTGTGCTGCTTTTGTTCGGCTTCGTGTTTGTGGTGGTGCCATGTTTTTATAGTGGGTGTCAGTTTGCTTATTGTGTGGTTTGGAGGGGTTTAAAGTGGCTGATGTTGCAGCTGTAGTTAGGTTTCTGTTTTGTGGTTGTGCCTCGTTATCATTGTGGGTTCGGATTTGCTTTTTGCATGGTTGTGTGGTGGTGATGTCATGTGATGTTATCATGAGTTTGGGTCTGGTATCATTCTTGGTGGTTGGGCCTCGTCTGTCAATCAAGGCGGGTTTCCAAATGGCTGGTAGGTGAGAGGTATCATCTCGTTTATTCATGCTGTGGGGGCGTTTTTCTATCTCAATGGCTTCTCTGATTATTCTGTTGTTAAAATGTTCAATTTTGGCGATAGTTTTGGTTTTTTTTAAATCAATTTCATGTCCCGTGGCTTCAAAGTGTTGGACCAGGGATGAAGTTTGTTCTCCCTTTCTGAGTGAGTTTTTGTGCTCTTCAATGCGTGCACTTATTCTTCTGTTGGTCTGTCCGATGTATGTGGTGGGGCAGGTGGTGCATGGGATTTCGTATACTCCTTGGTTTTCTAACCCAATTATGTCCTTGGGGTTTCTTAGGATGGTGGATATTTTTCTGTCTGTGTAGAATGCTGTTTTGATGTTGTGTTTTTGGAGGACCTTGCTGATTCTGTCTGTGGTCCCTTTTAAGTATGGGAGGAGGGCTTTGCCATTTTCTTGTTCTCTGTCTTGGGTTTTTGTGGGTGTCTCTCTTCGGATTAAGTTGGTAATCGTGTTTCTTTAGAATCCATTGGCTGTTAGTACATTAGTGAGAGTGTGTAGTTTGGTTTTTAGGTGTTGTTCGTCAGCTAGGTGTTTTGTTCTGGAGATGAGTGTCTTGGCTACGGAGTTGATCTGTGCTGGGTGGTGGTGTGAGAGTGCGTTCAGATAGCGGTTTGTGTGTGTTTTTTTATGGTAGATGGTGTGTCCTAGGGAGCCGTTGGATTTCTTGTAGACTAAGACATCAAGGAAGGGAAGTTGATTGTTAGCTTCTGTTTCCATGGTGAATTGTATTTTGGGGTGTAGGCTATTGAGGTGTATGAGGAAGTCATCCAGTTTTTCTTTGCCGTGTGGCCAGATTACGAAGGTGTCATCTACGTATCTGAGCCAGAGTTTGGGTTTGTGGTTTGATTTTTCTAGAGCGAGGGTTTCAAAGTGTTCCATGTAGAGGTTTGCGATGACAGGTGAAAGGGGTGATCCCATGGGTGCTCCTTCCATTTGTTTGTATCTTTGTCCATTGTAGATGAAGTATGTGTTAGATAGGCAGTGGTTGGTCAGATCTAGGATGTGTTTTGGGGGGTTGTATTTATTTAGGATAGCTGTCAAGGCTTCTTTGATTGGCACTTGGGTGAAGAGGGATACGACATCGAAGCTCACAAGTAGGTCACAGGGCTGTAAGTTTAGTTTACTTATGATCTCTATGAATTGGAATGAGTTTTGTACGTGTGAGGTGATGGAATTTGCGTAAGGCTGTAGTTGTTTGGCAAGAAATTTGGCTAGATTTTCTAGAGGTGAGCCTATGGAGCTGACTATGGGTCTGAGTGGGGTTCCTTCTTTGTGTATCTTGGGCAGACCATAGAGCTTAGGACATCTGGATGATTTTTCTCTGGGAATGATTGTTTTCTGGATCTCTTCACTGATGGGGTGGCTTTTATTTTTGATTTTGTGGTTTTTTCCAGGTAGGTGGTGGGATCTGTCTTGAGGAGTTTGTATGTGGAGTCTCGGAGTAGGTTGGATAATTTGGTATGGTAGTCAGATGAGTTCATTACCACCGTGGCGTTGCCTTTGTCTGCTGGCAGAATGATTATGCTGGTGTCATTTTTTAGGTTAAGTAGTGCTGTCTGTTCCTCTTTGGGTAAGTTGCTTTTGGGTGGTTTGCTGGTGCAGAGGATGTTGGTAACTTCGAGTCTGATTTTTTTGGCGTCATCAGGGTTAATTTTGGTCAGGCTGGATTCGACTCCGCATATAATGGTTTCCGTGGGAATGTGTTTGGGAGCGACTGCAAAATTAAATCCTTTAGACAGGACGTTGGTTTCGGCTTTGGTGAGAATCCTATCTGAGATGTTGTGCACAGTTTGTTTCATGTGTTGCTGTGGGAGAGGAGGGGTTTGTTTCTGGCGTTCCTTTAGTCTTCGGAGTTTATTGGTGTGTGTGTCTGTTTTGTAGGCAGTCTCTGTTTCAGCTCTCCAGACGGCGATTTGTTTGAATTTGTCCCAAAGTGTGGGGTGGATCTTGTTGCTGAGTTTGAGGTGAAGTGTGAGGAGGTCTCTGTTGATTCGGTCCAGGAGGAATCTTTTTGTGTGGAGTTCATTTCTGATTAGGGCCAGTTCAGTTCTTATCAGGATGCGTTTGATGGCTGCAGAGTTGGAGTGGAATTTCAATTGGAAGGATGTGGGGATTAAATTTTGATCTCAGCAGTTGCGTAGGAATGTGAGGTCACACAGAATGGAAGCTCTTCGTACTTCGAGTTTTTCGTAGGTCCTAGTTAGCTGGTAGATTTCCTCCCCGTAGAGGTAAGATATTTGTTTTCTGAGGTTTTCGCGGGTGTTTGTATGTGGATCTTTGGTTATTCGGGTTTTTCCCCGCGTAGAACTAAAGGTGTAGGTGCAACGTTTCGACGGAATCCCATCTGTCATCATCAGGCTGGTGGCTTTAGCTTCCTTCTTCTGGGAGAAGAATGTGGCTGTTTGTTCCTCTTTTTTAAACTGCCAGAGGGGGTGTGTTCTGTGGAGGTGTGCTCTGATTGGGTTGGGGACCAAGTGTGTTCTGATTGGGTGGGAGTGTGTTTTGAATGGTGGGTGTGTTCTGATTGGGTGGGGGGGTGTTCTGAGTGGATGGGCTGGTCTCAGCTGCCAGCTCCAGACCTGAGCTGGTGAGTTGTGCTGCTTTTGTTCGGCTTCGTGTTTGTGGTGGTGCCATGTTTTATAGTGGGTGTCAGTTTGCTTATTGTGTGGTTTGGAGGGGTTTAAAGTGGCTGATGTTGCAGCTGTAGTTAGGTTTCTGTTTTGTGGTTGTGCCTCGTTATCATTGTGGGTTCGGATTTGCTTTTTGCATGGTTGTGTGGTGGTGATGTCATGTGATGTTATCATGAGTTTGGGTCTGGTATCATTCTTGGTGGTTGGGCCTCGTCTGTCAATCAAGGCAGGTTTCCAAATGGCTGGTAGGCGAGAGGTATCATCTCATTTATTCATGCTGTGGGGGCGTTTTTCTATCTCAATGGCTTCTCTGATTATTCTGTTGTTAAAATGTTCAATTTTGGCGATAGTTTTGGTTTTTTTTAAAATCAATTTCATGTCCCGTGGCTTCAAAGTGTTGGACCAGGGATGAAGTTTGTTCTCCCTTTCTGAGTGAGTTTTTGTGCTCTTCAATGCGTGCACTTATTCTTCTGTTGGTCTGTCCGATGTATGTGGTGGGGCAGGTGGTGCATGGGATTTCGTATACTCCTTGGTTTTCTAACCCAATTATGTCCTTGGGGTTTCTTAGGATGGTGGATATTTTTCTGTCTGTGTAGAATGCTGTTTTGATGTTGTGTTTTTGGAGGACCTTGCTGATTCTGTCTGTGGTCCCTTTTAAGTATGGGAGGAGGGCTTTGCCATTTTCTTGTTCTCTGTCTTGGGTTTTTGTGGGTGTCTCTCTTCGGATTAAGTTGGTAATCGTGTTTCTTTGGAATCCATTGGCTGTTAGTACATTAGTGAGAGTGTGTAGTTCGGTTTTTAGGTGTTGTTCGTCAGCTAGGTGTTTTGTTCTGGAGATGAGTGTCTTGGCTACGGAGTTGATCTGTGCTGGGTGGTGGTGTGAGAGTGCGTTCAGATAGCAGTTTGTGTGTGTTTTTTTATGGTAGATGGTGTGTCTCTATCTCTATCTATCTATATATCTCTATCTCTATCTATCTATCTATCTATCTTCAACAATGTGATTGATTCTAAAGCACATTTTACATGGTTGGTAAAAAGTAGACTTTAAGATTCATATTTTAATTTGTATTTCTTTGTATTTGCCTTAATAAATGAGGTGCTTATTTTATATGAAAGTGTTTTCAAAAACACATTTCTAACAGTTACATCAAGAGAAAAAAAAAATCAATGTTTTTGTTCTCTACTTTAAGAGATAAACAAAATGGCCCTGCTTTTATAAATTTAGTCAATTTTAAGGTCATTTCCTTCATAATTTCTATTGCCTATAGCCTTTTCAAACTATTCTTAGAGAAATGTGCAAAAGCTATTTCATCATATTTCTCAATGGAGGGAGAAATTCTCCATTCTCTGCAGTGGTGGCTGAAGCAGATAACGTATTTTCTTTTTTTAGAAAATATTTTTCTCTATATATGCGTAGCAGGGACATCTATATACTTAGCATTGTGGATTCTTTTTTTCAGTTTTTCATAATTGCACCTTCAATTCACTATAGGATGGTTGGCAGTAGCTTAGTGCAGACTGTGATGATGCCAAAATAAGAATATGCATATAATTACATCATCCCATAAATGTCTCCCTTATGAATTTCTACCTCAATTGCAACATAGGTCACATCATTTGAAGGATGATGTTATGTGTAGGTCACCATTTGTCCTCTTGCATAGTCCCATAAAAATAATAGTTGGTAATATGACAGTACTCATACCCTTAATACTACACAGTATGCTCTCTACAGGGATTGCCTTTGAAGACATCTTAAATTCCAGTTAGTACAAAATATCTTGTTCTACATGCTAACTGTGAGTTGTCACTATAAAAGAATTCCAAATTGAAATTAAAGGGGTGATTTTCCCCTAAATATGGTTTGATCAGTAGATTTGTACTGTACAGGTAAATTGGCCTTGAGTGAGAACTTAGGATCCATTTGGTTTTTTGACTATCTTTTTATTTTCAAAAGTCTCCAACAACAACATTTTAAAGCACCAATATTCTCCTTATCCTGCTTTCACTTCTAGAGAGTGCAGGAATTTGAACTTTGTTGGTATAGACACATCTTGGTGTCTGGATATCTTTCCCAAGGTTTTCATTGCATCTTAACCAAGTTCTCATCTGCAGCATATTTCTTAATGATAAATTCCTGGTTTTTTTAAAAAATGTATTTATTTACAAAAAGTTTAAAGCCAGCCAGTAGCCAAAGCTCTCTAAGTTGTATAAAATAAAATACGATAAAAGCATCAGAGAGTAGAATATTTAGCACAACTTCAAGTAAAACACAAAATAAAACCACTATATGAACTAGGCAGCAGCAGAGCAGTTATTGAAAAACTAAAACAATATGAATTAAAATACACTTAAAAGCCAATTTAAAAGTCTGTGAAAATAGAAAGATCTTAACCTGGCATCAAAATGATGCTAATGTATTTGCCAGTCAAGTCTCATTAGGGAAAGAATTCCATACATTGGGTGTTATCAAATAAAAAAAAAAAACTCTTTCTCTTATAGTAGCCCATCTCACTTCTTTTGGTGAAGCAGCCTGGAGGAGGGCATCTTTAAATAATCTTAAGCAGGCATATACATAGAATGAAGGCTACTGCTAAGCTTGTAAGCCGCCCTGAGTCTTTGGAGAAGGGCGGGATATAAATGGAATTAAAATAAATAAATAAATAAATAAATAAAATCCAGGTAAATTTATATGAAAGAAGTACATATGGTTGCTTTTCTGCTGATTGCCAATCCTAAAGGGCAAAAGTTGTCCACTACTTAATACCTTCATTTTCATTAAGGCTTGTTACTTCATTAGTTTTATATTTAATAAAACTAAATATTAGTTTTCATTAGTTTTATATTTAATCTTAATCCCATTTTCCACTTTATTTAATTGTGTTCCTTAGCTTTCATTACTACAGCCTGCAAAGGAGCATCATCAGCATAGTGCAGTTATTGATGTTTCTTTCTCTAATTTTAAAACCATATTCATTTTCTTCCAATCCATGTGCCCTTACTATATATTCGGGCTATAGCTTGCATAATAAAGAAAACCATGCAGCCTTGTCACTCTTTCATTTGTTTGATCTTCTTTGAATCAGTTATCATCTGTGCATTGGCATCCTTTAATATACCAATCTGACACTAAAACGTCTTTCTGAGTTGAAAGATTTTTGGAAAATTTTCCTTCCCCCCCACTCCTTGTGTTTGGATCTTCCTGTTTCCATCTTCCATATTTTTACATATATTGTTGTCATACAGCTTTTTCTCTTTTCTAAGTGCTCCCTGAAAAGGCTAAGTTTGTTCATGATATCTTTTTCTTTCTTGGCTTTGCTTTCTACAGACCATGGCTTATGCAGAGAAGAAAAATATGAAGTCTTCCAGATGCTGCTGAATTACTTTTTGCAGCTTTCTCAACCAGCATAGCTAATCCTGAAGGATTACAAGAGTCAACATCATCTGGAGAGTAATGAGTTTGATACCTTGGCATAATGGAATAGTGCTTGATTTATTAGGGGATTTGTGGGAATTTATTGTTGTACAATCCCCTGATAAATGCAGCATTCCTATAGCTATCACCTTATTCCACTTCTTTTTAGTAGGCAAGGATTGTTGCTGATGTCCTTGAAAAAGAAGAAGGCATTTTAAGAACCACTTTCATTGGAAAGATACTGAAAGCAATTTCATAGTTCAGATGATTCAGAAACTCTTCTGATTCTTCTTCTCCTAAGGGCAAATTACACGAGGGCTAAAATTAAGGAGATAAAAATGCATGCATAAAACCTGACCTCCAGTGATGCCATCCTTTCAAAGTTCAACCTTCCCAAATTCAAAAAAGAGGTCAGATATCAATTCTACATGCGTTCACTTGAGCTGAACCTTCCAAATAATCAAGAAATCTGATAAGCTCAAAGGAAATGCATATAATCTATCCTAGTTTCCTAGAGTTGAAATAAAAATAAAAGTATTTAAATAAAGTGTTTAAGAGATGAACTAGAAAACTGTAACAGCTAGAGTTAAATTTCAGAAATGGTTCAGAGCTCTCAGTGTTAAATTCAGAATCTTAGATGCAGTATCAGTAAAACAGTAAGGAGGAACTGACTCTCTAAATGCTAACCTTATGCAGCTCATCCATTTGTAAATGTCTGGATATTTAAACTGCATATTTATTACACTGATAACAATCCTTACTGGAAGACCTTTAGTGATATTTGTTTCTTTTTCTACAAAAGGACAATGTATCTAATGTACATCATTATCCTATTGTTTGTTTACTGAAAATTAATTTGCCATGTGTCTTGATTTACTCATTGATACCATTATCACAAACAAAGCTAGGCAATTGTCTAATTAAGTCACTATTTGACTGTTGTCGTGGCAGTCAGATTAAATACAAAAGGAAATTATTTTAAAGAATATATATGAGATTTATTTGAAGCTACTTTTTGCATTTTAAGAGATACAAGCTAGGATACAAATAAGCATCTCCTTTGGTAGATTTATCAGCTTGATGATCCCTAAGGACATTCAGACAACCATTTTAGTGCCTCCTGTTCCTTGTACCGTGGTTTAATTTTTATAACAAATGTCAGTGCTTAAAGGTGGGATATGCATGCCGTGTGCCTGCAGAAAGAAAAATAGCTAGGAATTTAAAAGCTGAAATGTTATACCTAAAAGTTAAAGAAAATATATACACGTCCCTCATCAGACCACCAAGATAAGTTGAACATTCTGTGTGCAATTTGGAATATTTATACTGAATTTAAAGCTGGCATCTGAAAATGCTAAGCAGTTAGTACCTAAACTGAAGACTATCAGGAAATCCTAGGACAGAATGTGCTAGACATGTCCTTTTTTTGTAAAAGAAAAAGGTGCCGGAACTCACACATATCATACAATCCGCCTTGCCTATCCTACAAGGTTCCATCCAAAAAAGGTGCCGGAACTCCGTTCTGAGGGTTCTATGACAAAAAAAGCCCTGGTGCTAGATAAGGAAGTCAAAAGAATATCTGGAAGAAGGCAGTGGCAAACAACTTCTATGTAATTATCAAGAAAACTACATGGATATATTTATTAAGTAACCAGGCGTTGTGCTGGACTCACTGGAGACCATATATTATTGCTTTTTAAAAAAAGCAAATGAAGCAAGCATCTAGGGCAGGGGTCTTCAAACTTGGCCCTTTTATGACTTGTGGACTTCAACTCCCAGAATTCTTGAGCCAGCGCGGCTAGCTGAGGAATTCTGGGAGTTGAAGTCCACAAGTCATAAAAGGGCCAAGCTTGAAGATCCCTGATCTAGGGACTGCCTCTCTTATTCTGAACCTGTCCTTTCAAGGGTTTCCCATCCTTATGCTGCATTGTTCCCAAGCTGGGAGAAAAAAAAAATACTCTGTTGGCTGTTGGCTCTTACATTTAGAAAATCTGAAAAGATCTCTCTCTCTCTTTAAATTGACGTTTAAATAAATTTCACATCACATTTCAGTGCTATTTTAATCTACGTTTCTAACTTCATATATTCTTTTTTATTGTTGTTGTTTTTTTAAAAAAAATGTTAGCTGCCTTGAGTCCTCACTTGGGGGGGGGATGCTGGGTACAAATCAACTCAAAAAAAGTAAGCAAAAATAAACTTATAAACTGTCCAACTGTTCAATGTTTGATAAGGACTTCATAACTTATTCCAATTAGTACAAAGCTTATTGAGTGACAATATCTATTACATTGTTTACATTGGATCACTCAAAATCTGAACCCATCTATAACTCTGCTGTTCAAAATTAAAGTAATGTTAACTTTAGTGGTAATTATTCTTTATTTACTTCTTTCTACATGTAATTGTTGAAATACACATTAAAGCCATTTTTGTTCATATTTCCAGATTTTGTTATTTGAGAACTGTGTTCTATTATATATTTGTATTTCTTGTTAAAACACAATTTGTATGAAAAATCTTGCTAAGTAAATTATTATTTTTTTAAAAAATGAGATTTTAATTGGGATTTTTTTAAAATAAGAGCCTATATTTAAATACATAGTGTCAGTCTTTATAAAATTAATCTCTTTGGACTTCCCTGAAACGTTTCTCACATATCCTGGCTCATTGTCAGTTAAAATCAGTGCCATAACTGAATTTTACATTTTTCAATTTACATCTGTTTAAAGTGCTATGTGCTTCCTGCCAACTTCTCAGATCAACTGGTGTACTTTTTCTATTTTCTCTTGGTATGGTTGCGGTCATAGAAATTTTAGAAACTTTGTTTTAAACCTTTCCATAAAAATTGACTTTCTTTTGCTGTCTTTGAGAAGCAAAAAATAATTCATGTCTTCACTTTCATGTCCCACAAAGAGAACTGGAAAGATGTCTTTGATAAGGAAAGATTGAAGTAGTCCCTAATTCCATGAAGGATCTGGAGATGACATTTTATATAATTTGGGGAGGTGAGATTATTTTAAGGTTTTATAAAGCTTACCATGGTGTTAAATGAGAAAGCAAGTATCAATGGCTAGAAAAAGGAGACGAAAATAAGAATCTGATTTTGACTGATATCTTAATGCTGTGATTTCCCTCTTACAAATCAAGCAAAAATCTTTAGTGTAAATCAGGGGTCTTCAAACCTGGCCCTTTTGTGACTGATGAATTCTGGGAGTTGAAGTCCACAAATCATAAAAGGGCCAAGTTTGAAGACCCTGGTGTAAGTCATGTGAAGCAGCTATGTATGGTGCTCTGCTGGCTATTTAGCAGCTCCCTCATGCTACAGTTTTAAGTAGCAGTAAATAATAAAGTGTCTCAAGCATTTGATGTGCTGGCTATTTTTTTTAAAATAAGAATGAAAATGATACACTTATAGGAGAAAATAAAGAAGACATGGGATCTTCTTGCATAGTCCAGTTGGTAAATATGGATTATCTAAGATCTGATTCAAAGAGATCAATAGATGCAACACAACAAATCTTGACATCTAGAATCTCTGGAGATAATATAACCTTCAGGTTATCAATGAATATGCCCATATCAGTTTTTTAATAATAAGAAAAAGTGCTCAAAACTTTTTGAAAGCTACAGTTACAGATTTTGCTACCATGCAACAACCACAGTTGTATTATTCTCCATGCAGATTTTTCAGAAAATGTTGTGAATATTATAAGATAACTTCGGACTTGGGAAAACATTATCAAATGTTATCATGTAACTTACAATTTATCTAACACAATCCACAAACAGTGAAAGATCATACAGAAACAAGTTATTCATAAAACAGATATGGTAAAAAGCAAAAGAGGATTTGGAAAGGAAGACTTTACCCATGCAAAAGATTTTCTTGCTTTTTTACAAAGGCTTCACTAAACATGAATCCTATCATGAAAAGCTTCACCCTGCTGATTTAGTTTAAGGTTCCTGCTGAGCACCCAGGATCAGAAATGAAACATGCATGAGCATTACCAGCTTGTACATAACTTGCAATGCATTATTTTAGATTGGTTCTTAAAAAGTATAAACAAACTGGAGCCATACATCAGAATAAAGAACATAGGGAGAAGATGGTAATTCCAAAATAGGAAGTTTGGGATACTAACCCTTTTATCCCCTTAAGACTTAGATTGCCCAAGGTTGATTTAGGCCTTTTATGTTTGAGCTAGCAGAGAGGAGATGGTTCACTTGATACCAACATAAAGCAAAAACTTAAACAAATCCTTATCATGATTCATCAGAATAATTTGCATGCAAACTGTATTCCAAATACTAGTTGCACTGAATTTGAAAACCTCTTACTGAAATGACTATCAATAATAAAAAAAATATACATTTGAAGGAATGAGAGAGAGTGGGGAAAAATTCATTTACAATGCACTAGCATTTTCCTCAGATGCTAATTAAATTTATCTGAAATACCTGAGATGCAATTAAGAAGAAAACAACAAATACTGCAGCCTTGCATATAGTATTTGGGAAGTAACTTACATAACCAAATGCACATTGCTTAAGAATGGGAATGTGTAAACCAAAGAAAAGTTATTTAAAATTATTAGCATGCATGAAAAACAAATACTCAAGGCAGTTTATGTAGTTTGGTGGTTTACAACTGACTAAAAGTGGGCTGTATTTCATTTTATAAGTAATTAATTGAGAAATATGTTGGATGTATGTTGATAGATACAGTTCGTAATGTATTGGCCATTTCTGTGTAAAATCATTTGCTTAATGTCTGATCACTTGTTTAATGTCTGACCTACTTTTTTCTGTGTTATGTAACGGTTGCTGTTACTGAGCCAGACTTGCTGTCTCCAGGCTGATAATTAGGTTTGGGGAGGGAAACTGCTACTTTAAACCTATTGGTCACCGCCTAGAGGCCAACAGTATAAATAGCTGCGCAGCAGCCATAAGCTTGCTTCTGTTCTGAATTAATAAACTTGTTTGCTGTTTCAACACTTTGTCTCGCTTAGTGCCTAAAGAACTGAACATGTAACACAGTTATAGTTATGGTTAGGTGACTTCTTTATTTAATTTCTATAGCCACCCATCTCAGCCCAGTAATTCTGGGAAGTGAGAAATTCTAAAACAATTTTAAAAATGCAAAAAAACAAAACAAAATCCAGAATAACAGAATAACAGAGTTGGAAGGAACCTTGGAGGTTTCCTTACTCAGACAGGAAATCCTATACCATTTCAGACAAATGGTTTTCCAATCTCTTCTTAAAAACCTCCAGTGTTGGAGCATTCACAACTTCTGGAGGCAAGTTGTTCCACTGAATAATTGTTCTAACTGTCCTTAGTTCTAGGTTGCCTCTCTCCCTGATTAGCTGCCATCCATTGCCTCTTGTCCTGCCTTCAGGTGCTTTGGAGAATAGCTTCATTCCCTCTTCTTTGTGGCAACCCATGAGATATTGGAATCTGCTATCATGTCACCCCCTAGTCCTTCTTTTCATTAAACTAGACATATCCAATTCCAGCAACCATTCCTCATATGTTTTAGCCTCCAGTCCCCTAATAATCTTTGTTGCTCTTCTCTGCATTCTTTCTAAAGTCTCAACATCTTTTTTACATTGTGGCGACCAAAACTGGATGCAGTATTCCAAGTGTGGCCTTACCAAGGCATTGTAGAGTGGTATTAACACTTCACATGATCAAAAATAGATACAGTTACTCCTTGACTTAAAACCAATCACTTAGCAACTGTTCAAAGTTACAGTCACATGATCACATTTTGGGTGCTTAACAAGCAGCCCATGTTTATAGCCATTTGCAATGCCCCACAGTTCTGTGACTGTGATTTACAATGTTTTTTGCTTTACTTTCCATTTTAAGGAGGGGGGGGAAAGCCCTTTGCAGACGTGTGGCATTTGCTTAGTGATCATGGTGCTTGCTTAATGACCACCACATTGACTTAACAATTGCGGCATTTGCTTAACAACAGCCACAAAAAGTGTTATAAAATTAAGTTGATTACATGGATGCCTTAACTTACAACCAGCATGACATACAACAGAAATTCCAGGCTCCATTAAAGTTGTAAATCAAATAATACTTGTATAAGCAACATGTGCTTGTCATGCTGTTTGTAATGCTGAGCAACATTCATTGTTAAGAAGTAGCAACTGGAGAAAAATCTTGAATGGGAATCTCGTGGCTTCTCAAGAAGTATTTGACAGCCATTCTGGACACAAAAGGTCTTGTTTAACTATAATCTTAATTTGATAATTCTAATCCTTATTTAGCTGAAACACTTTAATGAAAAGCCATTAACTAACTTTTACCATTTGAGCTTACCAACCTGAAACACTGGGGTTTCAATTAATATGATATCAAAAAATGTTCCAGCACAAAATAGCACAAAAATGTTTTATTTATGAAATGTTTTAAAATTATTTAGTTTCTTACAGTAACTTTTAAAAACTTTTTAAAACCTTTCTTTATACCTTTCTCTGTGCCTTTGAATTTCCATGGCAATCACATTTCCCAGTCTGAAAAAGTTCAGTGAGAAAGTTCCTTTAAGCTTTATTTATTTTTTCTGTAAAAAAGTGTGAAAAGCCAAAGCCAAAGAGGCTCCATTAACTCAATAAATAATTATATGCTATTCAACCATGCTCCTCAGCTATTTATAATTAAAGTGGAAAAAACCTTTAGAACTCATGCGAGTATTTTATCAAAGGTCGTTTCTCCTTCAAAAAATTGCCAAAACGTATTTCCATCAAACTGAATGAAAATTGGAGGGTATTTCTATGTGCAGAAGATTTTTTTTCCAGGGAAACATAAACATATATTTATTAAACTAAATACAACCTACATTTTTCTTTAATTTCATGCTACTTCGTGCATTCTGTACAAAAGTGGAAAAGCATGAAAATTTCATTCCCTTATCATTAACTGATTTTCCAGCTCCCATCATTAAGTGTCCATCATGTAATATTTTGAAAATTAAGGATTTTCCCTTACTCTTAATACTTCATAAGGATGTTTGATAGAAGTAATTAAAATGATAACTAAAAGTAAAAATGTTCTAGATTCCCTTGTTTAAGTGAAAAGATTTGATTTGATCTCATATATAATAAATATATGAAAGTAAATATATATTTTATAAGAATATATAGTGCCGCCTTAGGCATAATGATAAAAGGAGAGACCTTGCCAGTCATTCTCCCTCAGCCCAAAGAGGTAGACAATGGCAAATCACTTCTGAAGAACTTTGACAAGAAAACTGCAGGGACTTATCCAGGCAGTATCAAAAATCAAAACTGAAGACAAAAGGGGGAAAAAAAGTATAGATTGTTTCCCTGGTTATAATATTCTATAACTAGATTTCGGTGGTGTGACAAATTAGTTACTTTCATTTTGCCTTAGCTTTTCTACCGTATAATTGCAGACATGATTTTCCCCCCATATCTGCAATAATCTGAATATATATATTATATATTTCTTTTCATCCACAGAGCAGCTAATTCTCACTTAAAAGAAAAAAAGGAAATTGGGAGAATGCAAAATAGAAAGTTTGATCCAGAGAGCTGAAAGTTTGGTATGTATTACTGCATTTTCAGTCATGTTTGTAATGTTAAATTATGTTTGCCCCTAATGATGAGAAGGCTCATAAAAATGGGCTCTTATGTATCCGTCCTAGGGTAATATTTGTATATGGCATGGGAAGAAAAAAAATATCTACATAAAATTCAAGAAAATTAAAGGGATTGGACTACTTGATGGCATTTAAAAGGTGACCAAAGGATTTTCAATCTTTGTTTATATGTAAAGGGCACAGCATTTTTCCTTAAGAAATTCCTTCAATCTCAGTCCTTTCTCTGATCCCCAGGTGATCATATACATTCAAGATGAATGGACTAAACCATGTGAGGTGTAAATTAAAATGTTATTTACATGTAAAAAGTGCAGTGCCTTGGTTTTAGCAGATTTTTAATTGGAAAAGAAGCAATTAAGTTGGACTCACGTGGTGTTCTTTTGAAGGTAAACACCCCCCCCCCACAAACGTACTCTCCTCAGAGTTGGCAGTCAAATTCTTTCACATTCGTGCTTGCCAACTTTTTTTCTCTGAAGTTTCACTTCATCTTAGCAGCCATGTGACAAACAGATTGTTTTTTGTAGAGAAGAGTTGAACAGGTTTAATTTGGTTGACAAATTTGGTTGATAAAAGTGGATGACAATTTTATCAATGAATGTGTTTCAATAATTGCTGATTATATTTGTGGGACTGCCTTCTCCTATGAACATCTACCATCTCACAGACTCCCACAGGAAGGGTATGCTACATTTTTTCTCTTTTAAATTTTGTAATGTTAGGAAATCTAGGTAGCATGTCTTTTCAGTGGTTGACCCTGTGCTTTGGAACACACAACAATTGTTGCCTTGATATACAACAGGCTCCAACCTGACTAATGTTTAAGAAAGCCATTAAAACCTGTGTACCTCTCCATCTGTTGAATGGAGATCCTTGTTTGTATTTGTATCATTGCCCTTAGTTGTCATGATACATTTTGGATTTTTTGTTGTTGTTGCATACTATCCAGAATCACATTGATTGAGCCAGATGGTCTTTAAATCTAGTTAATAAATAAAGAATCCTTCATAAACAAATGCGTGTGGGTGTGGGGAAATCCTTCAGATTTAAAAATAAAATGTTAAAACATGAATGTGGGAAAGCAATTGACTGACAATGGTCCCCTTCTGGCATCTGTCTTGTCAGTGGCCAATCAAGAACAAAATAGTTATGCTAATGGATTCTGTAAGATTCCACCATGAATTCATAAATGAGGAATGAAATGAAAGCCAAAAGTCAGACAGGAAAAGTTATTCTCTGTATATGGGTTTCTGTGCCAGATGTTGAATAATGCACTTTTTATCATCTGCAGACTTGAGGATAATAAATAGGTTTTGAAAGATACCATATTATGTAGGTCATTTTAAAATTTAAAACATGTCTATAACTGGTACCAACCAGATTTTGCTCTAAAGGCATAGTTAAATGAATAGATTTTCAAGTTTATTTCCTTTGTATTGACCTGTATATAATCACTTATTTTAATACAAATGAACTTGTGTGTCCTAGTGATTTTCAGTAGAAGAGAAGTGTTAAAGAATTCCATGACAGACTTTGAAATGGTATAAATGCTTGTATCAAAGTCTACTGAGATACCTCATAACATGCTCACAAACGTGCTTCTAAAATGAGATTCCTTACTGGACTATATTAATTATATTTTAGAAAAACTTAAACAGGAGAATTTACATCTAAAAATGCCCACACCTCTCACTAAATACTATGAAAATTAGAAGAAGCAATACATTCTACACTACAAGATTCTCTAAATATAAACAATCATGCTTCCTTAAAATGGACTGGAATTTTATCCTTTTAATATGAATAGTAAAATGGATTAGATTCATATTGGAGCATATATTACTATATGAGAGTTGAGATGGTCAGAAGTGATTTCCTTCTGGCGCTAAGTGACAAATCAAATAAAATGGTCAGTACCATCCCTTCTATTGAAATCTTTACATTGAAATGCTGAATTGTGTTGCGTGGAAGCAATGGTTCAATGTGGCTTGATTCCATAATGAAATCAACCATTCGTATCATTCATGTCATAATTTGAAAGATTCAAGTTCCCTACATTTTCCAAAGTAAATCTTATGGAGCATCATATAGTGGCTGTTAATATCCTCTCTCTCTCTCTCTGCCTTTCCCTCTCTCTGTCTCTCTCATTGTATGTGTGTATGTACAAATACACATACAGTATATACCAAGGGTGAGAGGGCTGCTCTTACTTGCAAGACCTAACTGGGCACTGAATGTCCCTTGCCAGGTTTCACATGTGGCATTTCCCATGAAGCTAGGGATGGTATGGAGAATAACTATTGCCATCTCAGATGCCTTGAAGACTTT
This sequence comes from Vipera berus, assembly GCF_964194415.1. Classification (NCBI taxonomy): domain Eukaryota; kingdom Metazoa; phylum Chordata; class Lepidosauria; order Squamata; family Viperidae; genus Vipera; species Vipera berus. The sequence goes on from NC_138203.1 coordinate 61,093,998, forward strand.
CATGGGCACTGCTCTGTAGATAGCTGGTTATGAGACTCTGTTTGTGAAGTTAAGCTTGGAGGGATCTCAGGAGATGGTTACTTGTATATCAGCCTTTCTGCTGCACAGCATCTTTTCTGCCTGAGATCTTTCTTTCTCTCCTAAACCAAATGATTACAAAATAAGACTGGTAAGAATGGGGTGAGGTACATAATCATCAGGGACTCAGTATTTATTCTGCTCCTGGGGAATCTTATCAAATATTTAGCAGGCCATTCAGATCCATTATACCTACATTGTTCTTTGGAAACCTGGATCCATCTGAGAGAAAAATAGCTGTTTTATATGTACATATCAAATAAACATATATTGCATTGTTGCATCTTAGGTAAAGCTACCACAGGGAAAATAATATTGGAAAACATTGTTTGTGTCACAGAAACCATAGTCATGACAGACATGTAGTCTTATGATAAACATGCACGATGAGCCTGTATTTACACTGCATAGAAGATTTTTTCCCCTGAGATATTTTAAGGCAATTTCAAAGGCAAAAACCTACTTTTAATCCTACTGGAATACTGAAAAGGACTTGTGCTGCACAAGATTTTATCTAGGATTTGTAAGATATTCAGAAAAAAAGCCTAGTCTTGTTCATGAATAATTTTTAAAAGCCAAGGAAAACTTTTAAAAATACCAGTACTCCTATCACAAAAAGCAGAAAATTTTTGAACAATGGTAGAATATAATTGAATGATTGAGCGTTGAACAGAATGAGTTCAAGTCTTTTTTTTTTTACTTGGAACAACTGAAAAATTGAATGAGTGAATTCAACCCACACTGTTTTAAGATTTCATAAGTTGAAAAACGACCTTCAAGTTACATAGAGCCAGAACACATTTCTTCATTCGTACAATAAATATTAGGGAGATAATTTGGTGTAGTGGTTAAGGTATCAAACTAGAAACTGGGTGACTGTGAGTTCTAGTCCTGTCTTGGGAACAAAGCCAGATGGGTAATCTTGGGTCAGTCACTCTCTCTCCATCCCAAGAAATAGGCAATGGCAAACTCTTTCTGAAAAGCCTTGCCAAGAAAACTGCAGCAACCTGTCTAAGCAGTTGCCCAGGATTCAATGCTGACTTCAAGGCACAAATATTCAATAACAAATATTTAATTATTTAATTCCACATATCTTTAGTATATGTGCAAAAATGAATGATAACATTAACATTGATTTTATTTATCCATTAAAACAGATCATTGCAGAAATAAATCTTTAAATAAATAGTACATATCAACCTCAGATGTCTCCTTTATCTAATTTTTATTTATCAAATTTATTGGCTGCCCATCTTACCAAACAGTAACTCTGGGAGGCTTACAATGTTACAAGATAAAACTATATAAATACTACAAAGATATAAAATACAAAATCCAATAGCTAAAAGATGGGGTAGGGATGTGGTAGGATGGGATGGAGAAGTTGGGATTTGATATTAATCTATCAATTATCTCCAACATGAAGCTCCTCCTTTGGAGCCTGAAGGCTAAATATAGCTCTTTTAGGCTTGTGCCTTGGCATGCATATTTTCCAATGAGACAAAGTGAGACAGGAAGATCATTTTATTACAATTTATCAGAATATTCAGATAAAAGGGATTCCTCTCATTAAAAGGGGGAACCCCAATCTTTAGCTTACAACACCTTTTATGGTTAACATAACAAAGAAAAATCCAAGAGGAAAGTTGATTGGACAGGATAAAAGTAACCTCCCCTTTGCATAGGAAATCAGTTACATGTGGTCAAGTATGTTATACATTTGCATCCCATAATATCACACATGTTTATTAAAATGAGGTCTGACGTCAGAAGAGGTGTATATTGTAAGGAAAAAGGTTATTTAGAGTTCACTAAAGGGATAAACCAGACCCCAATTTGTACTAACAAACTTTTTCTTATCTTCGGCCTGTTTATCTCTTCAGTTTAGGAGTGTTAAAAGCTATTCTTAAATTCCTGTCTGTGTTGTACCTGAACAGAGAAAATAAACAATCTGAAGATTTATTTTTTCAGTTTAGACATGTTAAAAAACTATCTAATCAATCCATAAAACTATCCTACATTCCAAACCGTAATGAACCAACATTATTTTAAAAGAGAGAAAATACATAAATTAAAATACAAAGTAACTGTGTTAGTTAACAAAACTCATGTCATTTGCCCCTCTAGCCCCATGCCAACTGGTAGAGCCAGGTCTTTAGGCTCTTATGGAAGGTCAGGAGGATTGGAGCAGACCTCACACTGGGAGGCAAGATGTTCCACAATGGCAGAGAAGGGCTTTGCATGTCTTTCTTCTTGGATTTCCCTAGCTGATGGGGCCCACAGCATGACTCCTCTGCCGGCATGGGTAGGGCAGGCCAATCCCAGTGGGATGAGTTGGTCCCTTAAGTAACCTGGGCCTTTGTAAGTGCAGAAATATTATTGATGTCTCTGCCATCTAGAGGTGTTCATAGTGAATGAAGCCCACAGCTACTGATCTTCTACCAATAATTTGATCTTTGGTGATTTTAACAGAAAATAAGAATGGGTATTATTTAAGTTAAAACATTTTTGAAAAAAGTACTTAAGTGAAAGGAAAAAAAAAATGTTTTAGTGCAAATTCTACCAAATCATGCCCAGTAGTGTTGACATGACATAGTCAAACATTAATGAAAAGTGTCTACCCCTTATTGATTATATCTTGAGAGCACTCCATGAGTGGTATTAAAAAACACAACTCTGACTGCACTTTAATCTCTAATAAAGACTTAGGGAAATGAGGAGAAGTTCCAAAATGGGCAATACTTGATGTTCAGTTGCTGGATACACTGAATTATTTTTTCCCCTAGTTCCTGGAATAAGTTCACTGCATGTTAAACAGAAATAGCATAAGTAAATAAAAACCAGGGTAATATAATACATCAATTTGGATCTGCAACCTTACCGAATCTGTGCTTCAGAGCATCAGGAACAGCATATAGATACGCATTAATTTGCACAAATCCATAAATACTAGGATCAAAGCTCCACATGCATAAATGATAAAATACTTGTCAATTTCAGAAGGCAAGATCATATTAATCAAATCTCTAAAGCAACTCAACATCCCGCCTAAACTGTTCAGTTACTAATGCCTTCTCTTTAGTATACAATAAATATTTATGCCATCCATTTTATTTAAAAAGAAAATCTTCCTCATTTTTATGAAACATAGAAGGACATGCAAGTTGTCTCCATTCAAGCAAAAATACTAGAACAAGGAATTCACTTGGAAAAACACTGCCTTTAAAGAGGTATTTCAAGGTTAAAAGCAAAATTATAAAATATTCATAACTTGGTCCTGGCATTCTACTTTTTTCATCTTCTTCATACAGTATAACGACTGCAAACTTCCAAAACAGGGAACATAATGCCTTGTTAAATCATTTGCATTTATTTTCAAGCGTGCTCTCAAAATGTTTATTCTACATGCCGAATACTTTCTGATTGCAGACCTAGATAGGGGATGAAGTAATTTTTTGCTATTCATTGTTTAACAGAAAGTCAGAGTTGCTAGTTTTTTCCCCAAGCACTGTACATTTTTCTTTCATTGTGATGAGGTGCAGTGACTCAGTTCTTAATCAGAGAGTACAGGAGGTTGAAAATACATTGAACAGCTTTTTTTATCAGAATAGGAAGTTTGAATAGGAAGGTTGAAGGCTGATGGTTGAATACATTCCTCCTGCAATTGCCTGACAAATTCATATCCTGTTCCTTCATTGATCAACCATTTACATATGGCAATTTCCATGGAAAAGTGTGGTTCATAATAAAAAAAAACCCACTGAGGGCCTGGATGATCTGAATGAGCTTTTCTTTACTATCTCACAACATTACTCCCACATTCATATTAGGGTGTACTGTATCTACATTATAGCTTTTTTGGTTTTATAACAAGTCCATGCTCAGGACTCTCTCAAACAGTTGTTGCACTTGTAGCTTAGACTATATGTTTGCTGCAAAGTGTTTTGTAAGAGATCATTCATTTCAGTGAAGTAAAAGGTCCAGAATATTCCAGGGAGACAGAATTATAGTTAAATCAGTACTCAGAATTTGTCTTAGTCTTTGCAAATCAGCTTATATTTCACAATTGGGATGCACTATTTTTAAAAAAATGCCATAATTCAATTCATGTGAATATCAAAATGACAAACCTGTGCCTTTTTTCACATTGGGATGAAAGCAGCAAGGACAATAAATTCATTATAGGACATTAACCCTGCCAATTTGTTTCAAGAATCTCACAACAATAAGGTTTTCATGATACTCATTAAACTGCCCTTTTGGATATGTATGGTTTTGTTGCTTCTGATTATGGATTTAGTTTGATTTCAGGAAGACTGACATAATTGGTTGACAAACCTGGGGATGAGCACTTACATGGATACTACTTTCAGCAAACATTGACTCCTTTTGAGTATGGCTTGGAAAAAGACAGATATTTTGTCCTTGTGTGGTGGTGTTTACTGGTCCCTGAATTCATTTTTTTAAACTATTTTTAAAATTTGTTTCAATATACATAAATTTTAAAAATTGGAAGAATAGAAAAACATTCTACTGTTGAACCAATCTTATGATCATAAGAATTATATTTAAAAACAGAGGAAAGAAAACTGGATGTCAGAAATAGTATGTAAATTTTCAAGAAAAAAAAGAAGCCAAAGCCAAGAAGGAACTTGAGTGTTCAGAGAACTGTTAGAAGAAATAAGATGTAGTGTTACAACATCTGATTCCAAGAAGACTGACATAATTGTTGGCAAACTTGACTCCTCCTGAGAACGACCATTTCAAGGGTACTATTCTGGGTAAAAATTAATACCTTATGATTGTGGCTAATGAAAAGATCTGAAAACATAGAGGCATGGTACACCTCTTCCTTTAATTTTCATAGCTGTTGACATAAATTATACAATGAACTTTTTTTAAAAAAAATATGTGTGTGTGTGAGATGGGCAGCTTTATAACTCAAATAAATAAATGAGCAAACAAACCCATATTTGTCCCCTAACATTAATTTTCCCAGTACAAACATTTTGTATGCATATATCATTCAAAGTCAGCTGTGTCTAATTTTACCAAAATATTTTTTGCTTGTTTGTTTGGGTGTTTGGGGGAAATGATGAGTGGATGTTGAGCTATGTATTTTGGAAAGAATAAATTTTAGTAGACTTTTGATGCTAATGGCTATTCTATTGCAATGATTAAGGAGAATGAAAAGCCCCAAATTGTTTTAAAATAAATTATCAGAAGAATTTTTATGTATTTACATCTGCCCAGAGAAAATGATGCATGAACTCATATAGGTATCTAGGAAATGCGAAATAAATTTAGAAAACATCAAATTCTCGGAAGGATTTTTAATATTTTATTTCTCAGGAAATGATTGCTAGAGGAAAACCTCCAGTTTTTAATCTGAGTTAAACCTCATAATAGGTGAGATTTATAATCTGCTTACTCTAAATGCTAAGACTCACATATGGGACCACAAAGAAGTGAATACTAAAAAAAATATGAATGAATTTGAGCCTTATTTTTCTTCTTTTTCACCCTAGAAGGCCAATTTTTTCTTCTTTTTAAAAGTCACTTCTATAAGACTTCACATTTTAAATCTTTTTAATTAAAATTTTAGTAAAGAAGGAAGACAGATACAATAATCCTTCAAGACCTCTAAATAGTGAAACTGCAGCAAACCCATTGTGTATATGTGTTCTAATATGTATGTGTATGCATTTATTGTGTGTGTTTGTGTTGTGTGTGCATTCCCAGCAAGAGAGAGATAGACAGCAAGAAAAAAAGAAAAAGAATGCAGTAAAATTAAGAGACTTATTTAATAAGAAACATCTGTTTCATAGGAATTAAATTATTGCAAAATTAAACATATTCTGTTAAACATGTTTTCTTCTGTTAGTATATAATTTATTGACTTTGTGGTGTTTGTGTTTTGTTTTAGTTAGTTAAAAATAATTTAGCTACAGATGCAACTGTGGGACAGGTAATGTTCAAAGAGCAAGGCACATTTATCTACCTGTTGTGAAAAAAAGGGAAAGGGACAAATCAAAAAGGACATTAGAAATGCATCTCCCAGAATAACAAACTAGATTTGCATAAATGTGTGCTAATCAATATGTAAAGTTGCAAATTTAAAAATAATTTAGAAATAATTACTATGATTTAAATAGAAATGTGATACATTTCATCACAGTAATCATGGGTGTCCATGGGGGTGGAGGTGGGGAATCACTGGCAGATGCAACCAGGTAATCAAACTGTGGCCCCATTTTAATTTGTTGCCCTTTGCATCAAATTCATGCAATGAGGGGTGAGTTTGGCTCACCATGTTGACATTTCTCCCGCCCCCATCCACACAAAGATATACTTGAGAATAAGGAAGTTAAGGAGCAGATGACTCCATGTCTACACAACAGTGCAGTGCTGTTAAATTTAAACTACAAAAACCCAAACTGTACAAAATGGTATAGAGAATCCTAGGAGTGATGGGTACCTGGATTTGTGGACAAGATGTGGCTGATCTCTTTTTCCCTCTTTAATTTATCAAACCTGAACATTCAAGATGCGAAGATACTAGAATAATATGTTGATATTCCCTTATTCATTAGATAATGGTTAGCTTTGTTTTTCAGATGTGGATGGGCAATTGCCATGGCAAATGTTGGGTGAACATTTGCCATGAATGCTATGACTTAGTGAATCCATCAAAGTAATGAACTCTTATTATTATTCTATAATCATTTACCCTTATTATTGATTTACCCAATCCCTAGCTTTAAGAAAGATGTTTACAATGTGATAGGGTACTTTAGTGGTAGGCAGGAAAGGAAAGGAAAGGAAAGGAAAGGAAAGGAAAGGAAAGGAAAGGAAAGGAAAGGAAAGGAAAGGAAAGGAAAGGAAAGGAAAGGAAAGGAAAGGAAAGGAAAGAAGAGTAAATGAAAGGAAGAAATGAGAGAGGAAGAAATGCCATAATTCTTTGTGTTTTTTTCTCCAATTATTTTTCCCCACTTATGTCAACTGCTCCTTGTCAATAATTCATTGTATTTGGCTTTCTTTCCCAGGATTAAGAGGAACATAATAGTACCTAGACAATGTTGGTTGTTTAATAAAATGTGCAGAAAGTTCATTTTGCTCACTCTTCACAACACTCCTTTCTACTGTTAGGAAACTTTCCAATCAATAATAGTAATTAAAATCATCCATTACCAAGTTTGTGGCAATCTCATATAGTGCCTTAATCTCTGAACAGTTTTCCTGTTCAGCTATTTCAAATTGGTTTGTGATCCTAGAGATTTAATGAGAGTCAGACTTTTATGGAATCTCTCTACAGGTCATTTGTACCTATTCATTCACACCATGCCTTTTAGACCACATCATTCAGCAAACCCCAAGACAGACAATTAGTTTTTTAGTATTGATGGAAGGATATTTACTGACATGGTTTGGTCCCCCAGTTCTATGCCTAAGGGAAAAAAAATGTGAAGATGTTTTGTCCTGTCTGGAATATAAGAAATGATATCAGAATATTCAGAAGCTCCTATATCATTTATCAAATATAACCCACAAAATGTCCTGATAGGTTAAAAGAAGCTGAAGATAACAGAACAAAATTTAACATACACTGAAAAAAAGGATTCATATACACTGGAAAAGGTCCAAAAAAGTGCAATAAAGATGAACTGGCAAAAGAGTTATATAAAAAAGATGGAAAGAACTGAGGAGGAATGTGTTGTTGCTGTTTTTCCATTCAATCATGTCTGATTCTCATAGACAGTCTGGGAAAATTTCTACTAAAGAAAAGTGACTGGCCCAAGGTCAGCCAGATGGCTTTGTGCCCAAGGCAGGACTAGAATTCATAGTCTCCTGGTTTCCAGCCTGATTCTTTAACCAGTACACCAGATTGGCTTTCCAAATTTAGGGGAATAATTTTTTTAAAGTATTTCCAGTATTCTTGAAAGAAATGTGATCCCTTTCATTTGAAATTGGATGGCATCATATAGAATGAATAAATGAAACATAAATAATCTCCATGTAATCTAATCCTGTGATGAGAGTCTAAAAACTCTTCAACCCTCCCCCTCCTTGAACACCTGCCATGCTTCCATATGGAGAGGACAAAGGTTATCCAGAACAACACACACACACACACACAAACACACACACACACACACACACACACACACACACACACACACACACATATATATATATATATATATATATATATATATATATATATATATATATATATATATAATTAGAGTCTGTTTCAAGGGGTTGAAATAAATCAGCATTCAACTGCTAATCAACTTTTAAAGCAGAAAACAAAATGAAACAATAAATTCAAAAAGTGAAAGCTAATACCTGGCATTTTTAAGAAAATGAAATTTCTTATAGGAAGATGTATATGCCCACTGACTTTGATCTCTTCCAGAAGGGATTGTAATCTTCAAGTCCTCCCCCCAAATTGAGTCCACAATCATCCAAAAGTCATGATGAGTCATTCCTACATGCTCCCGTTCAAATTCAGGGTACAACACTGCCAAATAATCAGCTTAGGCAGTATAATCAGCAGATAATCAGTAAGAGAAAAAAAAGAAGCTCTTACCATGCAGCAGCCATCTTGGGAGGAAATCCTTCTCCATTTTTATTTTCAAAGTAATTTATTCTATTCTGCGATCATCATTTGTATCTTAAGAGACTCCCAATGATACATTTACAGATATGGTAACCCTAACCCAGAGATACAGTAAAGTTATATTTTAATTTAACTGATCCATCATTAGCAATATTCTTTCTATGTTTTTATGGCTTTTGTAATTGATTTAAGTTCTGATAAAAGGTGATTTATATTGATTTTTAGTATTAATTTTTAGATAGGAGACAAAAAAAACCCGTGTTGAGTAGAGTGATATAGATATAGATTTCTGTTGTCTTTTTTCTTGTATAATTTTTTTTCTACCTTTATTTCCATTCCCTTTCCTTCACACACGTTTTCCTTTCCTTATATTTGTAAGACTCAAATACATAGGTTTCTTGTGAAAAAAAAATCTGTTGCTAGTTTCCATTAAAGATTACATTTAAAAGCAAGCTCCACTTTAATTTCTATTCAAAAAGCCTCTATCAGAATTATATAAAAGAATCTGAAAAGCAGGATTTACTGATTTACTTCAATAATGAAAGTATTTTACTATAACTAATCCTTGAAATATAACAAAGGAACAATGTAAAATATGCAAATTCTTTGAATGCTCTTGATCTTATATTTTTTATTAAGAATAGCAGTATGGTAGCCAACAGACTTATTTCAAGGGATCAGTAATCCTGTATTATAGGTTTAACTGACACTTTGTTTTAAAATTACTTCAGCTTAATGAAGGCAATCTATAACCACTATTGACACTCATTTAAAATAGAAATTTAAAAAAGTCTTTGGCATGTACCAAGCATACCAAGCTAAGTAAAGAAACTTAGTTTTCACTATAACTTTGTTAATTGTAGAATTGTAGCTGAAAGTTAGTGTTACAGTAAATATCCTATTTAAGCAGAGATATGTATGTGGCAAACAGAAGCTCTTTTCTCCCCTCATTCCCTAGATATTAATCCATGTTTGAACCATTCCAAAAATTGTTCTTGACTATCCACAATCATATTAAAACCTCACACTATTAGGGTTCAGATCTACCATAGTGTAAACAAATATCTTGTACAATCAAAAAATATTTTAGAGAATCTTTCAGATCTCAAAAGAAGGATATTGGGAAAGATAGATAACTGCAGAGAGAAGGTGATTTTTTACCCTACCAACTATCTATCCAGCTGGAGCATGGATAATGCTAGATTTCTATTATCCATTATCTAACAGCATCCAAAATATAACATACAGCAATATGGTGGACCAAAAGATGCAAAATGCAATAAAGTGTAATTAATACTGGGTATCTTGCCTACTCCCTGTTATATGTAGCTAAGCCATTTTTTCCATCCTAATTGGCCAATCATTTTTGGAGAGCAAATTATTTCTACTCAGTACTCACATTTGAATACAGATATTATTTGACTTATGAACTTTCAGGTTGCAAACTTCTATCAACACAAGCAAAGCTCACCGCAACTCCAAACTGTAGAAGGTCCAGGAAGTCAGGAGAGAGAGGGCAATGGTTAGTTTCCAGCATGCTCTTTATGCCTTCTCCACTCTAGTACAATATGCAAGAGCTGCTTGCGTATTGTAAGGTAAGAACTGTGCATGTTATGCTTGATTGACTTGCAACCAAGTGGACTTAATGAAGAGCTTGTTCGGAAGTAGAACACTACCTGTAATGTCACTGTCTATGTTCGAGAGGAGCTGACATTTTTGTTGTTGTTGTTGTTGGCAACTTCTTTCTAAATCTCACAGTAGTTACTTATTTGCTTTTGGCTCTTTCTCTGTCTCCTAATTTCTACCAGGCAGGGGCAGGCTAATCTATCTTCAAGTCTGTAATGTATCAGAATTCGATCTGGTGACATCTTTTTGTACCAATGACCTGACTGTCCCTGTTTCCTTCTTAGTGTTCTTTTACGGCATGTGCCAGATGCATTAGGATGCCAGTTTCAAGCCATTATTCCTAAAATTTGGAAAGCAGAAATTAAATTGCAATCAGCGTATACATTGGTATAAATAATGTACTAAAATCTATCATGTTTCCCAATGTATTATCTTTCATTTTTATGAAAATTATCCAATTTTCACATATCTCACCTACAGTACTGACTCATCATGAATTTCATTTCAAATGACAAATCCAAAATTATTTTCCCATGCCATATATACGGTGTGTATAGATCTAGATCTACATCTACATCTACATCCACATCCACATCCACATCCACATCCACATCCACATCCACATCTATCTATATCTATATCTAGCTATCTAGTTATCTATCTAGCTATATACACACACCATATATACACACACACACACATACACTCCCACACCCACTCATCTCCCCTTCACATATAAATGTTTCAGAACAAAATAAAAAACGAGGTTGTGATAAAGGAAGAAATTAAATCCCTCCCCATTCAAGCTTTTAGGAAAGAAATCTTAATTTTTAACAGCATTTTCCCTTCCCTTCTTCTTCTGGGCATCTTCCACATCCAGATGTTCATTAAATCTGAATTTGCATCATTTGCACCATTTATGTCATTTGTTTCAATATACATCATTTATGCAAAAATGTAATTTATGTAAATGGTGACATTCCAATTAAACTTCAGTAAAAGGACAAACTCTCTACTCCGAATAAAAAATGAGTCCACTGTAGCTAAAGTCCACTAAACTGAGGTATATTAAACTGTGTTTGAATTAAAGTTGAAGATTTTTTATTTTATTTTTGGGTTCGCCTTTAATTAAATAAAACCAATGGAAAAAAGCAGCAGGAAGGAAATAAAATATATAGTCATTTTCCATGCATGAAATAAGACTCTGTTTCAGATAATCATCCATTTATAGTATATATCTGTAAGCAACTTAGTCATAAATTGCAATTTTACATCAGGTTTTCAGTTCTGAGAGGAAATTAGGCCATTCATTTATCTTTCTATTGTTGAAGAACAAGCCTCTTAGCAATTAGAAGGCATGGTGAATCCATTTCCATGGGTTGGCATCCATTGCATCTGTACAAAATGGAATTAGTATATTTTTCTGAGAATATAACAGTTTTAAGATGTAACAAAAACATTGCATCTCCAGTAACATCATGATTTATAGCACAGGTATAAACTTGATTGCATCATATGATGAATTGCAATGTATCAGCCTGCGGGCCACCAGTTTGACACTCCTGATTGTAGAAATGCAATAGGATCCAATAAGTCTACAAGTTATATTTTGCTGAATAACCTGCATCCTAATTTTTGATACATATGTTAGGAGACTCTCCCATTGCTTTTAGGCAACATGGGGATTTCCCATTCTGTATTCTGTTCAGTCTGAAAATGGTCATAGTGACAAGGGAAATGTATTATATGTATATAGTTCAGTTATGCAGTTATGCGTTAACATCATTAATTCATAAAGGTTTGGCATTATCAGCGGAACATGAGGTAAATCGTTGACAGCGGAACACGAGGGAGTTTTGACAGCTGTCAAAACTCCGGACTGGCGCATGCGCACGAGTTGACAGCTCGCGGCTGTCAAAACAACACAAGCCGCCGCACGAGGAGCTGAACTGTCAAACAAGCCGCAGAGCTGATTGGAAGAGAAGAAAAGCGGGAAGAAGGGCGACTCGTGATTGGACCGTACGACCGGCGCCAGACTATAAATAGCCAAGTGTTCCTGTACCTTTTCGCTCTGTTCTAATAAACGTGTTAAGGTTACCTGCTGTCTGGAGTGGTTTGTCCAGCCACTTTACTGGCGACGAGGATGGGATCCGCTTCTCGAGCTGAAGTCACGGCCAGGAAGACAGTTCCGGCCAACAGAGCTAAGTCACTGGAAGTTTTAACTTCCTCAGCGAAGCGGACCACCGAACTCTGACAGCATGGCTAATTTCGGACGAGTGAGAGAATTCGACACTCACCACCCCGAGCGATGGGAATCGCACCTGGGGCAGGTCGAGGGGTTTCTCCTCGTCAGCAAAATCACGGATGACAGAGCCAAAGCAGCAGCCCTTCTCTACATCAGCGGGCCACCCGTCTATGATGCTGCTGTCGGGCTATTCAGCCCCGTACCGATCACCGAGGTCCCATATGCCGAACTCATCGACAGGCTGAGCAAACACTACATGCCGGCTCGCTCGGAACTGTACTGGCGAGTACAGTTCGCCCAGCGAAGACAGCGGCCAGATGAAGCTGCGAACGACTTCATCGCAGGAGTCCGGCACGCTGCACGAAGCTGCAACTTTCCAGATTTAGAAGAGCGGATCCGGGACCAGGTGGTCATCGGCCTGAGAGACGAACGCCTCAGGAAGAAACTCACGTCAAAACCTGAGATGACGCTTGCCCAGGTCTCACGGGAGATTTTAGCATATGAGGACAACCATAAGAAGTCCCTCAACCGGTCAGCAACGGAACCCCAAAGCAGCGTCCACCAGGACGAAGCATCTTTCAGTGATGAGGAGTCCATAGACTTGACCGACACGGACGCCATACAACGCCGATTGGAAAGAAGGCAAAACAGGCGCAGTGACACCAATGACAGGTTCAAGCCGAGGAACTTCGTGCCAGTTCAAAGCGAACAACGCAACGTCTGTGCCAGTTGCGGGGGCAACCATGCCCGGGCAAATTGCCGGTTTAGGAGCGCTAAATGCCACAACTGTGGCAAGACGGGCCACATCAAACCCGTCTGCCGAAGCCGCCCCCGCGACAATCTGCATGAAGTGGAGGCTACCAACCCAGGTACGATCACCTACCGAGCCAGTAAGGAAAAAATTCCAGAAGAGTTAGTAGAGGCAGTTGACAGGGTGCACAATTTGAGCCCTAAGGTAAAAATTAAAACAAAGCTGCAAGGGGTCCCATGTGACATGGAGGTGGATTCAGGCTCAGCTGTGACATTAATTTCGTTTAAGACATTTAGGGAAGTCTGCCGGAACAGTAAAAAAATAATACCGTTAGAACCTCCTCAGGTTCAATTAGCAGACTACCAGAAAACCCCGATTCAGCTCAAGGGTAAAGCTAAGATCTGGGTGGAGTATAAAAAGTTTAAGGGGCCCCTAGAAGTAATAGTCACCAGCGGAAACCGCACTAATCTAATAGGGTTAAATTGGTTTAACCCCTTAGGGATCGCCATTACTGGCGTCAACACAGTACAAACGTCAAACCTCGAGGCCGTCTGCAGAAAATATGCAGACGTGTTTGACGGTTCTCTAGGCAAATATACTGGCCCGCCCATCAACCTTAACTTGAACCCCGCCATACAACCAGTCAAAATCAGAGCCAGGAGGGTTCCATTTGCCCTCAAACAAAAAATTGAGGATGAACTGGAACGCCTCGTCAAGTTGGGGGTCTTAGTACCTACAGAAGGGGGCAGCTGGGAAACCCCCATCGTAACACCAGTAAAACCTAACGGACAAATTAGAATATGCGCTGATTATAAGGGGACAGTGAACTTAGCGCTAAATGCCCATTCTTACCCCATTCCAGCAGTAAGGGATGTCCTAGCTTCTATCCGCTCAGGCGCCATTTTTGCGAAATTAGACCTCACGCAGGCGTATTTGCAATTGCCTGTGACTGATGACACCGCGGTCGCCCAAACAATTGTCACACACCGCGGTGCATTTAAAGTGACAAGACTACAATTTGGCATTTCGGCAGCGCCTGGCATATTTCAGGGTATCATGGAAAAAACTTTAAAAGGAATCCCCGGAGTTTCTCCTTACTTCGACGATGTACTCATTGCCGGAGAAACAGAAGCCATTTTAGCTGACAGGTTGTCAGCTGTACTAGACCGGTTCAGAACTGCCGGATTTAAACTAAAGAGGGAAAAGTGTTCTATAGGAGTTCCGTCCACGGAATTCCTCGGGTATAAAATCGATGCCCAAGGCATCCACCCTACCAATGACAAACTGAAAGCTATTCAAGCAGCCCCCAGCCCCAAAAACAAACAGGAACTTCAGGCGTTTTCGGGACTATTAAATTTTTATCACGCCTTCCTGCCCCACAAGGCTACAATTGCTGAACCACTTCATAGATTATTAGACAAGGGCAGTCCCTGGTCCTGGACAAAAGTACACGAGAATAGTTTCCAGTCGCTAAAAAACATCATTTGCAAAAGCTCCACTGTCACCTTATTCAAAGAGGACGCCCCTGTTTGCATCGCATGCGATGCATCTCCATATGGAATAGGAGCTGTCTTAAGCCACCTAGACCAGGATGACACTCAGAGACCCATCACATTCTATTCCCGTACACTAACTAAATCTGAAAGGAATTACGCTCAAATCGATAGGGAGGCTCTGGCCATCGTGGCCGGGGTTAAAAAATTTCATGACTATTTGTATGGCAGACCCTTCACTATCTTTACAGACCACAAACCCCTATTAGGCATCTTTACCTGGAACAAAACAACCCCCCAAATATTATCCCCGAGAATCCTGCGCTGGTCAACCTTTTTATCAGCATACTCGTACAAACTGATATACAAGCCAGGCAAGGAACTCGGACATGCAGACTGTTTAAGCAGACTCCCAATACAGCGCTACGACCCAGACCCTGCCCCCGCAGGTGGCATACTGGCCATCAATGAACTTCCAGAATGCCCTCTCACAGCAAAAATCATTGCTGACAACTCCGTTAAGGATAACACTCTCAGCAGAGTCCTACGATGGGTCACAACTGGATGGCCTCACAAATGCCCAGAGGAAAGGTTCCGTCCATTTTTTTCAAAACAATTAGAACTAACCTCACACTTAGGCTGTTTATTATGGGGAAACAGGGTGGTGATACCACACACAAACATACAACAAACTCTAAGGACCCTTCATGAGGGACACCCAGGGATGGTCAAAATGAAGCTTCTTGCAAGGAGTTATGTATGGTGGCCTGGGATAGACAAAGACATAGAACAACACGTAGGGGGATGTTATGCTTGCCAACTAACAAGAGGCGAACCACCACACGCCCCAGTTCATAAATGGGAAACGACAAAAAATCCTTGGTCCCGCATCCACCTAGATTTTGCGGGACCTATACGGGGGCAGAATTTCTTAATAATAGTTGACAGTTTTTCCAAATGGCTCGAAGTGATTCCCTTACATAAAATTACATCATACTCCACCATACAAGCACTCAGGAAAGTTTTTGCTACACACGGCCTGCCAGACGTCATAGTTTCTGATAATGGCCCACAATTCACTTCTCGTGAATTTCAGATATTCGCTTCGAGGAACTGTATTAGACTGGTGACGTCAGCACCATTCCACCCATCGTCGAATGGCATGGCAGAAATTATGGTAAGGTCCACTAAAGAAGCACTCCAAAAGTTCATAAAAGGGAACTGGCACCAACGGCTTAGTCAATTTCTCCTAGCTCAACACACCACACCAGGCACCACTACCGGGAAAACACCTGCTGAGCTTCGATGGGGCAGGAAACTAATAACGAGATTAGATCGTTTGCACCCTGATTCAACATCAAACCACCAAGAACCCCCAACACCATTACCACGAACCTTCTCCCCAGGCCAAACCATCTGGGCACGGAATTACACCAGCAACCAAAAATGGATTGAGGGGGTTATAATAAAACAAACCGGCCCCGTCTCATACTTAATTCATTCAGACTCACAAGGCCAATTGCGCCGGCACGTCGACCAACTACGTATCCGCAAACCACAAATTACACCCCCACCACCTCAACAACCCCTTTTACCTCCCTTCATACCAAGTATTCCACCTACCGAGGAAGCTGGGCCACATCGACCACAAGAGGAACCAGAACCCGGAAATGATGCTTCCTTACGACGATCCAGCAGATTACGGAAAGCACCTGCATACTTGCAGGACTACGAGTGGGGAGGAAGTAACAAACGACAACTTGGGGGTGGAAACGAACCTGGGGAAGGGTAAGGGGTGTATTATATGTATATAGTTCAGTTATGCAGTTATGCGTTAACATCATTAATTCATAAAGGTTTGGCATTATCAGCGGAACATGAGGTAAATCGTTGACAGCGGAACACGAGGGAGTTTTGACAGCTGTCAAAACTCCGGACTGGCGCATGCGCACGAGTTGACAGCTCGCGGCTGTCAAAACAACACAAGCCGCCGCACGAGGAGCTGAACTGTCAAACAAGCCGCAGAGCTGATTGGAAGAGAAGAAAAGCGGGAAGAAGGGCGACTCGTGATTGGACCGTACGACCGGCGCCAGACTATAAATAGCCAAGTGTTCCTGTACCTTTTCGCTCTGTTCTAATAAACGTGTTAAGGTTACCTGCTGTCTGGAGTGGTTTGTCCAGCCACTTTAGGAAAAATATTAAAAGATGGATGTTGTCATTTTTCAAGTCATTATTTGGCCAAATGTAGAATCTCAACAGGGCCAGTTCTTCCTTTAATCATTAACACAGAAGTAAAGTAGTCCACCTTGAACCACCTAGCTATTTCCTTACCCTAGTATGATGCTTTCACATATTGATGGAGCTGGCTTATGGTTTAGTTGGCAATCCTCAGGAAGCATTATCTTAAAGAATTCACAGTACAATGGTATACCCTGGAAACCAACATATAACCAACAATAAACTAGCCTAGAAGCAGAGTAGGTTTTTATATCCTTCTCCATAAGTCATGACACATAGCTTTCCTTTATTATTCATGGATAAAATTTCATAAGTCCATTTATATCTGGATCTTGGCTGTCGCATCTGAATTATTTGCAATGACAGCACAAAAAATAAGGCACCTTAGGCAAACCCTGACAGTTGAGAGGCTTAAGATTTAATTTGTTTCATATTTTAAGGAGAACTTATCTGAACTGTGCCATCTGTGCTAATGTGGCATTATCCTTTTAAGTAATCAAAGTTTGGCTTTTCCAAACTTATTCAGTTGGCATGCATACCTATTGTATGATAAGAAGGTGGATAATGTGTTCAAGGTGCATATTTTAAGACATGCTCTGTTGCGAGTTTGGAAAAAGTATAGACATAAGCTAAATTATAAGATACCTTTATGGGCAATACCGAAACATGCAATAGAAAATATAAGTGTGGGGTTTAAACATGATGTGACTACATATAAGGAAATTTTAAGTTTGGAAAGGAATGTATGGCATTTGAAGCCGTATAATATCTTACGAGAAGAAAAGATTGTTCAAACTTGGTTTCAGTATGGGCAATTACAGGCCAGGTGGAAAGAAGATCATAAAATTGGTTTTTCAATGACTGATGAAAATTTGGTAAAGCAAATTAGAAATCAAGGTCAAGCACATATCAAACAGATATATCTTGCACTGATAGAAATTGATTCAGAGACAGAACTTGTTAAAGATTGTATGATAAAGTGGGCTCAGAATTTTCAAGAAGTCATTACAATGGATACTTGGGAAAAGATTTGGGTGAGAAATGTAAAATTTACACAAGCTCAAAATTTAAGAGAGAACTTTTATAAAATGTTTTATAGGTGGCATTTAGATCCTAAAAAAATTAGCAAGTATGTATCCGAACTGCCAGCCTAAATGTTGGAGGTGTGGTGGTGAAGATGCAATGTATTTTCATATATGGTGGACCTGTAAAAAGGTTAAAGCATTTTGGATTAAAATTTGGTGGAATATGCAGAAGATATTTAAGAAAAGGATAAAGTTTTGTCCACAATTGTTTTTACTGGGCATTACTACTGACACTACTGTTGTGGACACTAAGTTGATGTTGAATTTAATTACGGCAGCAAGACTTTTAGTAGGGCAATATTGGAAGAAGGAAGAATTGCCGACTATAGAAGAATGGACTTTAAAAGTTTCCAACCTGGCGGAAATGGCAAAGATCTCAGCGTATTTGAAAGACCATTCGCAACAGAGATATATTGTGGAGTGGAAAAAATGGATTGATTACATCCAGAATAAATATGGGACTAAAAAGTTTCACTTAGCATTTGAATAAGTATTGATGTGATATTTATATTTTTTTTAATTGAAAAGTTTTAACATACATTTTATCTTTAACAATCCCCCCTCCCCCTCCCATACCCATCCCTCCCTACCCCTACCCCCTTCCCCCCCGACTTCCCAGAGCTAAGTACAGGGTATAAAAACAAGAAAAAAAACAGTCATAAACATCCAAATGCTAACAACCACAAACTCTAAAATCTATCACTCTCTAGCTCATATAGGATAACTACAAACACTATTACTATTAAATATAAAAAAAAGAAAAAAGAAAAAAAGGAAGACTTATTCAAATGCTACATGAAACTTTTTAGTCCCGTATTTGTTCTGGATATACTCAATCCATTTTCTCCACTCCATAATGTAACGTTCTTGCGAGTGATCTTTCAAATAAGCCGATATCTTTGCCATCTCTGCCAGGTCTGAAACCTTTAAAGTCCATTCTTCTATAGTCGGCAGTTCCTCCTTCTTCCAATACTGACCTATTAAGAGTCTTGCTGCCGTAATTAAATTCAACATCAACTTAGTGTCCACAACAGTAGCTTCTGTAATTATACCCAACAGAAAGAATTGCGGACAAAACTTTATCTTTTGCTTGAAGATCTTCTGCATATTCCACCAAATTTTTATCCAAAAGGCCTTAACCTTTTTGCAAGTCCACCATATGTGAAAATATGTTGCATCTTCGTCACCACACCTCCAGCATTTGGGCTGATAGTTCGGATACATACTTGCAAGCTTTTTAGGATCTAAATGCCATCTATAAAACATTTTATAAAAGTTCTCTCTTAAATTTTGAGCTTGTGTAAATTTTACGTTCCTCACCCAGATCTTTTCCCACGTGTCCATTGTAATAACTTCTTGGATATTCTGGGCCCATTTTATCATGCAATCTTTAACAAGTTCTGTTTCTGAATCAATTTCTATCAATGCAAGATATATCCGTTTAATATGTGCAGGACCCTGATTTCTAATTTGCTTTATCAGATTTTCATCAGTCATTGTAAAACCAATTTTCAGATCTTCTTTCCACCTGGCCCGTAGCTGAATATATTGAAACCAAGTTTGAATAATCTTCTCATCTCGCAAGAGATCGTACGGTTTCAGACACCAGACATTTCTTTCCAGACTTAAAATCTCCTTATACGTAGTCACATCATGTTTAAAACCAACATTTATATTTTCTATTGCGTGTTTTGGAATTGCCCACAATGGTATCTTACAATCTAACTTGTGTCTATACTTCTTCCAGACTCTCAACAATGCCTGTCTTAAAATATGCACTTTGAACACATTATCTACCTTCTTATCATACAACAAATATGCATGCCAGCCAAATAACAAGTCGTGGCCCTCAAGATTTAATAATCTCTCTTGCGTCAAATTAATCCAATCACTTATTCCTGCTAACGCAGCAGCTTCATAATATAATTTAAGATTGGGCATTTTAAGGCCACCTCTCTCACGAGTATCCTGCATAATCTTAAGTTTAACTCGTGGCCTTTTCCCTGCCCAAACAAATTTATTGATACCTCGCTGCCATTCCTCCAGATTAGAATCTTTCTTAAGAACCGGTATCATTTGAAATAAAAATAAAAATTTAGGCAGGACATTCATTTTCACTGCTGCAATTCTTCCCAGCAAAGACAATTGCAGTTTTTCCCAGCTCTCCAATTCTTTTTGAATTTTTCCCCATAACTTTTCATAGTTATTTTTATATAACTTTGTATTAGAGGGTGACAAAAACACCCCCAAATATTTGACCCTTTTAACAATCTCAAATCCAGTTAATCCTTCTAAAAGGGCCTTTTGCGATACTGTCATATTTTTGGCCAGAATTTTAGTTTTTTGTACATTAACTTTAAATCCAGAAACCTTCCCATATTGTATTATTATCTCCATCAGGTCCACAACAGAGTTCTCCGGCTGGGTCACCGTAACAACCAGATCATCTGCGAACGCTCTCAATCTATAATCCTGATCTCTAATTTGTATACCCTTAATTCTTTCCGAATTCTGTATTTTTACCAATAATATCTCCAGTGTTAACACAAATAACAAAGGCGATAACGGACACCCTTGCCTTGTGCCCTTCTCAATATTACAAGCTTCAGTCAAGCTATTATTAACTATTATTCGGGCAGTTTGTTTTTGATATAATGCCCTAATTGGTTGCAAAAATTTATCCCCAAAATTCATTTTATCTAGAACTTTCATCAAAAATTGCCAATTCAATTGATCAAAGGCTTTTTCAGCATCTAAAAAAAATTAGCGCCGCAGGGATCTGGTTGTTCCTTTCCAAAAACTCTAACACATCAACTATATGCCTCACATTATTTTTCATTTGCCTACCACTAATAAACCCAGTTTGATCCCCATGAATCACCTGTTGCAGAACCCTCATCAGTCTATTAGCCAATACCTTAGCAAATATCTTATAATCTGTATTTAAAAGTGATATCGGTCTATAGTTTTTAACTTGAGTAGCATCTTGATCTTCCTTCGGTATCAAAGAGATAAAAGCAGTTCTCCAAGACGGAGGCACCTTTCCCCCTCTCTGAATTATCTGAAACAGCTCCTTTAACGGCTTTATCAACTCCATTTGTAGATTTTTGTAGTAAACCGCAGTCAAACCATCCGTACCTGGTGCTTTATCCAACTTCAATTCCTTAATTGCTGTAAGAATTTCTTCTTCTGTTATCAATTGGTTAATCTGCTCTTTTTGTGCCTGCGTAAGAACCGGGATTCTAGCATTCTCCAAATATACGTCAATATCTTTTTCATTAATCTTCTCCTTGGCATATAATTTAGAATAAAAGTCCAGAAAGGCCTCCTTGATAAGATCCTGTTGAAACACAAACTTTCCCTTATGTTCAATTTTATCTATATTAGAAGCCCTTTGCTTTTTCCTTAGTCTATAAGCTAACCATCTACCTGGCTTGTTAGCATTGCAAAAAGTATTATGCCTAGCAAACCGCAAATTGGTTGCCACTTGGTCAGCCATTAATTTATCAAATTGTCCTCTTAATAGCTTAATAACCTCCTTAGTCTTCACATCCAATGGGTTCAAAATCAAGGCCTTTTCTTTTTCCCTAATTTCATTCTCCAATTCTTTCCTTCTGGCTTCCAAAGTACGTCTGTGTTTATTATTCATATATATCAACACCCCTCTCATATAGGCCTTGCTAGCATCCCAAACCATGTCCATAGAAGTATCCTTATTCATATTAATTTCAAAAAAATCCTTCATCCGCTGTTTACATTCTTCCACGTTTCTCTGATTTCTAAACAAGTTCTCATTTACGCGCCACGAGCGCCTATCTCTATTGTCCTTATTGATCTCTAACCAAACTGGACTATGGTCAGAAATAGCTCTTGCACAGATCTTTACCTTCTTAATCCTAGAAAAAAAGTCATTGGTCAACAAAATAAAATCAATCCTAGAAAAAGATTGATGTCTATCAGAAAAAAAAGTATAATCCTTTTCATGCAGGTGAGTGTCACGCCAAATATCTCGCAGTTCCAAATCATCCTTCATTTCAAAAAAAGATTTAGGCAATCTGGCATGACTCGGAGAGCGCTTAAAAAGACCAGCCTTGTCCATCTGTACATCCAAAACACCATTCCAGTCCCCCATAAAAATAAATGATTTGTAATCCAATTGGGTAAGCTTTGTATGAAGTAAGCTAAAAAAATCAGCTTGCTGTTGATTAGGAGCATACAGTCCAACTAAAAGCGTTTTTTTGCCTTCTAGCAGCAAATCTATCATAAGATATCTACCATGTTTATCTGCTTCAATTAGTTCTGCTGATAAAGTAGTTTTAACATAAACAACCA
Organism: Vipera berus; assembly: GCF_964194415.1. Taxonomy (NCBI): domain Eukaryota; kingdom Metazoa; phylum Chordata; class Lepidosauria; order Squamata; family Viperidae; genus Vipera; species Vipera berus. Next base: position 61,116,469 of record NC_138203.1, read on the forward strand.
CTCCATTTTTCTTATTCATCGCAGAGGCAACAAATTGTGTGCCCAATCTTGAATTGGATAAATACTTTTGGTCCATAACCCTAATATGCGTTTCTTGCAAACATATAACATCAATCTTGAATTGTTTTAAATATTGAAAAACTTTCTTTCTCTTCTGTGGTGAATTTAGTCCATTAACATTCCAGGTTAGAAATTTAGTCGCCATGCGTGGCATCCCGAAGCTGTTGGAGCAGATCTTTAATAGCCCCTCTGTCTTCTTTGGGCCGTGCTCCTCCCACTGCTTCGCTGTAAGTACGCTTTGAGAATTCCATAAACTTCTGTTGGTCTTGCTCTTTTATTTGTTTTGCTCGTTTTAAAGCGGCACGTGTCACCCTCTGCTCTCCAGCACCAGCCAACGATGTTGTACTTTGATCCCCTCCAGCACCATTCTCCTCTTTCTGTCCACCTTCAGCCTCTTGAGATTTCCCTTCTCCAAATCCCTTTACAGCTTCCAAAAGTGATAGTGGGGTCGCTTTTAAAACATCATTGTAGAAATCACGCGCCTGTGTCACAGTAACCAGACGGTATCTTTTGCCTTCATGCATCACCACCAATCCGACAGGAATCTCCCATCTAAACTTTATTTCACGTTGCTTAAGTTCTTGCACAAGAAATGCAAAATCCTTCCTTCTCCTTAGAATCTTTGGAGGAATTTCTTTTAAAACCAAAACTTCTTGGTCAGCAATCACAACTTTAGTATCATAAGCGGCTTGAATAACTTCATCTCTGGTTTCTCTCTTTATAAAATAGACCACCACATCTCTAGGTAGCTTTCTCTGTCTAGCAATCCATGAGTTTACACGAAAAACTTTATCCATGCATCCCTTTATTTCAGATGCTGGCTGATCCAATACTGCTTCCAACACCTCAGAAATCAACTGCTTTAGGTCTTCTTTAGGATTCTCTTTTAAGCCTCTGATTCTGATAGCATGCTGCATCTGATGATACTGGACAAGACTCAATTCTCCGTCCATTCTATCCCTTAAATCTTCATTCTCCAGTACCTTTACTTCTAATATAGCATTCTTTTGACTCAGATCCTCCACTTTTTCATCCAAACTTTGCACACATTCAGCCACGCTTTGCACTGTAGACAAAATGTCTACCCTCATCGCACTAAACTTCTCTTCCATCCTCTCCTCCATTACTTTAAACTTCTCTTCTATCCTCTCCTCCAATTTCTCCAATTTCTCCTCCACCTTTGCCAACTTGTCACCCAGCATTTCTGATATTACCTGGGATTGTTTTTCCAAGGCATCTACTAGCTCTTTCGATGTCAATGCAGCAGGAGGAAGGAAAGCTTGCAACGATGTCTGTTGCACCGGGGAAGTTCCCGCACTCCGAAGAGTTTTTGAGGGAGGTTTAGCCGCCATCTTTTCACTTTCACTTGTTGCGCACTTTCACTTTAGGTTTATAAAGTCCATTAAGCTAGAGAATAAGAATAAAAGTCCTCTTCACCTTGACCTCCTGTACCGCTCTGCCTGCTCCTTTTTATTCCAAGATCTTTCCTTCTGGCAGGGGTGGTCGCAAACGCCTGGCTCTGCTCCAAAAATCCCGGAGCAGAGACGCTGAACAGCTGGGAGCAACCCAGGCTACAGGGGAGTTCAATCCTTCAGCCGCCCAAGCTTTAAGCTCAGGCGGCCCCGGAGAACTCAACCCCTACCTGGGGCCTCACCCCCTCCTCTTCTCCCGAGGAGGGGGCTTCAAATCCACCCGAACAGCTGATCGGCGCTGTTTCGGGTGAAAACAACTCAGCTGAGCAGCGGGCAGCCCGAAACGGCTGTCTCCGGCGCCGCGCCGCACCGGAAGTCATGTGATATTTATATTGCTTGTAGTCATTTTATAAGAGTTAAAGTGCGATAGATTTAATAGTTTATTGTTGTTTGCATATGGTAGAATATGATTGTTTCTACTTTTATACCTTGTATTTAGCTCTGGGAAGTCGGGGAGGGGGGAGGGGGAGGGAGGGAGGTGTTGGGGAGGGTTGGGAAGAGGGGAGGGGGTTGGGAGGGGTTTTGTTTTGATTTGTTAAAAATAAAATGTACTGTAAAACTTTTCAATAAAAAAAAAAGTTTGGCTTTTCCCAGTCTTGTAAAAAAATTCTGAAAAATCTCTAAAGGGATTATATCATTGAAGAGTAAGTGGTATATTGAAGAGTAAGTGGTATATCCTGTAAGTGGTCTTTTTCTTTCAACAGTGTTTCTTTTAGTGTGGTTTGCCTGTTTTCAGTTGTTGCCTAATGAAGTGTTTGAGGACTATAAAACCTCTTTCTAAAACCAATTATTGAATTCTTTTGCAAAGTAGACTGATGAACGTTTACGCTATTTTGCCCAACCTAACTTTTTCAGTTAATCTAGTTGTTGAAGCAACACCGAAGATATTCTGTTCTGATGATTTTTGCAGGTGGGGGTAGCCAATGGTAATCTGAATAGAGAGGGAAACAATGGATGTGATTTAGTTTCAATATTAGGAATGCTGGCCCTTGATTTTTTTCAAAAAGTTATCTAATGAGCTGTTAAACAAACAAATACACATACAGTTTAATGAAGAAACAGAAGAATATGGAGTTGGGATAAAGATGTATAAAACTGGGTTGCATTGGAAATGATGTCATCTGCCATCCCTAGAACAAACATCCTTCCTTAAATGTGTTCTCTTCTTCAGACTGAGATTTATTAGAGGGTTAATGAATGTGTAAGTATGAGCGGTATATGACACTACACTATCCAGAGCACAATATTACTTCTAGTGGTTTGATCTCAAAGAAATAAAATGACTGTGAGTGGGTGAAATAAAGAGAGATGTGAACCCAAGGACTACTGCTGTAAAATGAAATTTTATTGTGTAATGTTTCCCTCATGCATTTCAATAAGTGTCTCTTTCAAGGGCAAACGAATCTTGCTGTCTGTTTTTCTGCTACTGTTTGCTACTGTGGTTCATTTACAGGATTTCTAACAATTCTGGTCTCTCCAGTCTGAAAAAAGAAACATTCTCCTTGATATTGAGCTTAGCCCCGGTTGACATTCATGCTGTTCATTTTGTTTCCCTGATAGCAAAATGCAGAAAAAGTTTAATATGGCCATTTTCCTCCTCTTTCCAGTCTGTCTTACAGCCTTGAGATTTACTAGTGATCTCCTATCCCTAGATTAAATGTCCAACTCTAATTGTTTGTTTTTTAAAGGCCAATGTTAGCAAATACATTTGGGTTAGTAGTTAGTACAGAGATTGCTTAGTGCTTTTCTTGGTAGAGAAAAAAATGGTAAAAAGATGAAAATATTATTTGATTGTTCAATTTATATGGCCACCAACTGCCAAGTGAGCCTATTTATTTTATGAGTTTGTAGATGACATGTACAGTATCAAATAATTATTCCATTCCATAATCTAAATCTTAGTGTAAGATTATGAGAGATTGAGAAGAATAAGTGTTCCTTTTTGTATAGAAGTGCACGCAAGCGCGCACACGCGCTCACACACACATGCACATGTGCACATACATGGGTACACACACCACACACAATAAATAACTGGTCCAAATATATGCATTTTATAGAACTGTACCAAGTTTCAAGTATTTTTTTGGAGAATATTTTCAATCTGATTAGACTGCAACATATAAGAATGAATGCAAGTAAGAAGTTCATTGTGTTAGTCAGAGAATGGATTAAATCGCATATATATTCGTTCACTGTTATCAGCTATAAATTATAGACATTTCTTCATATCCATTTCATATTCTTCATATTCCTCCCTTTTACTGTTCATGCAATGAATTTGGCATCCACAATTATCCAGAAATTATTCCTGATAACTGATTAGCATATGCTTCAACTGCCCATTTTTTTCTTCTGATGAGCATATTGCTCCTGAGACACATAAACACATTTTTCCTAGTTTTTTGTAAAAGACAAACTAAAATATAAGGAATTAAAATATAGGAAAAGGGGAAGATATATTATGATATCTATAACAGCAGTCTCAATTTTGCCTTCCCATGGCATCAGCTGACAAAACTTTGGAGCATTTTATTCTCCCAGCAAGACCAGAAAGAGATTACACTGAAGAGGTTGATTCTCAAAAAGCCCATGGATATGCTGATAAAGCAATCTACCTTGTCCTAACAATTTTTCAATATATTAAAGTCATTGCAATTATACGGCAGGCTGATAAATCTGGTACTTTTGCACTATTTCTGATTTCTCCTGAAAAAAGCAATGTTGCTTTCATTCCCACCTTGATGACTAAGGCATGCCATGCATTAGTTAAAAGTGGTGCTGCATTTTTTTATTATTTCATGACTGCTGATTGCTCCAAGGATACAGCATCATTCATGGGACTCTTGCTGATTTAGCACATGTTACAGTTCTATAAAATGCCAAGCAAAGAATAAATAACATTCCTCAGATCTTCTTACTCATGGAAGCATTATTTTTCATTCAATGAATGTTTAGCATCCTATCAATATCTCTTCTGTCCTTCATTTTTTTTTTAGAAATTAGCTTAAAAGAAAATCTCTGTTCAGGCATTTTTTTATCAAAGAAGTTCAATAGGTACAGTATGACTGCAGTATCAGGTTTTCTTCAGGAATGACAGGAAATCTCAGCTTTCTAGACAATTACCAATTCATGAACTGTTTTGCACAGCCAAAGACTCAAAGAAATGGCCAGCAGCTTTGATGATTGAATGTTGCCTCCAGGTATGGTGACGTTCTGCCTTTTACCTACTAGATTTGTGAGAAGAGGGAGAAAAGGGAGCTTTAATCTTCTATTTGTGGGCTCCCTTGATGCATCTTGAGGATCACTGTGTGAGCTGAAACACAGATTCCAAAAGTTACTTGATCTCAAAATACTAAGCAAAATTGGACCTGGTATGTGTACATGGATGAGAAACAAGAGGAAATGTCAAAGTTGTAGACTAAACTAGGAAGCTGAGGAGAGAGAGAGAGAGAGAGAGAGAGAGAGAGAGAGAGAGAGAGAGAGAGAGAGAGAGAGAGAGAGAGAGAGAGAGAGAGAGAGAGAGAGAGAGAGAGAGAGAGAGAGAGAGATCAATGAAAGGCAATGTTATGTACTGGGCTCTTGAGGAATACCACGTGGGTTGCTGGAGCAGCTAATGGCTCTCCAGCAACCCAGACTACAAGTCTCCTGTGCTGCAATTGGCTATCTCCAGGCGGCAATGGTTGATTCAAACCTATTGGCTGCCGCCTAGGGGCTAGACTATATATTGCGGCTAGTTGCAGCCATTTCCCCAGCACAGTTTCTGCACAAAATAAACTATGAGTTACCTTGTACTCAGTTACGCATCTTCATTCCTGTGCCAAAGAACCCACTATTTAACAGGCAATATAGATTTTTTCCTAAGGGCAACGAGATAAAAGTACAAAACAATGTTTCTAAACAAATTGTGAAGTAACAAAACAAAAGTGAATGAACAAAGCAATTGAAATGCAATCTACCCAAGCTACTTGATCTATTTGTTTAGAAATTGTCTAATTGTTTATATCCTTGGAGCTTGCCATAGATATTGCACTATTTCTCCAGATTCCTTGGTCAATTGGAACCAAATACTCTATACAAATATATATTTTAACCATCTCCTGAAGTATTTCTCCTAGGGATCTTTGTTCTGAATTTGTGGATGAAACCAGAGCAAGATATAAAACACCCATAATAATCTTTACACTAATTCAAATCCCAATATTATATGTTCTGTCAAAATTAGCAAAAATTCCCCTATTATGACCAAAAAGACACATCAACCTGCTTTTTTTCTATTGGTTTGATAATACATAGTGAGGTATTCATGTCTGATTGTCTCATTTTCTAGATCAATTGTGCAACAACCTCTTCCAACCTTCCTTTTGTCTTCATTGCCACTAAAGTGAGATACTAGTGGCAACATAATTTAGTATATGGAGAAACAGAAGAAATTGTTTCCCAAGTTTTCAATTGATTCCATGGCCTTTTGCTCTGACAGAAAACACTTAGTCATGAATTTGCTTGTCAACTTTTCAATAAACCACTTATCTACTGAATTTTGAGATGACCAATCTCAAAATTGATTTTGAGATGACCATTCAACAAACTTCTGAATTGCTTTAGGAACAATGATGTGTTGAATAGAACTAATTCTTGAAAGTTTTTTTTAAATTTAGAGATACTATTCAGCTAATTCTAGATTATCTATGTACTACTAAAACTTCTGTCATGACCTTTACCTGGGTGAAACAGTGCATCATAGGGCAGCAATGGGCTGACTTGCAGAACTTACAGAAATTGTCCAATATTCAGGATCCATTACTCCAGAGGGAATGAAATTTGGGGAAGGAATGTCTGTATCAGTCCTAGAGGCTGCTATGCTGCAGTCATGTGATTTTTAATTTGAACTTTCCATGACAGTTTCCATGACAGTTTCCCAGTCAGTCTTGCAATCTCTCCCTCTCTCCCCCACCAACAGTAGCCACTTACTTCCTGCTGGAAAGGGAGAAAAAGGAGAAGGGGAAGGGAGGGAGGAACCACTGCATTCACTTCACAGATCATGCTACTCCCCTACATATTCCCCTGATCTATGCTGCCTCTCTTGCATGCTTTTCCTGACCAGTGTCACCCCTCATGTCCCTTCCCTAACCCATATAATACCTCTTGTTCATACATACCCCCCCTGACCTATACCAGTTCCCCAGATGACGTCCTTGACTAATGTGGTACCATTTGCATTCTAATCCTCTCATATTCTCCCTACAGCCTTTATGCATTCTACTTCAACTCTGCTGATCCCCTGCACACACTACTTGACTTGAATGGTCATATCCTTCCCAACTCATACTACCACCAGCATGCCATCTTCGACCAGGAAGGGAGGGAGGGAGGGAGGGAGGGAGGGAGGGAGGGAGGAAGGAAGGAAGGAAGGAAGGAAAAGGAATGGATGGAAGGCACAGGTTGTCTAATGTGACTATAAAGTTTAGCTACAGAGGTGTTTGAGAATACATCCTACTTGTGTTTTTTTGTTGCTTCACTGTATATCCTGCCAAACTTTCTGGCCTCATTCTTACTGTGATTTCTACCTCAATTCTTGAAGAGTCCTTTGGTCTTCTCTTATTAAAAGTGGAAAAAGGTAATTTCTCACCACTCCCATTTAAACTCACTATTTATTGTTGTTGTTAGTTGCGAAGTCGTGTCCAACCCATTGCGACCCCATGGACAACGTTCCTCCAGGCCTTCCTGTCCTCTACCATCTTCTGGAGTCCATTTAAGCTCACACCTACTGCTTCAGTGACTCCATCCAGCAACCTCATTCTCTGTCGTCCCCTTCTTCTCTTGCCCTCAACCTTTCCCAGCATTAGGCTCTTCTCCAGTGAGTCCTTCCTTCTCATTAGGTGGCCAAAGTATTTGAGTTTCAACTTCAGGATCTGACCTTCTAAAGAGCAGTCAGGGTTGATCTCCTCTAGGACTGACCGGTTTGATCGCCTTGGAGTCCAAGGGACTTGCAGGAGTCTTCTCCAGCACCATAGTCCAATGGCTTCAATTCTTTGGTGCTCAGCCTTTCTTATGGTCCAACTTTCACAGCCAAACATGGCAACTGGGAAGACCATAGCCTTGACTATACGCACTTTTGTTGGCAGGGTGATGTCTTTATTTTTTAGTGTGCTGTCTAGATTTGCCATGGCTTTCCTCCCCAGGAGCAAGCGTCTTTTAATTTCTTGTCTGCAGTCCCCATCTGAGGTGATCTTGGAGCCCAGGAAAATAAAATCTGTCACTACCTCCATTTCTTCCCCATCTATTTGCCAGGAATTGAGAGGGCCGGATGCCATGAAATTGGTTTTCTCAATGTTTAGTTTCAACCCAACTTTTGCACTTTTCTTCTTCACTCGCAACAAGAGGCTCTTTAGTTCGTTTTCACTTCCTGCCATTAGAGTGGTATGATCTGCATATCTTAGGTTGTTGATATTCCCCCGGCAATCTTAATTCCAACTTTTGATTCATCTAACCCTGCCTTTCTTATGATGTGCTCTGCATATAAGTTAAACAGGTAGGGTGACAGTATACAGCCTTGTTGGACTCCTTGCCCAATTTTGAACCAATCAGTGGTTCCATGTCCAGTTCTCACTGTTGCTTCTTGACCCTCATATAGGTTTCTCAAGAGACAAATAAGATGGTCTGGTACTCCCATGTCTTTAAGAACTTGCCACAGTTTGTTGTGATCCACACAATCAAAGGCTTTAGCATAGTCAATGAAGCAGAAGTAGATGTTTTTCTGGAACTCTCTAGCTTTCTCCATGATCCAGCGTATGTTGGAAATTTGATCTCTAGTTCCTCTGCCTCTTCGAAATCATGCCTGTACTTCTAGTAGTTCTTGATCCACATACTGCTGGAGTCTAGCTTGTAGGATTTTAAGCATAACTTTAGTAGCATGTGAAATGAGTGCAATGGTGCGGTAGTTTGAACATTGTAGCTTGTAGGATTTTAAGCATAACTTTACTAGCATGTGAAATGAGTGCAATGGTGCGGTAGTTTGAACATTCTTTGGCACTGCCTTTCTTTGGAATTGGAATGTAAACTGATGTTTTCCAATCCTGTGGCCACTGTTGAGTTTTCCAAATTTGCTGGCAAATTGAGTGTAACACTTTTACTGCATTGTCTTTTCAGATTTTGAATAGCTCAGCTGGAATACTGTCACCTCCACTAGCTTTGTTGTTGCTCAGCTTTTCTAAGGCCCATTTCATTTCACATTCTAGGATGTCTGGCTCAAAGTCAGTGACCACCTCATTGTGGTTATCAGGGATGTTAAGCTCATTCTTCTACAGTTCTTCTGTGTAATTTTGCCACCTCTTCTTAATCTCTTCTGCCTCTGTTAAGACCCTGCCATTTTGGTCCTTTATCATGCCCATTTTTGCATGAAACGTTCCCTTCATCTCTCCATTTTTCTTGAAGAGATCTCTGGTCCTCCCTATTCTATTGTTTTCTTCTATTTCTTTGCACTGCTCATTTAAGAAGGCATTCTTATCTCTTCTAGCTATTCTCTGGAATTCTGCATTCAATTGGGCGTATCTTTCTTTTTCTCTCTTGCCTTTTGCTTCCCTCCTTTCCTCAGCTATTTGGAAAGCTTCCTCAGACAGCCATTTTGCTTTCTAGCATTTCTTTTTCTTTGGGATGGTTTTAGTTGCTACTTCTTGTACAATGTTGTGAACCTCCATCCATAGTTCTTCATGCACTCTGTCTATCAGATCTAATTCCTTAAATCTATTTGTCACCTCTACTGTATATTCGTCAGGGATATGATTTAGTTCATACCTGAGTGGCCTAGTGCTTTTCCCTACTTTCTTCAGTTTAAGCTTAAATTTTGCAACAAGAAGCTCATGGTCTGAGCTACAGTCAGCTCCTGGTCTTGTTTTTACTGACTGTATAGAGCTTCTCCATCTTTGGCTGCAGAGCACATAGTCAATCTGATTTCTGTGTTGACCGTCTGGTGATGTCCATGTGTAAAGCCGTCTCTTGGGTTGTTGGAAAAGTGTTTGCTATGACCATCATATTCTCTTTACAAAATTATGTCATCCTGTGCTCTGCTTCATTTTGTACTCCAAGGCCAAACATGCCTGTTATTCTGGTTATCTTTTGGCTTCCTACTTTAGCATTCCACCCCCCTGAAGCTTTGCACCGGCACGCCACAGGGCTGTGTGCTTAGCCCCTACCTGTACTCTTTATACACTTATGATTGTGTATCATCTGACCCATCCACTGCGATAATCAAGTTCGCAGATGATACAACTGTGGTGGGTCTTATTACAGGTGGGGATGAGACAGCATATAGGGCAGAGGTACAAAAACTATCCATATGGTGTAGTAACAACAACTTGCACCTAAACATCGGCAAGACGAAAGAGATGGTGTTAGACTTCTGGAGAAAAAAGGAGGAACCTGCCCCACTTTACATCGGAGAGAACTGTGTAGAGAGAGTTTCCTCCTTTAAATTTCTGGGAGTCTACCTCTGTGAATATCTGACCTGGAAAGTTAACACAACTCAGGTGGCTAGAAAGGCCCAACAGAGGCTTCACTTTCTTAGGGTCTTGTAGAAGAACAGGGTAGAACAACAGCTAATGACCCTCTTTTACCGGTCTACTATAGAGAGCATCCTCTTGTATGGTATTGTGGTTTGGTATGCTGGTCTGACAGCCGCGGATAGGAAAGTATTACAGAGGGTAGTGAGCACAGCACAAGACATTGTGTTGACCGTCTGGTGATGTCCATGTGTAAAGCCGTCTCTTGGGTTGTTGGAAAAGTGTTTGCTATGACCATCATATTCTCTTTACAAAATTATGTCATCCTGTGCTCTGCTTCATTTTGTACTCCAAGGCCAAACATGCCTGTTATTCTGGTTATCTTTTGGCTTCCTACTTTAGCATTCCACCCCCCTGAAGCTTTGCACTGGCACGCCACAGGGCTGTGTGCTTAGCCCCTACCTGTACTCTTTATACACTTATGATTGTGTATCATCTGACCCATCCACTGCGATAATCAAGTTCGCAGATGATACAACTGTGGTGGGTTTTATTACAGGTGGGGATGAGACAGCATATAGGGCAGAGGTACAAAAACTATCCATATGGTGTAGTAACAACAACTTGCACCTAAACATCGGCAAGACGAAAGAGATGGTGTTAGACTTCTGGAGAAAAAAGGAGGAACCTGCCCCACTTTACATTGGAGAGAACTGTGTAGAGAGAGTTTCCTCCTTTAAATTTCTGGGAGTCTACCTCTGTGAATATCTGACCTGGAAAGTTAACACAACTCAGGTGGCTAGAAAGGCCCAACAGAGGCTTCACTTTCTTAGGGTCTTGTGGAAGAACAGGGTAGAACAACAGCTAATGACCCTCTTTTACCGGTCTACTCTAGAGAGCATCCTCTTGTATGGTATTGTGGTTTGGTATGCTGGTCTGACAGCCGCGGATAGGAAAGTATTACAGAGGGTAGTGAGCACAGCACAAGACATTGTGGGCTGTTCCCTGACACCACTGGATGACATCGCCAGGGCTCGTTGCCTTGGAAGAGTGAGGAAGATTCTCAGGGATGACTCACATGCTGGACGGTATCTCTTTACTCTCCTACCATCCGGTAGGAGATATAGGAATATAGCCAGCCTGAAAACAGGCTGAAAAATAGCTTTTATCCGTGGGCTGTTAGGCTTTTAAATGGGACATAATCTTATGCAGAATTGACTTGGGAGGCCAGTGTGTGGTGTAGTTGGTTCACATAGTGTGGTGGGATGGAGGGTTTGTTGTCACTGTGTGTTGGGGGGAGAGAGCACGGGGGGAGGCTCAGCTAATCTCAATGTACACATGTTGTACTTTGACAATAAAGGTTTATTATTATTTATTATTTATGATAAGGACATCATTTTTTTGGTGTTAGTTCTATAAGGTGCTGTAGGGCATCATAGAACCGGTCAATTTCATCCTCTTCAGCACCGGTGGTTGGGGCATAGACTTGGACTACTGTGATATTGAATGGTTTGCCTTGGATTCGAACTGAGTTCATTCTGTCATTTTGGGGATTGTATCCCAGTATTGCTTTTCCTACTCTTTTATTGACTACGAAGGCTACTCCATTTCTTCTGAGGGATTCTTGCATGCAGTAATATACCTGATGGTCATCTGAATTAAATTCACCCATTCCTGTCCATTTTAGTTCGCTGATTCCTAAGATGTCGATGTTCATTCTTGTCATCTCTTATTTGACCACGTCCAGCTTTCCTTGATTCATGGATCTTACATTCCAGGTTCCTATGGAGAAAAAATCTTTACAGCATCGGACTTTCCTTTCACCACCAGATACATCCACAGCTGAGAGTCCTTTCGGCTTTGGCCCAGTCGCTTCATTCTTTCTGGAGCTACTATTACTACCCCTCTGCTCTTCCCCAGTAGCATATTAGACACCTTCTGATCTGAGGGGCTCATCTTCCAGCATCATATCTTTTTTCCTTTTGGTACTGTCTGTAATGTAGTGGGTCCGACGCAAGGAAGAGACGCCAACCGGAGTACGTGTTCAGCTCTTTATTGGGGGGGGAATGTACTAAGGAACTAGGGTTACCTGGCCTCCTTAAATACCTAGCCAGGTAGGCATCCAGCCAATGGGGTTGGCCCTAGGTTTCCCGCCGAAACTAGGTTTCCTGCCAAAACTGTCCAGGCCACGCCCCCTGGTGGCTGTTGCTATGCAGATGCCTGCATTGGATACATAACACTGTCCATAGGGATTTCATGGCAAAGATACTGGAGTGGGTTGCCATTTCCTTCTCCAGTGAATCACGTTTTTGTCAGAACTCTCTGCTATGACCTGTCTGTCTTGGGTGGCCCTGCACGGCATAGCTCATAGCTTCATTGAATTACGCAAGCCCCTTCGCCACGACAAGGCAGTAATCCATGAAGGGGAAAACTCACTATAGGAAGCTTCTAATATAGTAAATATTTTGGAAGACTGACCTAGCTTAGATTTAAATTAAATTTCTTGCATATAATCATACTATGTGGAGAATGGGCCAACATGACTTATTTTTCCCCACTTACCTATTTTCTTAGTTTGACCCATGGCCCTGTTCTATTAAATGCATTACATGTTTCATAGATTAATTCATTAATTCATCATCAACTTCAATGAGGTTAGTTCTTTCCCTTTTCGAATAGACATCAGTAAGATGACTGATAGAGGCTTAAGAATGAGATTATGCTTTAGGTTATAACATTTTAACATTTAACTAGAATATATGTATTATTATCCCCATAAAAAAGTGCATACCAAACAGGGTAAAGGGGGTTTCCTTTGTAGGATTTGCTGCTGAATCATAATGTAATTCCAGATTAACTGCATCTGGAATTATATTCAGATAAAATATGCATACTAAGATGATCTGTTTTCACCTTTCCAAAATCCAAAAATTCAAAGCGGCCTTTGAAGGGCAATTTCATTAAAATGTGGAGATTAAAGCTGCAATTTTACGTAGGCCCACCTGAGAGTAAGATTTCCTGGGCGGGGACTGTTCTGTTAAAATGTCTTTGAGTAATCATATTGAAAATACTGCTAGTTGTCCTAAATACTGCAGCATCTAGCTGCAGGTATATTTTATATCCTACGTGCCCAATGAAACCAATATAATTTTAAAATAGAGAAATGCCATTGTATCATCATTCATTTCAGCTACAGCAGTGTTTGAGTTTTCATCACAAACGAAATGAGTGCTAGAGAGATTTTTGCCAAGACACGAGACTAGAAGGATGTCCCACATCATACTTTATACAACTAGTTTATGTAGTCTGTAGAAAAGCCATTTGCACTGTAGTCCTTGCTTAGCAATGCAATTGAGATCAGTAATTCCATTGTTAAGTGATATGATTGTTAAACAAAGCATCACGAGATCACAATGTGCTTATGACTTCACTTTCACTGCATTGTTAAGTAAGTCACCAGTGTTGTTAACCAATGTCATTAAGTGAGACTTCACATAACTGTTGGCTTCTCCACTGATTCCGCTTGTCAGAAGCCAATTTTGAAACAATCAAATGGTGATCACATGACTATGGGACAATGCCCGCCAGTTGTGAAGTGCCTGAAAGATGATCATGTGACTGCAAAAATTCTGCAACGGTAATAAATGTGAGGAGGACTGGCTGCTGTGTTACTTTTTCAACACTCTTGTATCTTGGGTATATTCATGCTGTTTTCTTGGCATCAATATGGAAGTTGTTGGCTATTGCAAGCCACTAGCTACTAATAAGATCTATCCCATTCTGCACAAACAAGGTCATCCAAGTGCTTTCACATGCTGAGATAAAATGTATTACCTCATGTAATTCCAAAGTTACAATAACCACATATTTTAAAGTATAATATAATAGAATAATTTAGCTTTAGCATTACTAAAAGGCATACATTTGAGGATAGTGCCAATATTAGAAGACTAATAAAAGATAAAGGTTTCCCTCTATGTCATGTTCGACTCTAGGGCACAGTACTCATCACTGTTTCTTGGTCAAGGGAGCCAGAGTTGTCTGAAGATAATTTCAGTGGTCATGTGGCCAGCATGGTTTTATGACAATGGCGCACAAAATGCTGTTACCTTCCCACCAAAGTGTTACCTATTACTCTACTTACATTTGTGTGCTTTCAAACTGCTAGGTGGGCAAGAGCTGGGATATGTAACGGGAGCTCATGCCATTGAGCAGAGGTCTCAAACCCAGGCTGTCAGTTCTCAGAATCTTTAACCACTGAACCATCATGACCCAGAAGACACAATGATTTTGAATTTGTTCAAAAGTATGTGTGTAAAGTCCAGCTCTGAAAAGGCTTTGAAGAAAGATGTAAAACAAAGGAATTCTGACATTACAGTTGCCTTTTTGTCCTTCTTTAAGTGAACATAAAGACCCTGCTACTTACAGCCAAAAATACCTATGTTTAGTGGAACATTGTACACAGAATAGATATACTTATGGAAAAAATATTTTTTTTTTATAATCAGAGTGTTTAGGTATTAAACACAGGTGCATTCTTATGCTACTCTAGTCTGAAAGAAATGTCATTGACTTCAAAATGTATGTCCCAGCTCAATGAATACAGCTTTCTTCCCCAACCTAGCTTCACCCCGATACATTGGCATACAACTTCCTACATTCCCAAATAACATAAGAACCAGAATTGCAAACCAAAATAGGTTTGCAGCCCCCATTTGCAACCAATACACATGAAGCTTTTTTAAGTGTAGACACTGCAGCTTTAATTGTTCAGATTCAGTATATGTCTGCAAGTGACTACTGATCAACTAATCAAAACCAGTTAACAAACACAAATATTAATTCTGAGCAAGCTGATAGTGTTTATTACTTATTTACTTAAATTACTTCATGGAAACATGCATTCAGAATCACTTTGATAAATTATTGCTTCATTTTTATACAACATATGGTAAGTTGTACCAGATAGATTGTTTATCTTACTCAGATATTAATTCCATTCCTAATTAAAGCCAGAATGTGTAACAGGAGCATTTTAAAACAAACGTCTTTCACATGCAGAGAAATTTACTGCCTTCCAGAGGGTATGCACAAGGCTTATAAACTCTTGAATTTCACTTAGGCTCTCAAAACAAGGCATAAACATTGTGCTGAAATATTAAATTGCTCATATAATGCATACATATTAACAAATTACTAGAAGAATGCACAGAAAGTAAAGACTGGAAGGAGCTGTGATGATTTATGTTATAGTTAATTCTATGAAATTCTTATTTGGAAAATATTAGTTATTTTTTGTTGACCCATCACAAAATCATTCAATGTTTCAGAGATGAATTCAAATTTTACTTCTCTGTACTGTGCTGTTACTGTTAAAGTTTGTTTAGTTAATTAGGATTCATTGAAAACTACCTTTGTCCTAATATGAATATTATATTATTATTAATATTATCGGACCGCCCCCGATCTGCGTACATTTCGCCGTGATCTGAAAACCTGGTTTTTTGATCTATCAGGCCTGGACTGAAGGGGTTTTAGCTTTTAATATTGTTTTAATTGTTGGGCTTATGTAATTTAATCTATTTTAATTTATACTATTTTTATATTATATTTTATGCTGCCCTGTAAACCGCCCTGAGTCCTTCGGGAATAGGGCGGTATAAAAATTTAATTAAACAAACAAATAAATAAATAAATAAAGAGAATGAGTACTCAAATTCAAAACTATATGGAGAAAATGCATTACTGGGTAGATTTATATATATTTTACTCATCAAGAGCCAACATCTTCAGAGAAAACATCACATCTTTCTCAAAGATTTTATATCATGTACATCTCTCTCCCTCTTTCTCTCTTTGTGTTTGTGTGTGTGTGCTATTCTCATATCAGAGCATATTTGAATTTGAGATTGATCACAAATATCAGCACTCAAAAGAAGGCCAGTCCTGGAATCAATGGGAAGTAATCAAGATCCTCTTCTCTTAGGCAAAAAGAGCCATAAATGAGGTAAGAAGAACCAATCAAATCACATTGCTTCTTTCAGGAAGTGGAAACTATTCAGCCTATTTTCTATTGTTTATGGTTTGTACTAAGCAGGGGAAAATCAGATTAATATGAGCTAAAGAATATAAATTAATTAATATCAAGCATGATATTGATTGATTGCCTCATTAGACCTGGGAACAATTCCCAGAGAGCTCAAATATCTGTGCACTCTTTTTTCTCTGTTAGTACCTATTAACACCATAGTATTGCGTAGAATAAAAGATTTTGCATTGAAAAGAGTAAAATAGTTTTTATTATTTTTTCTGATTAAATGTATGTTCTTCTTTAGATGTGAAGCTGTTTCTGAAAACTAACCCGAATAACAGAAGGCCCTTAACATCTAATTAAAACTGCAAACTAAACCAGATCCAGGATAACTGGTCTCTCTCTACACTGTTGAGTTCAATATCTGTGAATCAAATTCAAAATATTCATGTCTCAGAGAATGAGCATCTAGTTAGGCTACACAAGGACAAATCAGTACCCCATCACATAAAAAATAGAGGGCAGAAGGTCAACATTGGGGATTATAATTAACATTAGTGATTATCTACTTCATATGACATTGTATTGTAATTTGAATCCTAGGTTTTGATTTTAAGCTAACCAATGATGAAAAGAGACCTGGCCAAGGGATCGTTAATTTTTATTCCCTAAAGATTTGGCTAAATGGTTGGAAAGTTCCAATGTGGGAAATTCCAACTTATGATATCACCTATCAATGAGGGGTTAATCTGATTAAATGTCTCCCATTTTTTGCACCAAGATGGGCCTTAAAAATTGTTGACCAGATTAACTGATTATTGTGAAAGTGAAAAACTGAGAATAAATTATGATAAAACAAAGGTAGCGGTCTTGGATAGAAGTAATACCAAAAACAAATGGATAATTAATATCCAACAAAAAGAGTAATGCTCTCTTTTAAATATCTATGTACATTCTTTTGTAAACCTCTTATATGAATTCTAGCAACTACCCAACACAGAGTGGGCACTAGCATTTTCCATTGCAAAGGAGGGTGGCAGACAACTCTGTACTTAAAATATTACAGGGTAAAATGCTATAGGAGCTGAGCATTGGAGGTAGAATGAGAAGGTCATTGGACAATTGAAAGTAGTCAAAAGCAACATCATGAGGATTGAAGATTTTTGATTTGGTCTGAAGATTTTAGACTAGATACAAGATCTTGATCTGATCTTATATTTAGCGCTCTTTATTCTTTTCTTGTTACTTTTTGGTAACAATTTTATTATTTAAGTTTAGTTTACATATAGTAGTGTAAGTTATATCACTATGACTTATGTTTAAAAAAATAAACCTATTTACTCACTTATTTAGAATTTGACTAATTGTTTTTCAAACGAGAGAAAGAAAAAGAAAGAATGTGAAGATTTGGTGGACCTTCAACTGAGGACAACATTATGTTCTGATTTGTTCTGTGATCCAGGGAACAATACTTATTGCTCTGCATTCCATTTATATTAGTTGCAGAAGATGCCACAGGCAAAATGATATAAGCTGCATCATGTTGTTAAAATGCTGTATCTAAGAAGAATGCAGTCTTTTTAGATACAGCAATTAATGATACAGGTGAAATGTCCATTACAGGTCCTTTTCTGGAGAGCATGCTGTGAAATGTTTTAATTTTAAAAGCCATCGCAAACTTATACTTTGAAATATTGTTTACCATGAAATATCTAATTTTGGCAATTGTATAATTTTATTCATAGAACAAATTTTCAGAAAATGTCATAGATTTTTTTTGGCCACAACAGCATATTCTTAAAAATCACTTAGATGTTGTTGAGCATTAGAAAAGGAAGGATGTGTCTTTTATTGAAGTTGACAACCTAATAAGGGTGATGAAAATATGACTCGATCTGTTTATTCAAGACAGCAGTACAATATGCACAATTATAATAAACTTTTTCCAAAGTTTTGTTTTGCTGTTACACTGAATAATAATAATAATAATAATAATAATAATAATAATAATAATAATAATAATAATAATAATAATAATAATAATAATAATAATAATATAGTTCATATCAGTCAACAATCTCATATAGTGATTAGTTAAGAGGTTGTATAAAAGATCACAGATGAAACATTTCTGAAAAAAATCTCTAAATTAGGGGTGTGAAACTGCCAGCCCACGGGCCGGATGCGTCACACAGAAGCCGCGTCCACGCCATTGCCTGCAATGGCAAAACTGTCCCAATATGTTGCGTGATGTCATGTGATGTCGCAAGTTTGATATGTCTGCTCTAAATGAATACTGCAATATTATGATTTTACTCAGCTAGATTTCACTGAGAAACTTGGAAATCACATTCAGCTATGAATGAGAATTACTAGCAAAAAGCAATTATCTCTCTTTAAGTAATCAGTTTCTTATATTTACCTTTATATGCTGTTAATCTCAAGTGACAGTGCAGAAATGAATGAATGAATGAATGAAGAAAAAATTGATTACCAGAAATTGCTATGAGACAATGGGTTATAACTATGTGAGAAAAAAAGTAATGGTTCAAAATTATGGCATATCTTTTGTTTAATGTCTTTCATAATCAGGAAATGATAAATTCTGCCTAAAATCCTTGAAATTTAATGAAGAAAAATTTCCTTTCTCTCCTGCAGCCTAAAAATCCCATTTTATGGGTGCATTGCTTACCTGGTTCTGAAGAAGTTTGGTGAAATGCAGACTGAAGATGAAATATTTTTCCCCCTCTTGTGAATGTCCATAAATTAACTGTCATCTTGAAATGAATTGGTTAAATTATTTTCTTTTCAAAAAAGCAAATAGTCCATTTTTAAAAAAAAGTCTTGTTTGTTTAAAAACATCTATCCTCAAAATTAATAATGAACTCTGTATTGAACTCAGCCTTTCATGTCTAATTTCTGATTTTGCTCTTTTAAAATCTCACCTGCCATGATAACAGACATAAAAGCATCCAATTTCCATAAAGTTCTTCAGAAAATTCAAGGAATAAATTGTGGCATTATTAAACACATGTAGTTTGCTTAAAAATATCATCTATCACTGCTAATTATATCAAAAACATTTGATATGTATTTTAATACCTTTTAATATCTATCTGAAATCACATTACATTCTTATACTTTTCACACTCTTTTCATAATGTCAAACTCAATGACTATGTCCTGTGGCTAAGCAAATTTGATTGCCGGCCTAAGCAAGGAAAGTTTTGACAAAGAAATCAAATTACATTCTCAATAACAGGAGAGCAATAGATACATATTATAAGTCTTTTGATATTGTGCTTTGTCATTGTGTGTGTGATTACTCCTGTACTGTAGTAGCCTAGCTGTTAAATTAAGTTTACACTGACTGATTCAATCCAAACACTTCAGTTTAGAATTTGAGCATTTAAAATGACTTGAAACACTAGATGGAATTACCTGCCTTTGTCTTTGGATTGCTAAAGTTAGCAATGGACTCTGATTAACATCAAAAGTTTTCAATGATTTAATGTAATGATGTGAATATAAGCAACCAGAGTTCCTTTAAAATGAGCGGCATAAAAGACCCAGTTAGTAGCGAGTAAGGAGGGACGCGGTGGCTCAGTGGGTTAGGACGCTGAGCTTGTCGATCGGAAGGTCGGCAGTTTGGCGGGTCGAATCCCGAGTGCCGCGTAACAGAGTGAGCGCCTGTTACTCGTCCCAGCTTCTGCCAACCTAGCAGTTCGAAAGCATGTAAAAAATGCAAGTAGAAAAATAGGGACCACTCCGGTGGGAAGGTAACAGCGTTCCGTGCGCCTTTGGCGTCTAGTCATGCCGGCCACATGACCACGGAGACGTCCTCGGACAAGCGCTGGCTCTTCGGCTTTGAAACGGAGATGAGCACCGGCCCCTAGAGTCGGAAACGACTAGCACGCATGTGCGGGGGAACCTTTACCTTTACCTTAGTAGCGAGTAAGTGAGTAAATAATGTATTTTAAGCACTTCAAGAAAAACAAAATGCATTTTAAAGTTCAGTCAACCTCAAGCTTTGTTGTATAGTCGACTGAAGAAGTCTATGGAACAAAGAAGAGATCCACTCTCCTCTAATTCTGCTGATATATTGATGGTAGGATGAGAGCAGAGTTAGTTAATCAAAAGGAGTCTGGTTCTATCCTTTCAGACTAATAAATTTTATTAAAAGGCAGAAGCTTTCATGAACTACAACTCAGTTCATCAGATGCATGAACCAGCTAAATTGATGTCAGATTTAAACTGGGATGAGGGGAAAGACAAGAAAGGAAGAGAAAGACAAACTGGTTATACAAATGCATTTTGGGTTAAAAAAAATCTTCCAAAGATCCCCTCGTTCATAATTTATGGAGGTGCAGAATAACTCCTCTTGCATTGAATGAGCTAGTATCTTAGTAAAGAATTTTCTATGTGCAAATTCTTTAGCAACACTAATGATAAGATCCTAAGGAATTTGTTGTCCATATCACTGCTAGAGTACAAAGAAACCTCCATGCTAAAGCTGCTATGTTTATACAAAATTGAAATAAATTATTTAACTGCAGTGTTAGACTAAGCATAATTCCAAATGGGATCTCTGTCGTGTTCACCGTAAGATATGAGAAGGATCTGGTTCAGTACTTCATTCCCTGGAAATTAAGACTCTGATTTGTGTTTAGGTTGAGTTTTACTAAAATCTAAAGAATTTACCAGAAGAAAATTGATAGAATTATTTCTCATGCACTGCTGCTATGTCTGTTTATTCTTCAGATTATTATTTGTTTGGTTTAATTCTCCTTTAAAAAAATATTTACATTTACTGTGTCTATGCTGAAATGACTTAAGGGACCTAATGTAGCATATTAGTTTCGGTAAGGCTTCTGTATCTGTCCTGCACAAATCCAGAGGACCGTTAGATGGCAGTAACCAGATACAAAAAATTCTATATGTGATAGCTTTCCTCAAGGCTCTGTTTTAAAATCAAAGAGACCTAGGTTCATATCTACAGTGTATATTTATCAAGATGAAATTGGAAGAGAAATTATGTCACTGGAAAGATATTGTGGAAGAAAAGTAGCATATGTATCTAATAAATAGACCAAACAAGCAGCATCATTTTAGCCATTTTTCCAATTCTTCTCAGATAAACTTGTTTCTGGCAATGTTAGCTGACTCCCCTAGTTGGGATTATCTCTTTATCCAATTTATAAATATGTTTAATGACACCTGCTTAGAAGAGAACCCATAGAACCGATAATATTCAATCTGTAAAAATGTTGATATGCTATTGGTAGAGAACATTTTGGATACAATTCATCAACCAACTATGAATTCACCTGTCTCATTCTATAGTCTGTTTGCAGTAAGAAAATTGTGAGATATCTGGCTGAAAGGATTGTTTAAAATCAAATTATTCTATATTTACATTATTCCTTTGATCTATTAAGTTAGCAATAGAAAAAGAAATTACCAGGGCATGACTCCTTGAAAAATCCATGCTGCTTTAATGCTCTCATTATTCTTTTCTGCAGGCTAACAAATTGCTTCATGATGTCTCTAAATCTTTTCAAGATATAAGCTGTAGATTTAGCAACTGTAAATGTCTCCTCTGTCCCTTTTGAAAGTGCAGACATTTGCTCCCCTTCTGGCACTTTCTCTTTTCTTTAAGAATTCTCAAAAAAAATATAATGGAAAGACAAGATCAACTCAAAGAACATGTCAGAAGATTAAAGATGCATCTCCTGTAACCTGTTGTTCCTATGATGTCTGACAATGGATATGACAAGACCGTAGGCAGGTGTGGAATACAGATTTTGGACTATAATTCAAAATTCACATCTTTTTATCAAAACATTATGCATGCACCTATTTATGTATATTAAAATATTCTAGAATAAAACATTAAATTATAAATATCAATAATTTGAACTTTTAATTTTTTTAAAAAAAATTCTGATATAAATATGAAGTCAGATTAATTTAAAAAGTAAGGAAGTATGAAATCTCAGGTTTCTTGGAGAGGCCTGGTCTATATCTAGCAATCTAGATATAGACCAAGATAACTACATTGCTACTGTTCTCTATTAGGCAAAGAAAATTCTATCTGAAGTCATTCTTAAAAATGAAAATTGCAAAATTATTGATTTAAAATAACAATTCTTGACGTTTTCTGTGGAGATTCTCAGTCATTCAGGTCACTGCTGTCTCAAAGGCATTTTTTCAAGAGACAACTGGACTTTCTTGTTTTTCTTTGAAGGCATTTTGCTTCTCATCCAAGAAGCTTCTTCAGAGCTGAAGAAGCTTCTTGGATGAGAAGCAAAACATCTTCAAAGAAAAACAAGAAAGTCCAGTTGTCTCTTGAAAAAACGCCTTTGAGGCAATTCTTGACTTTGTCTATACTTTCCACCAGAACCTTACCATCTATTTTTATAGTAGATTTTTTTCATAAAGTTAAATATTAATGAGATTCAACATCAAAATCTAATCTATATCCCAATGAAGTCCAAATATATTTCACTGCTGACAAATCACAAAACAAAAAATTATCACTGTCATGTGCTGACTCAGTTCCCAGAGCACAAATAAATGATAACTTTCTAACAAAACCAGTAAAGGTTGATATTCATTTAAATTCTCATTCCAAATAAATGGAGATGATAAATACAGAATGAAATACACATATACTTTTGTTATTTTGATGTTGTGTAGGCAGAAGATAACTCAGGCGTGGGGATTATTAAAGAAAGCAACAGTTTTCACTGGTTTTTTTTAAACCTTGCAGAAAAATAGCTTTGCCACAATTTTATAAAGAGATAAATAATGCAAAATGCCAAAACTAGAACCCTGATTTGTTAATTTATTACAGCGTGCATTGTAGTGTTTAAATAAAATTTTAAAATTTTAAAATGAAAGTCTTTAAATATCACATAAGGAGTGGAATTTTTTTTTAGCTTAAGGCCTTCTATTCCATTTCAGCAACTGATCCCATCATTGCCATCAACATTAGTTGCTAATTATAACCTCAGTGAACATTGTTGTTGTTGTTGTTGTTAGTTGCGAAGTCGTGTCCGAACCATCGCGACCCTATGGACAATGTTCCTCCAGGCCTTCCTGTCCTCTACCATCTTCTGGAGTCCATTTAAGCTCACGCCTACTGCTTCAGTGACTCCATCCAGCCACTTCATTCTCTGTCGTCCCCTTCTTCTATTGCCCTCAATCTTTCCCAGCATTAGGCTCTTCTCCAGTGGGTCCTTCCTTCTCATTAGGTGGCCAAAGTATTTGAGTTTTAGCTTCAGGATCTGGCCTTCTAAAGAGCAGTCAGGGTTGATCTCCTCTAGGACTGACCGGTTTGATCGCCTTGCAGTCCAAGGAACTCGCAGGAGTCTTCTCCAGCACCATAGTTCAAAGGCCTCAATTCTTTGGCGCTCAGCCTTTTTTATGGTCCAGCTTTCACTGCCATACATTGCAACTGGGAAGACCATAGCCTTGACTATACGCACTTTTGTTGACAGGGTGATGTCTCTGCTTTTTAGTGTGCTGTCTAGATTTGCCATGGCTTTCCTCCCAAGGAGCAAACGTCTTTTAATTTCTTGGCTACAGTCCCCATCTGCAGTGATCTTGGAGCCCAGGAAAATAAAATCTGTCACTACCTCCATTTCTTCCCCATCTATTTCCCAGGAATTGAGAGGGCCAGATGCCATGATCTTGGTTTTCTTAATGTTAAGTTTCAACCCAACTTTTGCACTCTCCTTCTTTACTCGCAACAAAAGACTCTTCAGTTCCTCTTCACTTTCTGCCATTTTCTGAACATGCTGGACTTTAATTGAAATCAAAAGTTCCACTTTTTTTCATTTCTGTAGTTTCTAGAAATAGCTTGATGCAATTTGCATGGGAAAGTTTACATATATTCTAGAAATTCTAGTCTTATATTGGAGTGAAACCTCTGCAAAAATATGTGTGGTTAGAAAATCCTTAAGTAGTTTTCAGTTTCTCAGTTCTTTTTTTTCTGTTTCTCAAAATACTTGCAGCATTTTAGGTGTATCTTAAACGAATTTTCCCTTCCAAAATCCTGATGTGATTTTATGTAGTGTATCGATAAACATGGCAAAAAAGGGATACTATGCCTACTACAACTGTACTGAAATGTTTGTGTGTGTCTGTCTCTCTCTGTGTCATTTTAAGAAGAGTCTTGATGCAGTCATATTTTATGATGAGAAAAAGTTTCTCTCTCCCCCTCTTCTTCTCATTCTTTTTTGAATGTATATATAATTTTTTTTTAATTTTAATTCCATTTGTATCCCGCCCTTCTCCGAAGACTCAGGGCGGCTTACAAGCTTAGCAGTAGCCTTCATTCTATGTATATGCCTGCTTATTAGGGCTTTCACACACACACCCCAAGTGGCATTATTACAAAGTCAGCTTAATTGCCCCCAACAATCTGGGTCCTCATTTTACCTACCTCATTTTACCTATAATATGTACAACTGTACATCCTGGATACAAATGAGCTAAAATCTGTAAGATAAACCTCATGTTCTCCTCTGACCTTAACTTTAAATAGTGTCCAAGATATTTAGCATTCAAGAAGAGTAAACTCTGGCAGAACAAAATAGACAAGCCAGGTAGAAATGATTAGATGAAACACGTTGGGGGAATTGCTAATAAACAACATTAAAATAGGAAACATACTTTTTTAGATTAAGTATAACCTTATTATATCTATCTATAGTGGGAGATGTATGTATGTGTTTGTATTCTCTCTCTCTCTCTCTCTCACACACACACACAGATGCACACACACACACTCACACACACACACACACACACACACAGAGAGAGAGAGAGAGAGAGAGACTGTAACTGTAACTAATAAGATTTCATTCTCCCCCCCCCCCCCCGATGAATAGCTTACCAAAATACCAAAATAAACAACTTTGAAGAAAGAGCATTTCTAACTTTGAGACCAATAGGATGAATTTTCAGGGAGATTTAACTGGCAACCCTATCAGTATTCCCAGGGAAGTTCCTCACTTGTTGATACTGTGGAAAATGAAAACATTGGCTATTGTTCTTCTATGCAAGGTTTAGGCCCAGGTGAACTAAATCAGGCCTCATGGAAACAGTATTGAACCAAAGTCTATGCTATGCTCAGTTTTACAATCCAAAGGAACTATTTGTAATCTAAACTGCAACTGTATTTTACTTAACATGATTTTTCTAACCTTGCTTGTTTCAAATATATTTAGAACATAAGGACTGACTGGAACTGTGAGAAATGGGGAACTGAAAGTAGCTGATGGATGCACATTCCAATGTACACAGGTATATGAAGAAAGTTGTGATGGGAGTTTCCCGATACTCCCATGTAACACCTCTCCTCCGCAAGCTGCATTGGCTTCAGGTTGCCCTTCGGGTGAGATTCAAGGTGCTGGTGATGACCTATAAAGCCCTAAATGGCTTAGGTCCGGGATATCTGAGGGAACACCTGCTGCCAGCATCAATCTCCCATCGTCCTGTGCGCTCCCAAAGGGAGGGCCTCCTTAGGGTGCCACTGGTCAGTGAGTGCCGGTGGGTGATCCCCAGGGGGAGGGCGTTCTCTGTGGGCGCACCTGCCCTGTGGAACGTCCTGCCTGTGGAACTCTGGACCGCCCCCGACCTTCGTTCGTTTCTCTGGGACCTAAAACCCTGGTTGTTTGATTTATCTGGCCTGGACTGAGGGGTTTTAAATTTTTAAATTTTAAATTTAAATTTTAAATTTGGGCTATTGTTATTTAATAGCCTTTGTACTGTTTTAACTGTTTTTAACTTTGCCCTGTAAACCGCCCTGAGTCCTTTGGGAATAGGGCGGTATAGAAATCAAATAAATAAATAAATAAATAAATAAATAAATAAATAAATAAATAAATAAATAAATAAATAAATAAATAAGTTATGGTCAGCAGAAAGTCTGCGGAAAATGCAAGACCTATGGTCTTAGGGTGGGAAAGGGTATAAAATGTTGGGACTGGACCTGATTGATTTGCCATTGGCCTATAGCTGTCCTTATTGGAACTGCTATGCCAGTGGACCTCATTGCAATGGGTTGCTAATGTAAGTGATGTTATGATGTTTGCTTATGTTTCAAATTATCAATAAAATAAATCTCTGAATCTTAAAGTAAGAACTATTGTTTTGTGTTGCTATCTCTTGTTTCTTTCACTGGGTTTTTCCATGACAATTTTTAAAAGATTTTGTTCAGCAAATGAACAGTGTCATCCGGTCCATCTGGCTTACATACCTTTTCAAATGATTCCTTATACCTTTCACTTTTATTACTGAGAGTCTTACCTTCCTACTTCCTGTATGCATCCAAAATGGCTCCTACCTATCAGTAAATTGCTCATACTGCCTCCTATTAAATTACAGGCATACTTTGAGAGTGTTGGATAATCATTTTTATGCAGCAAAATATGGAGAGGTGTGTATGTTTGTTACCAACTGTGCACTTTCCACAGAAAAATACATGCTGCACTAATTTGAAATCAGACAATGTTTTTGCATGTTTGCTTTAATTAAAAAACAATCCCATTCAGTTTAGAGTTGTAAATCAAATCTTTCTCTTACTCATCTTGAAATCCTACTCACATGTTCAAGAGAAATGACTGTGATGTAACTGCATTGCTCCATGTCAGAATGTATTTTTCTTTATGTAATCTTAGCTGTTATGACATCAGTGTAGGTACTAAATTGACTTCTATAATTTGCTAATTTACCTCTTCTGGAGCCATGGGATCTGGGCCAAAAACTGATGTTAGGGTCAGAATTTTAGAGATATTATAAGGAAAGAGAATGTGACATTTTTTCCTTTGTGCTAGTTTTGGAAGTAAAATTTATTGGAAAATCCAATTCACAATGTAAATTAAATTAGGGTTAGGGTTGGGGTTAGGGTTAGGGTTTGGTCTCTCTGGAATCTGAGACAAAAACTGATATTAGGGATAGATTGTTAGCAGTATTATAAAGAAAGAGAATGTGACAGCTTTTCATTCAGACTACTTTTGGATGCACAGTAAAATTTATTGTTAAATCACATTCACAATGAAAATTAAACTAGGGTTAGCGTTAGGGTTCATTTTCCCTGAGATCTGGGAAGAAAACTAATGTTAGGGATAGATTGTTAGTGGTATTATAAGGAAAGAGAATGTGACAGCTTTTTGTTTAGAGTAGTTTTGGTAACACAGTAAAATACATGGGAAAATCCCATTCACAATTAAAATTAAACTAGGGTTAGGATTGTTGTTAGTTTTAGGGTAAGCTCTCCCTCCGATGTGGGACAAAAACTGATGTTAGGGATAGATTTTTAGTGGTGACATAATGAAAGTGGTGACATAATGAAAGAAAATCTGACAGCGTTTTGTCTAATATTTGAAGCACAATAAAATACATGGGAAAATTCCATTCACAATAAAAAATTAATCTAGGGTTAGGGTTGGGGTTACGGTTAGGGTTTGGTCTCCCTGGGATCTGCGAAGAAAACTGATGTTAGGGATAGATTGTTAGTGGTATTATAAGGAAAGAGAATGTGACAGCTTTTTGTTTGGTCTAATTCTGGAAGCACAGCAAAATAATTATTATTATTATTATTATTATTATTATTATTATTATTATTATTATTATTATTATTATTATTATTATTATTAATTTAATTTGTATACCACCCTTCTCCCGAAGGACTCAGGGCGGTGAACAGGGCAATACATAATAAAAACAAGATACAAAAATTAAAAATTATTAAAAAATAATTAAACAACAATGCCCGTAATAAATTAATACAGATTAAAAGTTAAGACCAATTTATAAAATTCAACCCCATCCCATCAGGCCAGGCCAGCTAGTTCAAAAAGATGGGTTTTAAGATCGCGCCGGAAGGAGCGGAGATCAGGCGCCATCCGGAGCTCGACCGGAAGATGGTTCCATAAATCCGGCGCGCCCACAGAGAACGCCCTCCCCCTGGGGGCCACCAGTCGGCATTCCATTTGTAATGAAAAAATTTACTAGGGTTAGGACTGGGGTTAGGGTTTGGTCTCCCTGGGATCTGGAATGAAAACTGATGTTAGGGATAGATTGTTAGTGGTATTATATGGAAAGAAAATGTGACAGCTTTTCGTTTGTTATACTTTTGGAAGCAGAGTAAAATACATGGAAAAAGTCAATTCACAATGAAAATTAAACTAGAGTTAGGAATGGGGTTAGGGTTAGGGTTTGGTCTCCCTGGGATCTGGGATGAAAACTGATGTTAGGGACACATTGTTTGTGGTATTATAAGAATAGAGAATCTGACAGCTTTTCGGTTGGTCTACTTTTGGAAGCACAGTAAAATGCATCAAAAAATCCCATTCAAAATGAAAATTAAACTAGGGTTAGGGTTGGGGTTAGGGTTTCATCTCCCTGGGATCTTGAATGAAAACTGATGTTAGGGATAGATCGTTAGTGGTATTATATTGAAAGAAAATGTGACAGCTTTTCATTTGTTATACTTTTGGAAGCAGAGTAAAATACCCTTTTCAAACTTGGAAACTGTCCTACCTTTAAACAAATCACTAGTCTACAAGGACAGATTATTTATCTAAGGTCTGTAATTTGTGCCCTTCAGGCATAAATTAGGTGTCCAATTCAGCCCTTCTACTCTAACTGAGCCTCCGTGCTATCAGCCCCCTCTACCACAAAGATCTTGCAGGAGAAGGGCAGTGTGGACAACCGTGGGATCTGGTAGGGTGAGATCTGTAAACCATAAACACAAAGCTTTCGCTGTGTCCTTGCACAACAGATACAGTGCCTTTTCTGACCTTAATAGGGACATTAAGGAGACAGGTAAAGGTATCTGTGATAATAACTCAAATAAGCAGGGGATTGTGGTCCAAGATGAAAAACTTGTTTTCGACAGGGAGAAGTGCGAATCTGGTATTACACACCAGTCATGCAAGAACAGAAAGGCATCCAAAAAGAGAAGCCACCTTCTGGTTGGTGATCCAATTATAAGGGATGTAAATTTAGGAAAGGACACAGAGGTTTTGAAAGAGGTCAGGTGTCTTCCAGGTGCTACTGCCAGTAGGGACAAGAAGCATATTTCTAAAATAATCAAGAATGCCAGCAAGGACTGTGATGTGGAGGCTATTGTACATCTTGGCATTAACAATCTGTCCCAAAAAGATGTACTCTCTGTGCAGAATGATTTCCAGAGCTTGGGGTAGGAACTTAGCAGAATAGGCTGTAGGCTTACTTTTTCAGAGGTTTTACCAGTGTATAAAGAGCAAAATGGAAAAGGCCAGTGTATAGCACAATTCAATATGTGGCTAAAGAAGGGGTGTAAAGGGGAAGGCTTTGGATATATTAGTCACGATGTCTGTAGCTGGTCCAATGAAAACATGTATAAAAGAGATGGTTTGCATCCTTCAAATAAAGGGACTGAGTTACTCGGCTATAAATTCACAGATTTTCTGGAGGAATATTTAAACTAAACAGCAGGGACAGTGAGTTAATTGATATAGAACATCCCTGTCCCCGCCAATCTAAAAATTATAGGGCTATCAATGCATGTAACATAGATGTGTGTGTGTGTGCAAGAATATCAACCTTGCTGTCAAGCAAAATCAACCTTCTATTAGTGAGTGCCACACAAAGTGCACTAACCAAATAGGTGGTAAGACAATAGGGGAACTCAGGCACCACACAGGTTATGTAGAAAGTAAACACAGGGTCAGACATAAAGGACTCAAATGTCTATACACCAATGCACAGAGTATGAACAGCAAACAGGGTGAACTAGAAATTCAGGTTAATGAGGGCAGATATGATATTGTTGCCATTACGGAAACATGGTGGGATGAAACCCACAAATAGAACACACAGCTAGAGGAATTTAAATTATTTAAAAGAAACAGACCAAATAAAAGAGGAGGTGGAGTTGCCCTCTATATAAGGAATAACTACATCTCTACAGAAATAGAGCACAACAATAATGAAAACTGTAAACTTGAATGCATTTAGGTCAATATTAAAGGGGGGGGAATGACATTGCCATAGATGTATACTATAGGCCACCCAACCAAACAGAGGAAATAGATGAACTTTTTACTAGTCAGCTAACTAAGGTATGTAGGAAGCACATCACAATAGTAATGGGGGACTTTAACTACCCTGACATCAACTGGGAGACAAACTCTGCACCAAGTGGAAGATCAAACAGATTCCTGACAAACCTAGCAGGCAATTTTGTCACCCAAAAAGTAGAGAAGGGAACTAAAGGATTAGCCATTTTGGATCTAATTCTCACTAACAGAGATAAATGATAGAAGGTGTTGAAGCCACAGGAACCTTGGGAGGAAGTGATCATGCAATATTGGAATTCAACATTATGGAAGCACAAGCAATAGAACACAGTCAAACTAGAGTATTGGACTTTAAGAGAGCTAATTTCAATAAACTTAGAGAGGGCTTGAGAAGGAGTCCATGGATGAGAATCCTCAAGGGGAAAACAACTGAAGAAGCTTGGGAAATTTTGAAAAGTGAGATAATAAAAGCCCAGTCTAGCACAAAACCAACGAAAAGGAAAAATAACAGCTCTCAAAAGAAACCAGCGTGGCTGCATAAAGAACTCTCTGAAGAAATGAAAGATAAAAAGGACAAGTATAGAAAGTGGAAAGAGGGGCACATAACTAAGTCAGAATATCAGCAAATAGCCCGAGCCTGCAAAGATGAAGTAAGGAAAGCTAAGGCTCAAAATGAACTAAGGCTTGCGACCAAAGTCGGCAATAACAAAAAAAGCTTCTTTCAACATGTAAAAAACAAGAAAAAATGAAGGAAATGATTGGTCCATTAGTGGGTGAAAGTGGCAAGAAGGTGACAAGCAACAGGGAGAAAGCAGAACTATTTAACTCGTTTTTTGCATCTGTCTTTACACAAAGGGAAAAAACAAACCAACCTATTAAAAATAGTTCCATAAAAAATAGAATAGAAACACAAGTTAAGATAAGCAAGAAAATGATAAGTGAGCACCTGTCCAGTCTAGACAGGTTCAAATGACCAGGACCAGGTGGATTACACCCCAAGGTTCTCAAGGAACTGGCAGACGTGATCTCAGAACCACTGAACTATATTTTTCAAAGATCCTGGAGCACTGGGGAACCACCAGAGGATTGGAAAACAGCTGATGTAGTTCCCATCTTCAAAAAAGCAAAAAAAAAAAAAGGATCTGGAAATTACAGACCAATCAGTGTGACCTCAATACCTGGGAAGATTCTGGAAAAGATAATCAAACAATGAATCAGCAAGCACCTAGAGGCAAACAAAGTCATTACTAAAAGCCAAAATGAGTTGGTCAAAAACAGATCATGCCAGACAAATCTTATTGCATTCTTTGACCAAGTGACAAAATTAGTGGATCAGAGGAATGCTGTGGATATAATTTACTTGGACTTCAGTAAGGCATTTGATAAAGTAGATCACAACCTTCTACTAGATAAGATAGAAAAATGTGGGTTAGACAGAATCAGCACCAGATGGATTCATAGCTGGCTGACCGGCCGTACTCAGCATGTGGTCCTCAATGGAACCGCATCTACATGGAGGGAAGTATGTAGTGGGGTGCCCCAGGGCTCTGTTCTGGGCCCAGTGCTCTTCAACATCTTCATCAATGATTTGGATGAGGGGATAAATGGGGAACTCATCAAATTTGCAGATGACACCAATCTGGCAGGAATTACCAACACTCCAGAAGACAGGCTTAAGATACAGGAGGATCTGGACAGACCCGAACACTGGGCGCTATCTAAAAAAATGAAATTCAATGGTGAAAAAAGTAAGGTTCTACATTTAGGCAAGAAAAACCAAATGTACAGGTATAATATAGGGGGTACCTTGCTCAATAGTAGTAATTGTGAGAGGTATCTCGGAGTCCTAGTGGACAATCACTTAAATATGAGCCAGCAGTGTGCTGCAGCTGCCAAAAAAGCCAACACAGTGCTAGGTTGCATTAACAGAGGAATAGAATCAAGATGACGTGAAGTATTAATACCACTTTACAATGCCTTGGTAAGGCCACACTTGGAATACTGCATCCAGTTTTGGTCACCACAATGTAAAAAAGATGTTGAGACTCTAGAAAGAGTACAGAGAAGAGCAACAAAGATGATTAGGGGACTGGAGACTAAAACATATAAGGAACGGCTGCTGGAATTGGGTATGTCTAATTTAATGAAGAGAAGGGTGAGGGGGGACATGATAGCAGTGTTCCAATATCTCAGGGGCTGCCACAAAGAGGAGGGACTCAGGCTATTCTCCAAAGCACCCAAGGGCAGGACAAGAAGCAATGGATGGAAAGTAATAAAGGAGAGAAGCAACCTGGAACTAAGGAGAAACTTCCTGACAGTAAGAACAATTAACCAGCGGAACAACCTGCCTCCAGAAGCTGTGAGTGCTCCAACACTGGATGTTTTTAAGAAGAGACTGGACAGCCATTTGTCCGAAATGATATAGGGTTTCCTGCCTGAGCAGGGGATTGGACTAGATGACCTCCAAGGTCCCTTCCAACTTTTATTATTATTATTATTATTATTATTATTATTATTATTATTATTATTATTATTATTATTATTATTTACATGGAAAAAGTCAATTCAGGGTTTGGTCTCCCTGGGATCTAGGATGAAAACTGATGTTAGGGATACATTGTTTGTGGTATTATAAGAATAGAGAATGTGACAGTTTTACGTTTGGTCTACTTTTGGAAGCACAGTAAAATACATCGAAAAATCCCATTCAAAATGAAAATTAAACTAGGGTTAGGGTTGTGGTTAGGGTTCGGTCTTCCTGGGATCTGGGATGAAAACTGATAGTAGGACTAATTTATTAGTGGTATTATAAGGAAAGAGTATCTGACAGCTTTTCATTTGGAGTATTATTGGTTTTAGTTCTCCTTGGGTTCTGCTCTTAAAATTTACATTAGGCATATATTCTTAATTGTCTAATAAGGAAATGGAATATGATAGGTTTTCATTCAGACTTCTTTTAGAAGGAAAATAAAATACAATTTAAAATCCCATTCCCAATGAAAATTTCCTTTGTATTTTACTGTGCTTCCAAAAATAGTCTCAACGAAAAGCTGTCACAATCACTTTCCTTATAATACAACTAGAATCTATCCCTAATATCTTTCTTTGGTTCAGACTCCAAGGAGACCTTACCCAAACCATTATCCCAGCCCTATGTTTTGTATCTTTATAGTGTTTGGACTTCATTTTCCAGAATTCTCTGCCAGTCAATTAGGGAATTCTGGGAGTTGAAGTCCCTTCATCTCAGTTATCTTGTAGGGTAACTTTAAACAGTTACTCTAGATAAGATGTGTCAAACTGCTGGCCTATGGGCCGGTTGCATCATATGCCCACCCCAGCAATGTGAAAAAAGTCACGATATGTTGCAACACGTTATATGACGTGGTGAGTTTGACACCCGTGGTCTATATGATACCTCATAACATAGGCAACTGTGCATGTCGGCAACTTTCCTTGTTCAAGAATTCTGAGAATTGAAATGTACAGGCTGCACAGGGACCATAGTTGCCCTCTTCTGCTCCAGAGGATAAAATGATGATGAAATAAACAGCTGTCACAAAACTAGCACATTTCTAAAAGTTGCTATTCAGTCACTCAGTCACTTCTGACTCTTTGTAATTAGATGGGTATTGCTTTGTCAAGAGTGCCACAAACTCCTTGTAAGCTTATGCATTGGGTCATTCATAATATCTAACTACCTGGTCTTCTATCAGCCTCTTTTTCAATTTCTTTCCATTTTTCCATGCTTTTGGGTGTTTTTCAGTAATATTGAAAATGCATTTTTTTGGATGGGAAGTATAGAAGGCCAATCAAAAGAGTTCTCTCATGATTTCATCATTTGGGAAATGATTTAAATATTGAAAACCAAGGAGAAGTTGCCATTCAGAAATGGAATACATGGTAATATCTATACGTTCCTTTGGCCAGGATTTGCACTGAAATTCTCTTCTTTTTTGAAAGTAATTTTGCAAATACATTTTCTTTTATCAAATTGAATGAAAAATGTGGAAGGTTTTCTCTATCCATCAATACATGTGAGGACAGCATGTAAAATGTCAAAAAAAAGCAGGGCAACAGCTTATACTAAGACAGGGGTGTCAAACTCAATTTCATGGAGGGCCGCATCAGCACTGCAGTTGCCCTGAAGGGGCCGGGTGGGCGTGGCCGACTGGGTGGGCGTGGCTATGTGTATGGCCTACCGGGTGGGCATGGCCAGCTCTACATCGTTCGCATCAAGGGTGCCTATGGGGGCCTGGGCAGGAGTGGGACAGATCTGAGGGTCTCTGGCAGAAGGAGGTTCTCTGGGCCAGGGCCAAGGCAGTGGGGGCCGTTCCCTCACTGTTTCCAGGATGGGGGCCTGGGCAGGAGTGGGACAGATCTGAGGGTCTCTGGCAGAAGGAGGGTCTCTGGGCCAGGGCCAGGGCAGTGGGGGCCGTTCCCTCACTGTTTCCAGGATGGCTTCACGGGCCGCATGAAACCACTTCGCGGGCCGGATCTGGCCCCCGGGCCTTGTGTTTGACATGTCTGTACTAAGATATGAAATATATTTTTTTAACAAATAGAATTTTATTGGAAAAAGTACTACCAATGGTTGAAAATTGTCTCAAAGAAATGAGGGGCAGAGAACTGAGAATTTAGATGACAGTGGTAAAATAACATAGCATACTGCCTGCAGTAAATGGAAGAGGGGACAAATATGAAAAAAGGGAGAGAAGGATTTTTTTTAAAAAAATTCTAGGGTAAAACTTCACTGCAAATGGCAGTCACATGTGTTTGCTTGTTTGTTTTCTTTCTAAAAGATATGGTTCCATTTTGTTGAAGTACTCTTTTGGCATTGCATGAAGACATGCACTTGGGAATACTGACATTGAAGATTTTTATTAATTTGTTTCAAATCTTCAGCCTTGTCTGCTCAAAACACAATAAATGTTATATATCTGTACAAAATTTCTGGATAGAGTTGTACAGGAAAATTCATTTTGGGGTATGATAACTGTAGAAAGTTAATGCAACTGTAGAACTAGAATAATTGGCTTGGTTGAAAAATATTATAAGCTGTGTGAAATAAAATAAATAAAATAAAATTGTAATTCATCTAAATAACTCTGTTACCCTCCCCTTTCCTTCCTTCCTTCCTTCCTTCCTTCCTTCCTTCCTTCCTTCCTTCCTTCCTTCCTTCCTTCTTTCTTTCCTGTTTGCCCCATTGTCAGTGTGATATTCTTTATGGTATATGTTCAGTAATGTCCAGTTCATATGTAATGGGCACTTAATTCCAAGGTCTTATTTAATTTGCTGTTAAATCTTCATGTTGTTAACATATCTAACTGCCAAAAAAGAAATTAATTTATTCCACTCAGAGCATTTTGCGTCTCTTATTTATTCATTTATTCTATTCATTTGGCAGCTTTTTATGCACAAAAGAAAAGTAATATAAAGTAGTAAAATTGTCATTCAGTAGGACTTTAAGTTTGGGTTTATAAATGAACAGATTTTAAGACTTTTGCAACAGTGCCAGTGAGAACAGGCAGATTGTGCACTATTTAATCCTGCATTGTGGTATAGCCCATTTGTAAATTTATTTTTATAGTTATTTTTCACAGTGCTATTGTTTTATATCCATGCATTGTTTTCCCTCTTTTCCTTTATATCAATCTCTGGGTCTCAAATCAACAAAACTAAAACTCTGATGATATATAATCTGTGTTTGGGGTTTTCTTTATGAATATATTAGGACTTAATTTCTGGGGGGGAGAAAGTTTGTTGCTGACAGTCCTTAGGAGAATCCATTGAAGGTTTTTCCACCATACACTTATTCTTTATTCATCATTCCGTTAGCCATTCTCCCTTTCTTTCCTCCATCATTCTATTAAAGGTTTCGTGATCGACTCTAAGGGGTGGTGCTCATCTCCAATTTTCAGCTGAAGGAGCCTGCATTGTTTGAGAGATGTTTCCGTCATTGTGTGGCCAGCGTGAAAATATGGAATGCAGTAACCTACCCACCAGAGTGATACCTATTAATCTATATGCATCTGATGCATATTTTCTAATTGCTAGGTTGGCAAGAGTTGGGAGTGAGTAATAAGACCTTATCCCTTCACATGGTGCTTGAATCTTGAACCCACATTGTTGGCTTTCCAGCTCA
Organism: Vipera berus; assembly: GCF_964194415.1. Classification (NCBI taxonomy): domain Eukaryota; kingdom Metazoa; phylum Chordata; class Lepidosauria; order Squamata; family Viperidae; genus Vipera; species Vipera berus. Next base: position 61,152,747 of record NC_138203.1, read on the forward strand.
CAAGCTCAGTGTCTTAACCACTGAGCCAGCACACTCCCTTCTATTGTTCTATTACTGCCAATAAAATGAGCTTTCCTTTAAAAAAAAAGAGAATCAACTTTATTAAATTTTGAAAACATATAAAATTCAAAATAACAAAAAGACAAAAAAGTTAAAATTGACAAAAATGGGGGATTGACTTCCAGTTTTATTGAGTACAGGTACAAATATATAGCAAAGTAACCATTAAAAAGATATATTAAACAATCAAAATTTTATAACAAAAAAACCTCTTACTCTAAGTTTAAAGATGGGCATAAAAATACACAACTAATAATAAGAATAAGGATACAGAATATTTCTATAGTCCTATCAAATTTAATTGTAAAATCCTAAAATCAAAACTTCATTTTTTCTTTCTCAAATAAGAAGTCCAAAGTCTTTCTCAAATAAGGACTCCAAACAGAAACAAAAGTAGATAGAATAAGACTGTTCCTTTTGGAATTTGAGTTTCTGCCAGATACTTCTTTACAAATTTCAGATAAACCAAAATTTCAGGGGATATGAAAGAATTCTTTATCCCCTGTAGCATGGCTAAGACATTTGCTTGGTTAAATTCTTTACCTTTTAATCAATCTTGGAGAGACATATGGAAATATTGTTAGATCTTTTTTTTACAGCAAGCTCAAAGGCATTTTTCTTTCCAGCTGACATATTCAAGCTATGAAAAATACCCATTACATCAGAATTTGGGCTTCATGAAGAATTATATTTTGAGGGCACACAAACAGAGGTGTCAATAAAGTGAATAGTCTCATTGGAATAACCTTTGAAAACCGTTCTCCATAGTGACCACAAGTGCATGTCTATGGGTCACGTAAGAAAAATTAAAAACAATAATTCCTCCAACTCTAGTTAAATTCACTGCACTCATTATGAAAAACCAACAGCAACATCCCTTCCCTTCCCTTCCTTTATCCCCTCTCTCCTTTCCTCTACCACCTTCCCCTTCTCCTTCTCCCCTTATCTGTAGATTTTCCAGGTTTTTTTGAGGCTGTCTGAATCTACAGTGTGGTATATTTAATAATATTCTGAATTTCAGCAACATCTTAAATATGAGTGAATGTGATCCCATATATCAAAAATCTTGAAGTCCTATGTAGAATTCTCCTCCAGCTTGTTATAACACAAGAACAAGAGGCTCATTTAATGACAAAACCTGTACCATACATAGCACACCTATCTCCAATAGAACTAAACCATCAATAGCCTTTAGTGTATTACTACGCAGATTTCATATATTGACCAAATAGGTAGTATAATTGTCTTTCCTAAATGGGCTGATGTCTCAGCTTGTAAAACATTACATAGAACAGAAATACCTTCAGGTTCATTTTGGGCAATTTATAGTAAAAGTTTTCAGAGTCTCTAGACCTTGATAATCCTATTTAAGGGAAAAATTGGAAACCTGATGAATAGAAAGGAACGTGTACACTTGAGCAACCAACTGGACAGTGAGTCTTTCTGCCTCTCAGACAAACTAGTGCCTTCTTTCCTGCCTAAATATAAGAACACTATTTCTTGCAGCTATTAGATTGATCAGAAAATAAATATTTATAAGGAGAAGAGTGCTTCTTTCAGGCCATGTGAGTTAAGATGAATTCTTTCTTCTTCTGTTCCTGACAAGTTGTATTAACTTGCTGACAGCCTAAATTATGGGACATCTAACAAGTGGGCAATGATCAAAAGAACAAGTGGGCAATGATCAAAAGAACCCACATCAGAAAATATTAAACAGCTCAGACCTTCATGTTCATTGTGCAGCAAAGCTGGTTCATTACATCATCACTGAACATTATGCTTTTTGGACTAGAAACCAAACATTTTTAAAAGGAAAAAGGAAAATCAACATAAGCAATAATAGATCTATTTTAATTATATAAATTATATAAATAAATATTTATATAAATAAATTATATTATATAAATATTTTCAATTTAAATACAGATAAAGTACCAGACAATCTACAGATAAGTGAAGATGTACACAGTTCACTACTTTACTGAATAAGAAATAAAATTAAATCCAGTTTCATATCTATTAAAGGTATGAGGCATTAAGTATGATTGTTACTTAATTAACAATAGCAAGCTGATTTAAATTGACAGGTGTTTTATTTTTTTTAAAGAAATCAGCTAACAAAATGCTAAAATCAGAGAATAGAAGGGTTGGAAAGGATCTCAGAGATACACTCCCCTGCCTAGTGTAGGAATCCAGTGCAACAGAATTGGTGAGAGATGGCTATTTTCTCTCTGTTTAAATTCCTTCCATAAAGACCAGCCCACTTTCCCAAAAGTCTGTTCCCCTGCTGAAAGGCTATTACGACAAAGATTTTTTTTCTCTCTCATACCCCACCCAAATCTACTTCATTATCACTTAGATGCATTGTTTCATTGTCTACATCAGAGGTGGGGAATGATGGCCCCTTTATGACAACTTGTAGACTTCAACTCCCAGAATTACTGAGCCAGCATGGCTGACTCAGGAATCCTGGGAGTTGAAGTCCACAAATCATAAAAGGGCCATTTTTCCCCACCCTGTTCTACATGGCAGCCAAGTCTTCTTTTTATGGCAGCCAAGTATTCCTTAACCACCTCTTTATTTACTTGCCTTCCTTTTGGAGTCAGTTGTCCTGCTTAGGTCTATCCCTAACAACTGACTCCAAAGGAAGGCAAGTAAATAGGTGGTTAGGGAATACTTGGCTGCCATGTAGAACAGGGTAGGGAACAATGGCCCTTTTATGACTTGTGGGCTTCAACTCCCAGAATTACTGAGTCAGCCATGCTAAGCACAGGATTAAGCATCTGTTACTATTATGTTCCTTATGGTGTCCTTTGCTTCCCTTGTGTACCTAAATTCATGTTATGTTTTAGCCTTTCTGCCTTTTTTCCTGCTGTTATTAGCTTATTGATGTGTCTTCTTAGTGATTACACTCTTCTTCCACATCATCTATATATATACACTGCATTTTGTTACCATTTGTGGAGGGGAAAAAATGATCCCTTTTGGATGTTCTGGGCTTTTTAAAATATTTTTGCTATTGAACTTTGTGCAGGTTCTTCTGATGTACAGGAGTCTTAGTGAACAAGAAACCCCAAGGTTTAATGCTTGTTGCATTTATTTAAACTACAGTCACCCAACATGTATGAAATAGTAACAGCCAGCATCCATTCAGTACTGACTGCATCACCTTTGTTGCAATAACTGTAAACCAATGATTCTGCTACCTCAGTAGGTTTTTCCCTCCATGTTGGACTGCTTCAACTTAATAATGTTTGAAAGCTGTCTATAAGTACTTCTGATTTCAGGTCTTGCTACCTTGTTATCAGTTTTAACTATTTCAAAACACTGAATGCATTTTCTTTTATTCTTTCTCTTGTGGATGCCTTTGCATATTTGAATTATTGTCTTTACACTATATACTTTATCTAACAGGCAGATGGACAGGATAGTTGCTCTAGAACATGGGTGTCAATCTCGTGACATCACATGATGTGTCACAATGTATCACAACTTTTTCCCCATTGCCGACAATGGAGTGGGTGCAGTTTTGGCATGACGAAGCTGGCCCGTGGGCCGGAAGTTTGACACCTCTGCTCTAGAATGAATAAAACTTCACCAGCACAATTGAGCAAGAGACTTCTAAACTCACCTGTATCAAAATGTTTCAGGCTTTTTCAGAAGGTTTTAACAAACACAATGGGTTTTTAATATATTCTCCCCATTCCCCTCCCATCTTAAATGCTGCAACAGTTTAGCTACTCCATACATCTGATGATGGGACGCGGTGGCTCAGTGGGTTAGGACGCTGAGCTTGTTGATCAGAAGGTCGGCAGTTTGGCGGGTCGAATCCCGAGTGCCGCGTAGCAGAATGAGCGCCTGCTACTCATCCTAGCTTCAGCCAACCTAGCAGTTCGAAAGCACGTAAAAATGCAAGTAGAAAAATAGGGACCACTACGGTGGGAAGGTAACAGCGTTTCGTGCGCCTTTGGCATCTAGTCATGCCGGCCACATGACCACAGAGACATCCTCGGATGAGCGCTGGCTCTTCGGCTTTGAAACGGAGAGGAGCACCGGCCCCTAGAGTTGGAAACGACTAGCACGCACGTGCGGGGGAACCTTTACCTTTTTATACATCTGATGAAGTGTGCCGTAGCTCCCAAAATTTTACTTCTTTATTTAATCTTTTAAATCTTTAGTCTGAAAATGTACTCTCAGATTCCTTCAGATTTTTTTTGTTTAACTTAGATTAAGACTACTGTCTGCTGATTATATTTATAACAAGGAACTGATAGTTCTCCACTGTGAGGAGAACCAGCAAAGAATCAGTATTCTGTTCCTGTGCAGTTGAAGTTCTTATTTGCCTTCCATGGGATTTTGCTGTTCTCTATCAACTTCAGCATTTTTTGGAGGATTATAACATAAGAGTTCTGGAGCACAGAAGAGAAAAGAAATACAAGAGAAAGGAAGATCTGTTTGACAGAGAAACTTTATTCATACTAAGGTGTTGTGCTGCTTAGCTCTTTGGTAAAGTTGTGTTGTCAGTCGTCCATGAATGAAACATGAGTATCTGCAGCAGAGAAGCTTTCAGATGAAGGACTGCACATATGAAGACTTTCACATAAACAGAAATGCTCATTATCTATAATTCAGGTTTATGTGAAAGTTTTCATGTGTCCAACTCTATGCAAAAATTCTGCTGCAGACAGTTGTGCTAAACTTGTGGAAGGCCAACAGAACATTATTTCACCTTAATTAGATTTGAGTTCCGATAGCTCATCTTCTTTTACCAGCTGTGGAGACTGATCTGATACCATAATGATACCATGAATATTCATATACTGCACCATTATGCTATTGGGTAGGGTATAGTAAGACAGCAAATCTCCCTCTATTTTATGGTCCACTGCCCAGTCAACTCCCTTGTCCTAAAAGATGAGAATGGATGCATTTCTTCTGAGAGGTCAGTTAGAGGACAATTCAATTTCTTTTTTTCTGATTCATCAATTTGTTGAAAAACTGTAGAAAAGTTGTTCAAAACAAAAGACACTTCTGTGAAAATGATATGGACAAGGTGTTGTGTTATTATCTTTATTAGTTATGAGATGGTCAACACTCTCTATTCCATTAAGCAGTCAAATTTGCAGTGATTTGTAAGTTCCCTGGATTCCCACCAGAACTGCTGCCATTGGGCTTTTTTGAAAGTAGTGCTACTGTCACTACTAAGAATGACTCCTGGCCTATTGGATAATTCTCTTTTCCCTGAAGAAATTCAGAGAAATTGTCTGAGGAAGAATTTTGAAAACCCACTTCTTCCCATATCTAGGTGAAGTACAGCTATTTTGTGGCACACAGCACTGATTGCCTGATATTGACCTTAGAAAAGATAATGGCTTTGGCTTAAGGTCTTCTGATTTTTGTGATTTTGCAAAAGGAGGTGGAGAATTATTATTATTATTATTATTATTATTATTATTATTATTATTATTATTATTATTATTATTATTATTATTATTATTATTATTATTATTATTATTATTATTATTATTATTATTATTATTATTATTATTATTAATTCTGTGAATCTTTGACCCCAAAGTACTATCTGTAAGTAGATAGACCATCTGGGAGTTTGCATGGATGTATCCCAAGTTTTAATTTTCTTCAGACTATTAGCTGAAATGCAAATTAAACAGGTGCTGTAGTGTTATTTAGTAGACAAAGGGAAATTACCCTTATGCGGTCCTCTGAAGGTTTTTAAGCAGTCAATTTTCTAACAGTCTTTAATGCATGAACTTTCTGAGCAAGGATTAACTAAAGGACTTTGTTCTACATTAATCATAATAGCAAGAAGAAAATATCAAAGGATTATACAGTGTTAATTTGTTAGGCCTTGCAAATAAAAATTGTTTTGAAAATATTTACAGTTAATTTTAATGGATGCTATTTTCTATGCCATAGGATTTTTATTCAATTGTACTTATCAGAACAATTCTAGGTACATCTGCTTAGAATAAACCACTTAAAGATCACAAGATCTGATTAACATTTTAGCCCTGTGCTAGGAATATTTTCCTCTTTGAAATACTTCTTCAACAAACATTATTTTTCAATTTTTAAACAAAAACTTAGCTAAGTGTGTAATCTCTTAGTTAATTTCCTTAAGCCATTTTAGTACTTCTGCACTGATTTGTATTAAAATTCATAGAAAATTAAACATTTCATTTTTTTAATAAAAAGGGGAACATAATTCTCTGTGTAAAAACCAAAAATAAACCTGGAATAAAATGCTATAGTCATGCTTCAGTTTTCTTTTATTTCAACCATCAGAGGAAATAAATAATTAAATACAGTTCAGATGGACATTTATGCCAAGTCAATAAAGAAATGTATGTGTATTGTTTGTTGATTGCTAACAGAATATGAATAAATTGAGACAAATATAACAGATTAGAATATGTAACCTAATTATAGTGGCTCTGTATGTTGACAATGCAGACTTCATAAACTGCTCAGTAACTTTATTTAGCGTTGATGAATCAAGGCACATTCTACTTCAGAATACACTACCTGCTTAATAAGTAAAAAGCAAAGGTATATCTTCAGCATTTTATGCACAGATATATTTATTAATGTAAGAAGCAGTACACCTCACAACTCTCAAATGTTCATCTGCCAACCAAGCACATTTTAAAGCTGAGCTCTGATGAAATCACTATATTTATCTTAATAATTTCACCCTTCTGCTATGCATGAAATGAATAATAAATGCACTGAACACTTTGCACCTTTCCGTTAGGTCCTTTAATATCTAGTTCAGAGATATTTCATTCTATTTTTCACTCCTTAGGAATTATCCTGCTCTCATAACTGGAATTAGGACTCTTATGACTTCTTAAAGGCTGATAAAGCAAGGGCAGAGTCCAATAGTTTGTTTCCATTGACAAAACGTCTTCTATCACTAGAAAGTGAAAGAAAAAAATTCTCCCTCCATACAACTGTTAGTCTGAAGTCATATGTATCCACCCGTCAGTAAATATTTTTTGAAAAGAAGCTGCAAATTGGAAGAGAAAGAAAAGTAGAAAATTGTGTTGTGTAAGTCAACTTTTGCATGACATTAGGTTGACCTGAATGGCTGAATTTAGCTAAATACTTGGAAGTAAAGGATTATACTTTTATAGCAATATAGTATTAATGAGAAGGAATCTTCTTTTCATCAGACATTCAATAGGCTCTTGTCCATTACAATTTAGGTGAATTCCAATTTGGCATGATTCATAGCACTTAGCACTTAGACTTATATACCACTTCCCAGTGCTTTACAGCTCTCTCTAAGTGGTTTATAGCAGGGCTTTTCAACCTTTTCACCCATTGTACCACTTTTATGACATGGCAACATCCGAGTACCACCAGTCGCCTAGCAAGGTGTCAAAAACTTGACCAAAAAAAAGAAGGAAAAAAAGTGATGAACTACAGTCCTCAACTTACAACAATTCACTTAGACACTGTTTGAAGTTACAATGGCACTGGAAAAAGTGCCTGCCTGCCTGGTGGCACTCTTCCTCCTGTCTGAGGTTTTCATACCTATCTGCTGGGTGGTTGCAGCAGGTTTTGGTCACTTCACATGACCATGGAACACTGTGACCATCATAAATATGAATCAGTTGCCAAGCATCTGAATGTAAATCACAAGACCCTGGGGATGCTGCAACATTCCAGCTGATCGGCACTTCTTCTGGGCTCAGAAGCACCAGGATCAGCACCGAGCTCCAATTGGAGCCTGGCGCTGATCCTGGCACTTCCGCTGAGCCCTGATAGCCCCGAAGAAGTGGTGATCCTGGCGCTTTCACTGAGTCCTGACAGCCCTGCAGCTCCAGCCATCTCTCGCTCAGGCTTGTGTGGTGCTGCCACCGGTTCAGCTCATTCCCCTTCCCTGCTACCACTTTTCTAGGATGGTCATGTACCACCTGCCATGTGCCAATGTACAACAGGTGGTACCCGTACCACTGGTTGAAAAGCCCTGGTTTACAGAGTTAGCATGTTCCCCCCAACAATCCAGGTCCTCACTTTACCAACTTTGGAAGGATGGAAGGCTGAGTCAACCTTGAGCTGGTGAGGATCAAACCCCTGGCAATCAGCAGAATTACCACAGAATTATCCTTTATTCTAACCATTGTGCCACCATTGCTCATGGGCCAGATTGTACCATGAAGATATTTCATCTCTCCCTATCCCCCATCTTTGCAGTCCATCTATCCCAAAACACCTTGCAGAAGTGCCTTTTTAAAAAGTTTGAGAATTCCAGATTCAGAATGTTCAATTGCACACCTGGAGCCATCCAGAAGAATTTTCTTCTCTACCACTGCCCTTTCCCCCCCTATTATGATTTGTCCCATTGAACCAAATGGCCACACAAATAAGAAACCCCACATACTGAAGCAATTCTTGGACTTTTATTTTATCATTTAATTTTATTGCCTTGACCAAAACTCATGTGATCATCTTAAATGCTGAACCATCTATGTGATGCCTTCTTACTTGGGGCTTCAGCAATTGAACCAAGTTCCTTTAAAAGTCCTGAGGGAATTTAGAAAGGCTAGTGAACAGGCTAAAATTGCAAGATGGGCAGTGTACAGATTTAATGAATGAATGAACAAATAAAATCTTCACAATCAGGAGTCCCCTGCAAGTGTGCATGATTATTCAATGAGATACATATTAAAGTTTGAGGTGATTTCTGTTAAAGATGCTTGATTTGTGATTTGCAAGTACAGTGGAATCTCCATTTTGAGAGGGAGTTTATTAACATGCATTTCTTCTCTTCCCCATCACAGTTATACTTTTGTGTCTTTCATTAAAGATATGGTAAAAATGTCAGAACAAATTCAGCACGAATTAGAACATGGCCATCTGGATGTGAAGTAGATCTGGAATAGTTTACTGGCACAAAGCTTGTTCTACACCTGGCTGACAGTATAATGTCTAGATTTGGCCCATATATTTTGTTAATTTTCTCATATTATAGTATAAATTTCTACCACATAAATCCATCAGTCTTTCATTGCTGATCCTTTCAGTCCTTGCTCACTTGCCCGTGTACTGATTTATGTCTGAATGCTCCAATGCCTGTATATCATTGTATTCTTTGCCTCATTCTCTTGACAATGTTTTGTTATTTCAAAGGAATGTAAATCAAAGATAGTTCATTTCTGCATAGTCAGAAACATTTTGGGGAAGACACCTAAGGCTTTGCTTTGTTTGACTCAAGTTACTCCGTTAATGTATATTCTCGCAGATATTAAGAAACATTTTCATAGTTCCTTGAGAATAAATCTTTTCTCCAGTATTATTTTGGTCTTTATGTTTCATCCTTAATAATACAGGAACAACATCAAAAGCAAATAGTTTAAGAATGCACAAGAAAAGAAAATGAAATGTGGCAATGCTGTACTACAGCACATCACTGCATAAGATGTATTTTTAAGAACATTAGTTTTATGCAGTGAGAGTAGCTAAAAGGTAGCCATGATATGAGAGAGAAAAAGAATAGTTGTTGCCTTATCACCATTTTGTACCTTACATTCTTCTGGTTAAAAAGCGGGAGAATGAGGGAAAATATGCAAAGGAATGAATTATTTGTCCAACAATAAAGAAAATATTATTCATTATATTCATAGTCATAAAGTAATGTCCTATACTTTAGAACAATCTTATGGACATTGTGGGTTGCTACTACTACAGTATTACCGGGAGACAATAGTATAAAAATTCTGTTATACTGTAAATTTTGAAGGTACATATTTTACTAACAATTAGACTGTCATTACTATAAACATTCAAAATTCAGGACTGATATGTGTTATTACCAGTTTCTACGTTCAACCTAGGAGATGTCTTTCTTCATTGTGACTTGTTTTTGAACTGCATAACATCACTTGACTGAGCTAGACTAAAATAATTAATATCTCATTTTTTTAAATCTATATTTCCATTTTATTCAAGGTTAAAATACAACATACAAAACTCCAAACAAAAAAAAAATTCACATAAAACAAAAAAAAAAAACAAGACAAAAACCACAAAACAATCAAACACAAAAAATATATTGTAGTAATCCATTAATCAGTATTCAACTAGAGGGGATAACATGTGTATATGTGTTATTGTTGTTGTTTGATGCACCTTTTTAATATCTCATATTTCAACTGCTGCTACTATTACTACTACTATCCTTATTAGCATTGCAAAACTATTTTCTAGCAAATCCACTTTCTGTGCCATCTTTACAGAGCTGACCCTGACCTTGTTTATAAATGATTATCTTCATCCCTTCCATGTAGCTGATTTATAATTCTTTGGGTAGTTAACATACTTCATTTCCATCCTTTTTTATGAACACAGATGATTTTGTCGTCTTCTAGTTCTTCTAAGTAGGTGGACCATCACTATATACTGTGAACAAATTTTATTTAATGCATTATTTGTGAAGTCAATAGTGCTGTAAATAAATATCTGATCTTTTAATAATTCAATTTCAAATGATGGAATATGTTGATGTATACTATTGTATGATATATAATCCACTTTACAGTTAAACTATAGAGCTGAGATTACTCAAATATAAGATCATCTGTTGGGAATGGCATAGGAATGGATTCCAACCTTAATTTCTATTTTTTTTAAAAAAATGACTAAATATAAAGTGCAAGAGAAAGGAGAGGTGAATAGTATCTATATTACATGAAATATAAGATGGCGGCACCTGGAATGGCTGCGGCTGCATTGGCTCTTGAAGGCAAATAGTTTTGGGAGGGATAGTAAGGGCTATAGGCCACATGATCAGGAAGATTTTAATGTGTTTGAGCAACATGGTGGAACTAAGGTAACATTCGACATACGACCAACAATCTTTGCTGGCCTGGCGAGTTTCTAGTGGTTTTGGAACTGTTGGTGAGACCGCTAAAAGTCGTTGGCGCTGTTTGAATTTGTTCTACCAGCAGCAACATCTGACTGCTGGCCCAGTGATGGATTGTATTGCAAATCAGGGCTGTTTCCAGAGGAGGCAGAGGAGAGGACCTGGAGCTTATGGAGTGAAGGAACTGGATGAGGCTGTCGGCAGGCCCAGAGAAAGGGAGTGGGGCTTTCGGAGGAGTTGGTGGCAGCAGCAGCGTGCTCCAGGGGCGAAAAGAAGCAAGGCCTCTTTAAGGAAAAGGTGGAAGAGTCAGGATCAGAAAAAGGAAAGAAGGCGAGGTTGTCAGAATACAAGCGAATTTGAGGGCTAATCAACATGGAGCCCCATTTCCATCTGTCCTGTGTGCCATTGTTCACTCCCTAGAGACTAAAATGGACAATGTGAAATTTGAGCGGGCCACGAACAGGAAGTATATATCAGAGGTGGTGACCCTTTGAGAGCTGTATGCAATGAAATTTCATTTTGATGTATGCCGATTGGTGTACATTCAAAGTGACAATAAAGTTATCATCAAATGTATGGAATGGTACATTTTTTGAGGTATATTTGGAATATGTGGGTTTTTCAAAGCCATAGGAGTCTGATACAAGTTCTGATTGGATCAGAGGTTGCAGCTTGTTTTTTTTCCTCTCCCTCTCTACCAGTATATTCATTCATGGCTATAATATATGGTTAACTTCATATTTGGAGTTTCAACATCATTCATCAAACTTTCTCAAGTGGTGCTCACTTGCAGCTTATAATGGAAACAGAGACTCCTGAGTGAATTACAACTTTGTGTTTTCTATTGGGAGATATATATTATTTCACAGAACTGAGGTGCAGTACACAAGGAAAAAGCTTATACTTTGATCCTGTCTTATTCTCCATTTTTTTCTTTAGATTGGACTTTATAGTAAGTTAAAAGTCAGTGAGAAGTTCTGCCTTCTTTGGCATGTAGAATTTTTAAAAAGCTACTGTACTTGCATTAATTCATTTGGAAGACTGGAAGTAATTTTCTTAGAACTGGCTTATCCACGTTCTGTGCAATGATATAATCATTGGAGCTGTGACTAGGGGGGCCTTTGCCCAGGTTCGCCTGGTGCGCCAGTTGCGACCCTATCTGGACCGGGATGCCTTGCATACAGTCACTCATGCGCTCGTGACCTCTCGTCTAGACTACTGTAATGCTCTCTACATGGGGCTGCCCTTGAAGTCCACTCAAAGGATCCAATTGGTGCAGAATGCAGCCGCGCGAGTTGTACTGGGAGTTTCCCGATACTCCCATGTTACACCTTTGCTCCGTGAGCTGCATTGGCTGCCGGTTGTCCTCCGGGTGAGATTCAAGGTGTTGGTAATGACTTACAAAGCCCTACATGGCATGGGTCCGGAATACCTACGGCAACACCTGCGGCCGGCGTCAACTTCCCTCCATCCAGTGCGCTCCCACAGAGAGGGCCTCCTCAGGGTGCCTCCGATCAAAGAATGCCGATTGGTGGCCCCCAGGGGGAGGGCGTTCTCTGTGGGTGCTCCAGACCTGTGGAACTGCTTGCCGGTTGAGCTCCGGATGGCCCCCGACCTTTGCTCCTTCTGGCGCGATCTAAAAACGTATTTATTTGAGCAATCTGACCTGGTTTGATGGGTTAGGGCAGGGGTTTTAATATGTTTTTAATTATTGTTTTAAATTTGGGCATTATATTTAATCGTTTTTTAACTTTTGTATTCTGTTTTTATATTTATTGCCCTGTACACCGCCCTGAGTCCTTCGGGAGAAGGGCGGTATAAAAATATAATAAATAAATAAATAAATCCTTGGGAGTAACAGAAAGGAAAATTTGGGAGGCAAAATTGCCATCAGCCACTTAATGACAATGCATTGAACTGAGGATCTCAGCATTCATTAAATTCTTAACACATCCTATGTTATTTTTTAAAAGTCCTTTAAATCTGTGGTCTCATAATCTGATGTGTGTGCGTATATGCAAAACACTGGGTCATGGGAAATCCCTCTTAGGAATGAATTTTAACTCATTTCTTCACCTGACTTGAATAAATTCAATTCATTCATCTGCCAGTTCATCTTTGGATGAATCTATTGGTGCATATTTGTTGAGTCATATCTAGGCCAGTCATTCTCTCTAACCCCAACTCATCACACAGGGTTGTTGTTGTGGGAAAATAGGAGGAAGAAGGACTATTGTGTACATTTGCCCCCATGAGTTATTTCTAAAGTAATAAAAGCAGGATATAAAAATCTAATAAATTATACATGTGTATAATTTGAATGGTCCCTCATTCTTACTGACTTACTAGTTTTCTAAAATTTGACTCTTTCCTTTATTTTTTATAAGTCACTGGTGACGGTGAAAAGGAGTATTCCATTAAGCACCAAGAAAGTACTTGGTAGCTGAATGGATAATTGTTACCATTAGGAATCCAATTCCACCATTTCCATTCCACCCCCACAACCCATAACATTCTTCAAATTCCATCCCATCTTTTATTATTCCCAACAGCCACCAGTAGTTTAATGAAGCATACCATCTGATCAGCAATCACTCTTCCTTAACATAAATATATTATTTCATAGTTGATTAAAACAACTCTAGGGATTATGAGTGACTGGCCTCCTCCCCTTCCAGATCCAGTTCTTTTTGGTTACCCAGATAATTGGAACTGGCAATATACCAATTCTCAGCTGAATGAGATCTCTTATTCAAAGCAACCAGGAATCCAATTTAATCAGGACTTTCAGGTTGCTAAGTCAAGTTACGATGTTCAGCCAAACCTAGTTGCCTTTTCACTTTAGACTTGAGGAAATAGAAGAAGTTCAAAAGGAGGGGTTGAATTGCAGATTGCATCCCTGTTGCTTTCATTTTCATAAAGGATGGAGAAGGGAGTTGGCTCATCCAGAATAAGTTTATTTAGGTATGTGGGAACAGACTGCGGTTATTTCTTTTTAAAAGCAATTGTCTATGCCTTATGGATATCATCAGTGCTTTTTTTGTAATAGAAAAAGGTGCCGGAACTCACACATGTCATACAACCCGCCTTGCCTACCCTACAAGGTTCCATCCAAAAAAGGTGCCGGAACTCCGTTCTGAGCGTTCTATGAGAAAAAAAGCCCTGGATATCATACAGTGTAATCTCCATGCTTTGGTGCAGCTTGTCTGAGATGTAGGACACTGTTAGAAAAATGCTTACAATTCAGTCTACTTTTTATACCCTTGGAACATACATGTGGTACCTTAGAGCTTGGCAGATATTTATTTATTCCTACTGAAGAAATCAATCTTAGCTGAGTATTGAATTTCATGTTTGTAATTTTATGGCTCATAAATCTTTTTTTTTATTAAACTCAATTTTTTGACCATAAAATATAGATGAAATAAACCTTTTTGCCAATATTGGTTTTCCTAATCCAGGCTACTTTATTAAAAACTGAAAGTTAGAAACATCATTGGTGATATTCCTTGAATAAGCATATTTTCAATCCGGGAGATATACTGCTAGACATGTAAACATGAAAATAAGTCCAATTTAACTTGTAACATTAATGTCTCAGTAAATATATGGATATGGATAGTAAGGAATCTCAAATAAATAACTAAATAACTAAATAACTAAATAACTAAATAACTAAATAAATAAATAAATAAATAAATAAATAAATAAATAAATAAATAAATAAATAAATAAAGTACCATTTAAGTGCAAGAAGAAACAAGATTTCACGAATGATAATAAAGACACCTAGCAAACTTCAGGGCATCATTTTTTTTTATTTTTTTTTATTGAAAAGTTTTAAAATACAATTTTCCTTTAAAAAACCCCCCTTCCCCCTCCCTCCTCCCCCCCTACCTCCCCTCCTCCCCCCTCCCTCCTCCCCCCCTACCTCCCCCCCTCCCCCCCCCTACTTCCCAGAGCTGAATACAAGGTATATATATATATAAAAAAAAGCAAACCTAAGCAACCATATACTAACAACTATAAATTCTAAAATCCATCACTCTCTAGCTTATATAGGATAAAACAAACCTTAACAATATTAAATATATATATAAAAAAAACCTAGAATAAGAAAAGGACACTCTCTAGCTTATATAGAATGGAACAAACCTTAATAGTATTAAACATATATTAAAGACAAAAAAAAAAGGAAAAAGAAAAAAAAACCCTTCTCAACCCTATACTT
The DNA here is from genome assembly GCF_964194415.1 of Vipera berus. Lineage (NCBI taxonomy): Eukaryota > Metazoa > Chordata > Lepidosauria > Squamata > Viperidae > Vipera > Vipera berus. The sequence goes on from NC_138203.1 coordinate 61,167,932, forward strand.
ATCATCATTTTTATACTTTTATAAATACTATTTGCCTGCTGAAGGATTTCCATGTCTGCTTTATTGGTTTTCTTAGGCTCCATGCTCTTACTTTGAAGTTATCCAGGTGCTTGTTTGCTACATAGTAGAACAAAACATTGATGAGTTGTTGTTTGGTTTTGTCACCATGAACATGTTGTTCTTTCTAGTACTCACTGTAAATTAAATTGGCCTTTTTCTCCAGTCTTTTCCATTGCCTAATGGAAACCTTTCCTGTTTGCTCTTTCCATATCAACATGCCAGATTGAAAAAACAAACAAACAATAGACTTTTGGTATCATGGTTTCTTTCTCCAGCTTCTGTCTTGCTCTTATCTATCCATGAATTGGAAGAGTACACAGAAAGGAATCCAATGTCATTAACAATTCTCAACTTAAAAAAATATATCTGCATATAAAACCATAACAGGCTGCAAGCAGTATGTTGGGAAAAGATACACATTTCTTAAATGTTCATACAAAAATAGGTTAATCAAAGATATTTACAAAGCCTAGATCAGGTATTATTATTTTTTTGTAATAAAGAAAAATTGAGTGAATTTGTGTTACAAAGGGCTGCTTGGCGAATTCAGGTGAAACCTTTGGGAAAAAATATGCATAAACATTATTTTACATTACTTAGCAAGTTACAAATAAAACTGCAGATTTTAACATGCTTTTTTTAGAAAGATAAACTGGAATGCTGCCTCTTAAAAAGTAGATAGCAAATCAACTAGATTTTTTTGTCTAATTATAATGTTTTCATCCAGCTACCTTGGCTTCTATATTCAACTGCTTCACTATGTCTTTGTTTGCCTTGCTTTATCTTTTGCAGGCTTCTTCCTCATTTCTAAATCTCTTCTACCTTCTTTATATTTTGCTTTGTTGTCCATCAATTTTATCTGTTCCCTATTTGCTCCTCCAATATGTTAAATCCACAGAAATTGGTAGCTTAGCAACTGCAATAATTCCCCTCCTCTCCACCTCAGGAGTTGCCACAACAACTGTAAATCTACTACAGCTGAACAAGTATGGAATTGCAGATTAACTTTAGTAAGGAGTAGGGTGGATTCCTGTCCCTGGCCCACAGTCCAGGACATTCGTCTCTTTCAGTTTGCTTGGAGCGATGCCCATTCTTTCTTTCTTGACAAATCTAAGGCTGCAAACCTATATCCATTTTTCCATAAACAAAATTAAATGTTCTTTGGGTTATCCTTGATGTGTGTTGCCTTCATGGACATGTATGGAAATAAATCCTGTTGAATTCAGTAGGACTTATTTTTAAGAAGTATGATTCTGGACTATGCAGTAGAAAAGTTAAATTTCCACAACCATGAATGAATAAGGAGCACATTATAAAGTAAAAAAAAAACCTTTTAGATGAATCCTTACTTAATTTTTTTTCCATTTCAGCTACAAACCACATCTGTCAAAGCCAATCAGTGCAATGCTAGCAGGCAGCATGAAGTTATGCCAGCTCGTAACAATCACATATCAGCTAGCTAAAAGTGGATGGCCGATTAATTTTCACAAATTGCCTTCTTGTGACAGGAACTTAAACCTTTTCTTATAATTGCTCTTGAATTAAGCAGGAAGGAAATACATTCTTTTTATTAAATAAATATGCTGTATTTCCCCATGCAAAATACAATAATTGGGGAGGATTAGATCAAATACTGTACTCCTCTGAACCAGAGCTCTTCTTGATAAGGCAGACCTTAAGAGCCTACGTTTTAATACTGCACAATTTAGAGCATATCTTTTTCTCTAATCAATTTGAATATTAGCTCACATTTTCACTTTTCTAACAAGTGACATTTGCATTTTAGCTAATTTTCAATGAAAAAAATTACTGCAAGAAAATATACACTAGAAGTATGACCCTATTGTATCTCTAGAACTCTTCTGAAAGCAGTTTAGAAATGCATTTGTAGAGTAGAGTAGAGTAGAACAGAACAGAACAAAGCAAAACAGAACATTTTATTTGGCCAAGTATGGTTAGACACACACAAGGAATGTGTCTTTGGTATAGGAGCACTGAGTTTTCTCTTTGCAGATTGTCTTCTTTTCCTGCATGAAGACTATGTACATAGATGAGACATTTCTTTAGAGATAATTCCAAGTAAAATTAGTTAAATGCAGAATTTATCCAGTAATAGCTACCATTTGTTTCCTTGATTTATTTTCTTCTGGTACAGGCATCACTAAGTTAGCAAGAAATATAGTATGTTGTGGGCTTGTAATGTATTTGTTGTACCTGTGAATTTTATTATGATGTCATGGCAGAGCCAATGACAATTTAGAAGGAACAGAACTGGTTAGGATCTATGATTGGATGAAATAAGATGGGTGAAGTTCCCTTGGGAAATGAGTCTTGACAATATTTTATTTTAAGAAATTCATCGAATGAAAAATAAAAATGGTAAAGAGAGAAATATAGAATTTATGGCTACTCCCTTTAGCAATATGAGCAGCTATTTGTCTTGTTAATTCCCTGGTCAAGAGCTTTCCCAGTTCCATGAATCTCCTAGCTTATAGGCATAATAAATTGTGGGTTATGGTTTCTTTCTTTTTGTTTATTTATTTACTGGTTCATTTTTCAAGTTGAATTCTCAAAGTAAGATTAACTATGGTTCCTTGGTCAAAAAGACTCGGAGTCAATTCCCTAGTATATCCATTTTAAAATAACTAAAATGGAAAATCCTTACCAACATGGAATTAAAAGGCAGATAGAAGAATGTCATATTTTAATGATTTACTGCATTTATGTTTCACCATTCATCCAGGGTATCCAAGAAATATAAATACATTCTAATGCTAATTTCAGATTTACAAATCAGATTGTGAAATTTTCTTAAAAGAACTTTTCTGTACGTGCACAAAATGCTTTTGGAACTTCAGATCAATTCAGAGATAGCTGATTTGATTTATTGATTCAACACCTACCAGTGTTCTAATTTGGAAAACAGTAGCTCATTCAGTGAATTCATTTCTGAATTTCATCAACATCATGAAGTCCAATAATAATGAAAGCAATTTAAAAGTTAGAAATTAGAGGTGCATAATATAAAATATGCATATTTTTTAAAGGGGGGCATCATGTTGAAAAAGCCATTTAATGCTAAATGCTGGAACAATTATGTGATGCTATATAGGAGCCATATATAGGGGGTTGGGAGTGGGAGGCACCGTTTTACGGTGGTTCTCCTCCTATCTCCTGGGCCGCTCGCAGTCGGTGTTGATGGGAGGGCAGAGATCGGCCCCGAGGCCTCTCATTTGTGGAGTTCCTCAGGGGTCGGTTCTCTCGCCCCTCCTGTTCAACATCTATATGAAGCCGCTGGGTGAGATCATTCATGGTTTCGGGGTGGGGTATCATCAGTACGCTGATGATACCCAACTTTTTCTTTCCACCCCGAACCAACCCAGCGATGCCCTTGCCGTGATGTCCCGGTTCCTGGAGGCGGTCCAGGTCTGGATGGGGAGAAACAGGCTTCGTCTCAATCCTGCCAAGACTGAGTGGCTGTGCATATTGGCATCTCGGGTCAACCAGACTATTCCATCTCTAACGATGGGGGGTGAGGTGTTACCCCCCGTTGATAGGGCTCGCAACTTGGGCGTCCTCCTGGATTCACGACTCAATTTTGAAGACCATATAGGAGCCGTGACCAGGGGGGCTTTTGCCCAGGTTCGCCTGGTGCGCCAGTTGCGACCCTATCTGGACCGAGATGCCCTATGCACAGTCACTCATGCGCTCGTGACCTCCCGTTTGGACTACTGCAACGCTCTCTACATGGGGCTTCCCTTGAGGACCACTCGGAGGCTTCAACTGGTGCAGAATGTGGCCGCGCGAGTTGTGATGGGGGTCTCCCGATACTCCCACGTAACACCTCTACTCCGCAAGCTGCATTGGCTTCCGGTTGCCCTCCGGGTGAAATTCAAGGTGCTGGTGATGACCTATAAAGCCCTACATGGCTTGGGTCTGGGATATCTGAGGGAACACCTGCTGCCGGCATCAAGTTCCCTTCGTCCAGTGCGCTCCCACAGGGAGGGTCTTCTCAGGGTGCCACCGGTAAGAGATTGCCAGCGGGTAACACCCAGGGATAGGGCCTTCTCAGTGGGGGCGCCTGCCCTTTGGAACCAGCTGCCAGTGGAGCTGAGGACTGCCCCTGACCTCCGTTCATTCCGCCGGGGCCTGAAGACCTGGCTCTTCGAGCTCTCTGGCCCAGGCTGAGGATTAATTTATTTTAATTGGGGTTTTATTTATATAGGGATAAATTTAATCTTTTTTAAACTTGGTTTTTAACTTTTGTATTTTTGGTTTTTAATTACCCTGTAAACCGTCCTGAGTCCTTCGGGAAAGGGCGGTATATAAATGTAATAAAATAAATAAATATGAATACAGAATGAAGAAAATAGAGTGGGCGATCACATGATTCTGTCAACACTGCTAACTTTAGATGTTTTTGCATTGACAACAGATGGAAATGTAGCCATTTTTCCCCTTTTGCTTTTAGAGTTAGATGATGCTGGGAATGTGAATGAGAGTCCAGTTAGACGTAAGAACACTAAGCTTAGCGTGAGAATCAAGGTTATTGAACTCAGAGCTGATAAAGAATTGGTGGGCTGGAGAGCTGGAGAGGAAGCCCGTGCTTCAAGCTAATTTGGGAATGTGATTTATGACTCTTAATTGGAGGAGGGAATTGTGCTTTGATACTATGTGCCCAGGGGACGGGAATTGTTTTTGGCTTCGATTATGTAAGTGCTGATATTATGCTACTCGAATAAAAGATCTTTTAAGGAAAACAATGCCTCAAAGTTCTTTTGAAGAATTTCATCTGTCAGAACCATGACAGATTCAGTACTGCAGATGCCCTCAAGGTTCCTTCTGGGATATTATGTTCTTCTTTGGTGTACTTATTTGGGGGGGGATATCTATGGATATGGAAAAGTAGTATGAGGCAAGGTCACAGGAAAGAGTGAATTAAATGTGCACACAATTTTAACAATTAATCATTTAAAAAAAAACTAAGATGTTCATTTTTCCCTATACCTGTGACAAACAGCATTGTTCTGAATTTCAGTTTTATTTTGAGATGACCTAAACTTTCTACCATGTGATAAGAGGTTGAAGTACTTGTAAAACCAATTACCTTAAAGTTGACCTACTTCTTAACAACAGGTTCACTTGCTAATTAGCTTTCATAAAGCTAGCCTAATAAATATGCAAAGAAAATAAATTTCCAGCTTTTGTTACTAACTTATTTTTGAACTTTAAACACTGGGACAGTTTGTGTTGGGTCTAAAAGAAATCTGGAGACACATCTCACATTCCAACTCACCAAGCTTTTTTAAAACAGTTCTGCTTGTAAATATACTTCACTGAATTATTGAAGGAATACATATATCTGGCAAGTAATTAAGTAGTAGGAATAAGTTTTCTAATAGTTTATATTTGATGTCTATATTTAGACTACAAACTGTCAGTAAACATGTCAATCATTTTTAATTTGTATCATGTTGATATTCTGATTTTATCTTTTTTCCTATAACCAAAAGAACAAAGAATTGGCTGGGGTTTCAAAATCAATTTACTCCTAGTATTTTCTTTCTGGCAGCAAGAATATCTCTGCATCTGCCCATCCTCATGTACAAAGCACAATGTATAAGGAGAATAACAACTTCACTATAATAGCAGGTTTTTATTTCTTTTCCCCACTAGATTTCCTCTGCACCTGTTTTTATGATATATGTACAAATACTGTAGTTTCTTGCTTTTCTGCTCTGAGAAAATTGCAATATTACCTAAGAAGGGTGGGATGGAGAGAGGGAGAGAGAAGGGGAGAGGGGAAGAACCAAAACAGTAGAATTAAGAGGTTATAGAATTGATGGAAGGTCATTTTATGTAAATTGGACTTCAGAAATTGCTAGCTCCTAACACCAACTTTGGGGCTGTGAAATTAGCATAACATTATTTTAGGTATAGCAAAGGATGAGTGCTCTCCAAACTCATCTTCTCTGCAAGCAAGCTGGTATCCTATGCAAAACTTGTACTATCCTACCCATATTTACTCTTACATATTTATTTTCTTTATTTCATTCATCAGTTTTTGTTTATGAACCTGGTATGAATAAATTTATACACTTTCAGGTATAATTCCCCTAATGCACATATTTTGCATTCCTTTTTCTAGTATATGCTCATTTTGCAAGTCATTTGCCTTCACATTTCTTGCATATTTTTCTTCAGCATATACAATTTATGGAGATTTTCCCACTCAGTAGCTTTCATTGCCAAATTCTGAAGAATGCCAGTATCAGGATGCAAGGTTTATTACCGTATTTTCCGGCGTATAAGACGACTTGGCGTATAAGACGACCCCCTACATTTCCTGTTAAATTATAGGGTTTGGGCTATACTCGCCGTATAAGACTACCCCTCTTCCAACGCACACCAAATAAAAATTAAAAAACATCAGATTTGATTTTAATATGGTAATTTTAATTCAAATGCTTATGACATGCAGGTGCTTAGTAGGAAAACTGTCACTTATAAACATAAGGCTGTTTGTCATCAAACATGTAAACATAAAACAGTGCAAGTGGATTAAACAATAATAATAATAATAATAATAATAATAATAATAAGAATAAGAATAAGAATAAGAATAAGAAGAAGAAGAAGAAGAAGAAGAAGAAGAAGAAGAAGAAGAAGAAGAAGAAGAAGAAGTAGTTGGAGGGGACCTTGGAGGTCATCTAGTCCAACCCCCTGCTAAGGCAGGAAACCCTATACCATTTCAGACAAATGGCTGGCCAGTCTCTTCTTAAAAACTTCCAGTGTTGGAGCATTCACCACTTCTGGAGGCAGGTTGTTCCACTGGTTAATTGTTCTAACTGTCAGGAAGTTTCTCCTTAGTTCTAGGTTGCTTCTCTCCTTGACTAGTTTCCATCCATTGCTTCTTGTCCTGCTTTCAGGTGCTTTGGAAAATAGCTTGGCTCCCTCTTCTTTGTGGCAGCCCCTGAGATATTGGATCCCTGCTATCATGTCACCCCTCACCCTTCTCTTCGTTAAACTACACATACCCAATTCCAGTAACCGTTCCCTATTTTCCTAATTCACTTTTTCACTTTTCCTAATTCACTCTAAAGCTTTCCCTGTGCAGAGCCTTAAGTAAAACCAGCTGCCTGCAATTAGTGCAGGTTCGCATCCCACCAGGCTCAAGGTTAACTCAGCTTTCCATCCTTCCAAGGTAGGTAAAATGAGGACCCAGATTGTTGGGGCAATAAGCTGACTTTGTAATAATGCTGCTTGGGGTGTGTGTGTGAAAGCCCTAATAAACAGGCATATGCACAGAATGAAGGCTATTGCTAAGCACATTGATTTGTGCTTTAAATTGTAAGCCACCCTGAGTCTTCGGAGAAGGGCAGGATATAAATGGGATTTTTTTAAAAAAAGACCAAATGGGAGATCCGCTCCAGGTTTTCCAGCCAGCCCGCCCAGTTCCTGAGTCAAATGTGTCCTTAGAGCTAAGCCGGTGCTCTGGCTGCTGCCTTCCCCACCTGCCTTTCAAGTTGGGATATACTACAGCTGGTCTTCAACTTTAGAAGGAAAGACGCCCAGACCCCAGCCTGTAAAAAATCACAGACTGCAGCTTCTTCTCCAATTAGTCCCGCTTTCCCTGCGCAGACTAAATGGCAGATCCGCTCCAGGTTTTCCAGCCAGCCCTGTCCCTAAATTTTCAGCACCCAGCGTATAAGACGACCCCTGACTTTTGAGAAGATTTTCATGGGTTAAAAAGTAGTCTTATACGCCGGAATCTACAGTACATTCTGATATAGCAAGTCAAAAATTGGGATATTTATTTAAAAATTCTGATACAGTAAATTTCTCATCCAGCACTAGAAATAAATTTAATAGACTATTTCCAAAATAAGTGTAAATATGACTGTAAACTTAGTCTAGAAATAAAATTTACTGAAATAAAGTGTATTTCTTGCAAGCAAAATAATTTGGATGAAGGAAATCAGTACTGCTTTGCCTACCCTACCAGGTTTACCTTTGTAGTTGAGAAAAAAACACCCTTCAGTTTTTAGTGTATCTAAAAGACTAGGATTTTGTTCAAGGTAAGTTAATACTATTAATGTTACCATGCACTGTGTGGCTTTAAATTACAAGAAGGCATTTTATTAATCTTTTGGGACATTTACCACTGGCATACCCATTTAGTTTAATGAGTGGAAATGTCAGCTTTCTACGTGAAATGAAATTGGCCCAATAAAAAAAATTGGTTGCTTGTAGAAGATTGAGTTATTTTTAAGAAGTGGTCAAACAAGGTGGAAAAATTTACATTTGGAGTTTAATATGGATATTGACATGAAACAAATTAAAGTTGAAACTTTGTCAGTGAACAGATTACTTTTAATTTTACTTTAAGTTAAACCCAATTTAATAAATAGACCTGATTAAACCTCATACTGTAGGTCTACCTTTACACCTGACTAATACATAATTAATATATATTATTATTAATAATAATAATAATAGCTTCAAATCACAAGGCATTGGATTTATTCTTATTCTTCCCCTCTGCAGTTTGAATATAAAGTATAAAAGACTAAAAAGAGATTTTCGTAGACATCCCAGCCTTTGAACTACCCAAGGAACCAAAACAGCAAAGTTTTGCTGTCGGGCAAGCTTCCACGCCAGCCGCCTTTCTTTCCTCTCGCTTCCCTTTTTTTTAACCTCACACCCCACCTTCTGTAAGGGAAGGCAAAAGGCTCACTCACCCTCTCGTGAAAGATGGCCTCCAGGTTTATGTGTCTCTCACCACCACCATCGGCTTCCACACCACATGGTCCAACCCAGCCAATCAAGAGCTGCTCTGGCTGTAGTGCTCTGGTGCTTCATGGCTCCTCCTAGAGGAGGTAGACAGTGCCAGAGGGGATCCTGCTTGCACCGTACCACAAGCGGGGCATTTTCAAAAACAAATGAGGATAGGAAGGGAAACAATAGGGAAAGAATGCAACTCTGTAAAATCCATCGAAAAAAGGTGCCGGAACTTTGTTGTGGTGCATTCTATGACTATCTATCTATCTATCTATCTATCTATCTATCTATCTATCTATCTATCTATCTATCTATCTATCTATCTATCTATCTATCACATTAATATGCATTACCTACTGGCTGCAATAGTTATTATATTTAAAGGCATTACAGATAAAGCACAACTTTATGTAATGTGGGAACTATGTGTCAAGTGTCAAACAAGCATCCAGTGATGACTTCTGGTTTTGCATGGTAGAGACCGGTTGTGGGCTTGCAGATTCTCCACACCCCTGCAGCTAATTTTACCCTGCCTGGGGACCCTAAATGGGTCTAAGTCACCCGAGAGAGGTGATGAAGAAAGAAGGGTGCTCCAGTGATTCTGGAATGGGGGCGACCATTCCATTTGACTTGGGGAAAGCCTTTTAACCCAACAGGAGAAAGGCATCAACTAGCCGAAGCTACTAGCAACCAAAGTCCAAAAGCACTAACCAGCACAACTATGAACAGCGTGCTTGAAACTGGGTGAGGAATTTGATCTTCTCTTTTCTATTCTACATTTAATTTCATGGAAAAGATCCCCAAGAAGCAAAATACCTCCAAGAAGGAAGGAGGGGGATTTCTGCCCCACCCTTATACTAACAGAAGCAGTGAATTAATCTTTTTATGGAGGATCAAAATATATGGAAGTGAAATAAATATAAAACCTGAAATTTAAAACTTAAATCTGGATAAATCTAAAATTGTTTGAATGGTTAAGAATATTTTAAAGATAATTGTTTATTTTGGAAATTGACAAAAACAAATAGTTGCTGACACCTAGTGGTGGGTGAAGATTATGACAGCTATGGCTTTAATATAAGACTTGGCAACCTGGGAAAAGCTAATCTGTGTTTGTGACCTTCTAAGTTTTAACAACAAAGAACAGCTGTGACAAAAAAAGACAATAATCTGGGCTGTAGACAAAGAGAATTATAAATTTCAGGGGGAAAAAAATCTTTTTTGAACTATTTGGATTACAAATGTCTATTTAATCAGGACTCTAAAGCTATTTGCAGAGAAAAGAAAAGAAGAGAAAAACTCAAATTCTTGGCCATCATGGATCAGAGACATGTAGAAAGAATATATCAAGAAAACATAAATAGTCCACAGGAGGAGATATATATAGTATACTGCAACTAATTCAAACAACAGTGAATTTAAACCACAAAGAAATCCAAAATAACTTTGAAAATATAAATCAATCTATTTCTAAATTAACTCTACAACAAAAAAATTCCCAGAAAATAACAGCAGAGAAGGAGCAGATAAAACAGATAAATGGATATAGAATTGAGAATAGAGACTTAAAGATGGAACTTAACAAAAAAAGGAAACATGATTTAACCTTACTGGGGAAAAAATTACAAGAATTGGAAAAAAAACAGCTTTCCCTTAAGACTGCAAAATAACTCTGAGGACAAGAAAACAGATTGTATAAGATGGACTGTAGAGATGTGAGGAACATAGGAGAGAAAGGAAATGATAAGACAAGCAGAGAGAAAGAAAATGAAAAAGATTTTCAACAAACATGGGAAGGCAGAAGCCCCGTACAAAGACACTTCATCTGATTTATTTTTTATATATTTACGAACATACGGAAAAACATTTTAATCGAGCAAAATACATTGATTAAGAAAAATACTGGGCAAAGGAAAAGACTAAAGTGGAAACCAAGAAAATAGATGATGGGACTTACCAGAGAGAATACTTCAAAAAGAAACATTTGTTTGAATATGGTTAAAGAAATATAAAAGTTTTGGAATATATATGTCCTTCTAAGAGGGATGAATTCCCTAAATAATATAGTATGCTTTTTTCCCTTTTTTGTTTTCTTTCTTGATATGAGTAATATAAAAAAGTTGAAATGACTTAGGTAAAGGAAATGTTTTAGATATTTAAATGTGATTGAATTTAAGAAAATTATAATGGATAAAAAATGTTTTGAAAAAGTTAAAGGACTAGATGACTAGATGTATTAAATGGAATGTTTAAAGATTAAACGTATTTTTAATTGTGGTTAAAAAAGATAAGAAATATAAGAAATAAATATATATTAGCTTAGGAGGGATATATATCTTAAGTAGTATGTCATTTTTTATATTTCTTTACTCTTGTTGTCCTTTCTTTCTTTCTTTATTGCTTTATCTATTCCTTAAGAAATGTAAACGTGTGAGATGGTTCATATGGAAAAATAGAGTTAAATTTTTAAATGTAACTAATTTTTGAGAAAATCTTAACCAGTAAGAATACCTAGAATTTCATAGGAGAAACAAATTAAAATAAGGACCATAACAGGATCTATGATAATGCAACCAGAATGTTTGGATAGAAAAGAAATATTATATTGATGTGATTATTTTTAGGAATATTGGGAAAAATTATATATTTAATTGTTATCTATCAAAACAATAAGAATTGTATTAACTCAATGTTTGCAAAAGAGGATATTTGGGAAAAGAGGAAATCAACTAAAATCATTATTTTTATTTATTTTTATTCCATTTATATCCCGCCCTTCTCCGAAGACTCAGGGCGGCTTACAAGCTTAGCAGTAGCCTTCATTCTATGTATATGCCTGCTTATTAGGGCTTTCACACACACCCCAAGCGGCATTATTACAAAGTCAGCTTAATTGCCCCCAACAATCTGGGTCCTCATTTTACCTACCTCGGAAGGATGGAAGGCTGAGTCAACCTTGAGCCTGGTGGGATGCGAACCTGCACTAATTGCAGGCAGCTGGTGTTACTTCAGGAGGCATTAGCCCACTGCTCCACCAAGGCTCTTATGTTGATTATGGATTATAGAAATCAATTGTTAATGATTGTTTTACAAATGTAACCCAGACAACACACTGTTCACCAATTATTAAGTGATTTGTGTTTTTAAAAATCAATAAAATATATTACAAAAAAAAACACCAATCATCAAGTGATGATATATGAATTGGTCAAACCATCATTTACGTGTTATATTTATTTACTGAATCCTCTACATCAGGGGTGTCAAACTCACCGCATCACGTGACGTGTTGTGACATATCGTGACTTTCTCCCCCTTGCTGGAGCTGGGGTGGGCACAGCTACTGTGTGACACATCCGGCCCATGGGACGGCAGTTTGACACCTCTGCTCTACACTGTTTCAGCTTCCCTAAGCAGCTAGGTATCATTCCATAGATTAAAACCATCACCAAAATCTTGGCATGACTTCTTTTGACATTTTTGTATGGCATTTATTTATTCACTTTTCACATTTCTCTCTCAGCACAGTCAAAATATTTTCACAGCATGCAATGGGTTTCTTCTGTATCCAGCTAGCTATTTATCAGTTCATTCTGCCATTCTCTTACGGGTGGATGGTGCCACTTTGCATTCTTGATCATGAAAGACAGAAAATTGCATTAGCTTGTGTAATGAAATCAGATCATACCTTAAGTTCAGAGAAATGACACATGTACATGAGAAATGGCATAGTGCTCTAAAATATCCAGTGTTGCCTGTGCTAAAACTAGACAATTACTTTGTTATTCTTTTGAGAACCACCTTGTACTGCTTTTTTTTTCTAGCTTACCATTTTAGAATGTAAGAATGTAGAATGCTTTTCTTTTGCCCCTCCCAGGTATCTGTGCTTTTAATTTTTTTATTTTTTAAAAGAAGGCTTAGGAGAAACAAAAGCAATGTTGTTGTATTGTAATGATCTGAGATATGTAACAGAATTGTTTGGAGTATAAAGCTTGTTGAAGAAGCTTTATTTCACCCCACTACAGCTGATGTTCTTTTTTCCTAATACTTTTTTCCCCCCAGCTGACAGGTGCAGCTGAAAGGGGAAAAACATCATTTAATGTTACTGTTGTGTAGTGGGAAGCAGATTCGGTCTTGAGGAAGCTGACATTTCCAGCTTTTTCCTTTCACACATAATCATACCTGCATACACAGCATAAACTATATAAAAGAGAGCATGTTTTGAAAATTACCTGAAGACAGCATTATCATTCAATTGGCTCTCTCTCTCTCTCTCTCTCTCTCTCTCTCTCTCTCTCTCTCTCTCTCTCTCTCTCTCTCTCTCTCTCTCTCTCTCTCTCTCTCTCCCTCTCTCTCTCCACATTTTAGTTTTTACAGTAATTAGTATGACATCACTTCAGGTATGGACAAATTATCCTGATTACATCCGTGCCACTTAATTCCCTTGTCAATCTGGCATTTTTTTAAAAAATGTACAAGATGTTGCCTTTATTTTGAAACCCAATTTCACTACTATAGTCAGTTTCTAACCAGCATCTTGCAATGTAAGTCTTATTTCAGGGAGAAGAATGCTTTATAAAGTGCGGGCTACAGTAGACAAGGATTTAGTCACTTAGGATCTACTAAGTGAAACTCTCTAGCTGACAAGATCCATAGCGTTTCCTCTTTGCTGGATCTAATGGGATGAGCAGATGTAATCAGGAAAGGGGCCCCTCAAATAATCTTTTTTATGCCATGCACTATTTTAAAGCTCAAAACAACACCTTGTATTGGGCCCTAAAACAGACTGGTAACCAATGTAGTTCATGGATTGAAACATGTGAGCTTCTAAAAACATACATAAATGCAATAAGGGGGGGGGAGTATTAACTCTTCACCACCCTTACTGCCTCAAAGTAGACCTTAGTAGTGGCTATAACTCACATCAGGTTTGTCCCTCATAGAATGCCAGCTATACTCCAAATATCTCTTCTCTTATTTCATCTGCCTTAGCTCTTCTGAGAACCACAAAAAGTGCCAGGATCCATGAGAGGGGAAAGTCACACAGGAACCATCCAATGCCTCAGCCACCCATTTATTCTAAGCAGCAACCAAGGCTTCAGATGGACCATGGGGCAAACCAGCAGGCACATCCTCCAGCTCATCTGAAACTCATCAGGGTCCATCAGTCATCAGGGAAGGACTAATCTAATGGGTCCAGCCTCCCTGCAGTGGTACCAAAGGATCCAATAGAAATCAGGGCATGGTCTGATTACTAAGACAGACCTATGACTGGTATGGTGACCATGAACTCCTAAGCTATCTCAGGGCCTAGTCACAGAATAGACAGATTGAAGTTCCCATAACTCTGGGAAACAGACTGAAGTTCCCATAATTCCAGGGAACTTCACTGCCAACCTAGAGATGGGGTCAAGTACCTTAGGCAAGGAGGTTGCTATGCATTAGCAATCATCATTAGCATTAGCAGATCCCTATAGCCCAGATATGGTAACCTGTGGTAGAGCACCTGTGAAGGTCATAAATGATTCCTGGATGAAAATTGCCACAACTCCACCCCTGCCCAGAAGTCTTGGATGAAGCCATACCTGCAACCTATCTGGGCATATCTTGAAAAGAGCCAACCTCCTCTCCCCCCAGGCCCAGCCAGCTCTCAGTAATATATGCCTAGTCAGCCCTTTCACCAAAAAATAAATTGCATCTTATTACAGACTGACCTGGCATTTAGCAGAAGCAACTGAAAGGTAGGTCCTCTGTAACTGGATGCAGGAGTTGAGATCAAGGTGTTGCAACATGAAACCAGTGTAGGACATCTTTCCCTAATGTACACATTCTATATTATTTGTAAGCTAAGAACCACTTCACAAAATTCAGAATATAGTCATTCTGATGACTATATTCCCTAAGAATTCCTACTGTATTTTTCTGTCTATAAGACGCACCCTTGTATAAGACGGCCCCCAATTTTCTAAACAAAAATTCAGAAATCAACATTTTAAATATTAAACAAACCACATCTTTAGTGGCAGTAAAACAAGTGGCCATGCCATTAAACAAGGGAAACAACTTCCTCCAATCAGACAGTGCTCTGCAGGCTTAGTCCTACCCACCCCCTAGGGCGTCAATCATTGTACTGAGGGGGCTTCCTGGGGCTTCTTGCGGCTTCAACCTGAGCTGTGCTAGTGAAAAACGGGTCATAGAAGGTGGCTTCAGTGGGACCGGCAGAATTCTTGGGGCAGCGTCATCTTCCAGCACCAGGCAGCATCTCGGGCTGGCTTTCTCCCCATCCAGGCGGCATCTTGGGCCAGCAATATCCTCCTGCACCAGGCGGCATGGCAGCGGCATGTAAAGAACCCACATAGGCATGCCCTGGGCTGCGGAGGCTACCATTACTTTTTCATGTATAAGACGCTGCAGTTGTATAAGACACACCTGATTTTTGAACAGGTTGTTTGCAGGAAAATATAGCGTCTTATACATGGAAAAATATGGTATATCTTAAATCATTTTCTTCCTCACAGGCAGAAAACAAATAAAGATGTCCATTGTTTCATTATTAATTAATAGGGCTGAACAACATTCAAGATTCAAAGACCAGAAAGTTATTTGGAATATGCAGAACTATTCATATACCACTTCTTGGCAACAGCTGAAAGCAAGTGGCTTTTATTCCTAGGATCACACTGGAACACAGCTGCACAGCTATTTTTTTAAGGAGTTCCAAAAAGAAGTTTTGTGAACATGCTCCAAAGCACATTTTGGCTTTCAGATCTAAAATGCCATACAGTCCTATCAAATGATAACTACTTTCATAACACCTTTGCCAGAAAAAGCGCTGTAAGTTTGAAAGTCAGAAATTGGGTTTCTCTGCAACAGGGGTCTTCAAACTTAGCCCTTTTATGACTTGTGGACTTCAGCTCCCAGAATTCCTCAGCTAGCCAGGGCTGGCTGAGGAATTCTGAGAGTTGAAGTCCACAAGTCATAAAAGGGCCAAGTCTGAAGACCCCTGCTCTACAAGATGGGGGTAGAGGAACATTTACTGGGCTCAATCAATTCAAGGATGGGACCATACTTTTTGGAAAGCCTGGCGATTTTCAGAGTTGAAATCCTAGAGATTTTCCAGGTGGGATCTCTTTCAGCTCCTAACTTGCCAAATCTTCCTTCCTTCCACAGAGTCTGGGAGGGGTCTCTAAGAGGTAACTTTCCTCCCTTCTGGGCGTCTAATGATAATAAAAAAGATCTTACACTCTTAATTGTGAACTTATATAATTATGAACCAACATTCCAGGCAGCTAAACAGCTTGCACACTGATACAGTAGGAACCTTCTATTAATTATAGCTAGCAGTTTCAGAGAACACCAAGAACTGCATAGTTCAGTCCTGAGCCACAGATATTTTCTTCGGCTGGAACTTAATGTTAAGCTATTAAACAAACAGGACACTAACAAACACTCCCACCAAAACAAGTTCACTCTAATTTTGTCTGCATTGCTCCTGTGGTGGGTTGCTTGCTGCTCTTGTTCAGTCTCGGTTTCTTTCCTTTCTCCTCTGCGATCAGATCTTGGAGCTGGTCTTCACAGGTCAAGTTTCAGCTTTATTATTATTATTATTATTATCAGTGCTTTTTTTGTAAAAGAAAAAGGTGCCGGAACTCACACATGTCATACAACCCCACTTGCCTACCCTACAAGGTTCCATCCGAAAAAGGTGCCGGAACTCCGTTCTGAGCGTTCTATGAGAAAAAAAGCCCTGATTATTATTATTATTATACTGACTTGTTGCTCAAGTTGAAGAAAACTTTTATTTTGTCCTTCGTCTCAGGGATAAACTCGTTCCAAATGTCCTTCCTTTCTCTTGCCCTCAGACAATGGTGAAAACACTTTCTAAGAAAGTTGCAGTGGTCAGCATTATTCAAATTGATATGTTACAATATTGCAAAATCCTTTTTAAGGATTAAGCCAGCAGGGTTAATGCTCAGAGAGGAAAAATGTCTAAAGTGAGTATAATTTTCATATGCATCCAGCATTTTGTTAAATATATTTTAGCATTAACCTGACATTTTAAGAAATCCTCATGAAAATAGGCATTGAAAATGGTTTACCAGTTAGAAATTGGCTACAAATAGATGCTGAGCATGAATGTACAGGCCTTCTTACAAAATTATTTCCCAACTTTAATCCTGCCACTGCATCCTTCTTAAAAAATAAAAAAAATAAATAGATGTCATGAAATATTTACATTCTAGGAGCAGATAATACTGATTAATAAAAATACGTGAAACTTGATATAAGGATTGGGTTCTGCAATGTTGGGTGCCCTTTTAAATCACTGCAAACGGTGTAATTGTTAAGGTGTTGGATCAGGCATGGGAGCTCAAGGCAATTCCAGAAGGTGGCTTTTCTCACTTGCTGGATTGTACTGAGGCCTAGTACTTTCCATTCACATTAACAAACAACAACCAGCAACCACTGAATCATCTAGTTGGGAAGGACCTTGGAATGACCTAATCTAGGGGTCCTCAAATTTGGTCCTTTTATGACCTGTGGACTTCACCTCCCAGAATTCTTCGACCATGCATGTTGGCTGAAGAATTCTGGGAGTTGAAGTCCACAAGTCATAAAAGGGCCAAGTTGATGACCCCTGACCCAATCCAATCCTCTGCTCATGCAAGAACTGCTTGATCACAATTCACAGTTTAGAGCATTTCACTGATTTCACTGTGACTTGTGCTAGAAGAGGTAACCAGCAAATGTGTAAATTTCACCCAGTCTTTGTGTTCAGTTGAAGTCTGCTGGTTTACTGGACCCTGGTTGGACTAGGGTAATCTGTGAAGTCTGCTATCTGAGGCTGCCCTTAAAAACATTTAAGAGACTTCAATTGTGCAGAATCTCTTACTAAGCAATGTGCAAATTCACAATCATTGTATCTAGTAGCTTCCATGATCTGTACTAGTTGAACATTTGATTTCAAAACCTTCTAATTTAGATTAGCATCGGGCTCAAGTATCACATGGAACAGATCTTATGTATGTATCAGCTCTAATGATCTTGATAAATATTTCCATTATACCACAACTCTCCCAACTTAGAATAACTTTGAAATTAATACAATTTATTTATATGTACACTGGAGGAAGGTCTTAAACTTCTAGCATGAAGCTTTGTAGCATGCCACAAAGAAAGGGGGGGGGAACTTATTTTCCAAAGCACCAGAAGGCAGGACAAGAAACAATGGATGGAATCTCATCAAGGAGAGAAGCAACCTGGAATTAAGAAGAAACTTCTTAAATGTGAGCAATTAACTAGTGGAACAGCTTGTCTTCAGACATTGTAAGTGCTTCATCACAGGAGGTTTTTAAGAAAAGACTGGACAGCCACCTGCCTGAAATGGTATGGAGTCTCCTGCTTGAACAGGATGTTGGACTAGAAGACCTTCAAGGTCCCTTCCAGCTCTATTCTGATTAATTAATTGAAATTCAAACAAACCAAGATGCATAGCTCTTTAGTTTGAGAGTACAAGCATATAAGAAAGAAAGGTGCACATTTGGATAACCCCTATAGATTTTCCTTTCTATGATTTGCTGACTCTAGGCTAATGAGATCTCTACAAGCTACCCACATAGCACTAAAGTCATCAAAATACATGACCTTGTGTTCAAATCCTGGCAAACATACAACAGATAAGACATCTTGTATGACTACTTATCTCTGGCAAGTTCCAGTGAAAACAAAATGGGTTCTGTGGTGCCCTCCCCAAGTTTACATTAAGCTGGCTTTTTTGTTTGTCGCTGTTGGATACATAATACTCTAAATTAAAACAAAATGCATGCAATTTACTTTTCCTCATCAATTCTCCCTCTCTCATACAATCCAATCTCACATTTTATTTGGCATTTAATCTCTAAAAGAGATAAAGGCATATCCATGGAGAACAATTCCATTTAGGTGTGTAGTCTAAATTTTCACTGCCTAATATACCCATGATATTTTTTAACATCACAAATTTGAATTATGAAAACATAAAAAGTGTTATGCTGCAACAGAAAACATAAAGCTAGATTTATGAAACATATGTTGACAAGATAAAACACTTTTTGGATACCATGATATTCTAATGATGCATAAAAGCTACTTTGTGTTTTCTGTAACATTGTTACAATTAAGTATGAAACTTAACTTCATGGAGGCTACAAATTGCAACAAAAAGCATTTTATAGCTCTTGTACATGGTTTGATATTTAATAAGGGGAAATTATAACCAAAGGTTATTTTTTATTATTTTTTTAAAAAAACTGGTTTAAATGGAATTTTCCTAAATTAAGATACATAGAAATGATGAGCAGGAAATTCTGAGTCTCTTAAGAGCCAGGTATGCTTCACTACAATCCATTACTAGTGCAGTTAGATAATAGATTGCAAAATAATTTTCAAGTAGAAAACATTGTTTTTGAATGTGTTTTTTGGAATTACAGGACATTTTACAAATGGATTTTTATTTGAAAGCATTTTTGTGAATTTGTTCAATGAATTAATGTTTAAAAATATTAACAAGTGGGATCAGAGAGATAATTTTTAAATAATTTTAGTTTCTCCAACACTGGGATGTATTGCCTTTTTGGGCATCTTTAAAAAGAGAATATTGAGAATACTAATCTTATTTTTCTCTGCCCAAGAATATAGTGTGTGTTCACTAGCTATCAGTCATCAAAATTCATCAGATCAACAGTATCAGCTAGCACAATACAAGAAAATATGAAAGAGGTTGTTTTGGATATTCATAGAAAGCCCTTGCAGTAATATATTTATTACATACAACATGACACATTCCACAATGTAGAGTTACAATGTTATGATCCATACTAGATATGCCTGTTCATCACTACCTCAGCAAACTGAGAAAGAAATTTAGTTCTCTCATTTAGTGGCCCAGCTATTTTTCTTTCTTTTCTGGTCTAAGGGTGACAAAATAGTCAATATCTTTGCCAAGTGGGAAGCGCATAATAGATTATAAAACCCTCCTAATTAAAATCAAATCAAATCAAGTTTGAGGATGAATTGTTCAAGTCACCATGACTTTGGTTTTTGCCAAAGAGAAAAAAGAGCTGTTAAAAGTGCACATCATTATTTCCAATGTTTGTTTTTAGAACCCAAATTTTAACTAACATTTATAGACAGCTTTTATATAACCTGAAGTAGCTAAAGACTATGTTTGCCTGAAATCTTTCTTCTGCTTGCAGTTTAATTTCCTAGCTCTTTGCTCTCTTTGAGCTGGTTTCTTCTTCATCTCTCTGGATCTTATCTTAAAAGAGTAAATGATCCTCAAAGGAAAATGGAAGGAGGTCCCCCTTGACAAGTAGCTTTCTCACATGAATTGTTGGGAATGGTCATAGGAAAAAAAACACTTTTTAACATATAAATTATGAGTTACTAATTCAAAATCAAAATAAAATTGAAATTCAAAAATGCTTACATTAGGTTTAATTCTATTAAAATCACTAGCAATTTAAAATGCTTTTTTTAAAAAACAAATATTGTATTGGGATCTTTAAAATTGATTATGTGCTATTAAGTTGTTGCTGGTTCTTAACAACTGCAAAGATAGATAGAACTTCTTTGCAATTGTCTGACCCAAATCTTTCAAATCTTCTCACAGCACACTCATTGTCTCTATAACTGAATTCATCCAGCATGCTACCTGTCTTCCTCTTCTCTTTTCCAGAATTAGAACTTCCACTAGAGAGCTAGGTGTTTATGTATCTGAAGGAGGGTAATTTGAGCCTGCTCATTTGTTCCTCAAATAAGAATTGTGGGTTAATTTGCTTGATGATTTCTTTCTTTATTGTCTTGGCTGTCCATGGTATTGTTAGGAGTTCTCTAGCACCAAAGTTGAAAAGCGTCAATGCTCTTCTAGGTTGATGGTCCTGGGAGACATCACCTTGTCCTTGGGGGTGGACATCAAAGGCAACTCAGGAATTCATGGCCACCATGGTGGCTATGGGCCATGGACCTTTCCCAGGTCATTCATGGGCTGACTTGAAACAGTAGTCACATACCAGACATACCACAGCAATGGCAATGTGATCCGAGGGAGGAACTATCTTTATCCCCTCTGTCATGGTCAGATCATGCCTTGGTGACTTTGAGATTCTATTATGCTACCCTCTTCCACAGGTGAAAGTCCTGCTGAGGCCTTGACTATTGCCTTGAATAGGGAGGTGACAGCGGTCTTGGGTAAGATAGTACCCATACAACGTCTCTTGGACCATCCCTCCTGGCATTCCCTATAATTCATGGAGGAGCTGAGGGAAAATTCAAGAGATGTCTAGAACACCACTGGGGGAAGACAAAGGATGAATCCAATCAATAGTGAATTAGAGCTATTATTAAGCCCTATCTTGTGTTGGTAAGAACAGTGAAACTTCAATATTTTTCCACTCTTATTGTGTCTGCAGAATCACCTGGCAACCCTGTTTAGGATTACTCAGACACTCCTAGACAAGGGGGATCCAAGGTTTATCTCTTCAGGATCATGTTGAAGAAATTTTGGTGCACCTGGCAGGTAAAATCACCTGGATCCATTCAAAGCTGGAAACCAAGAATCTTGCAGGTCCAGTGGAAATAACTGGACTTACCCAGTTTTCTAGGAATAGTTTGATCCTGTTCAACTTAAGTAAGGAGATAAGATCCTTAGAACTGTAAGCATGACCATCTCTGAATTAGTCCTATGCCATTCTTTTTTTTTTATTGAAAAGTTTTATCATACATTTTATCTTTAACAATCCCCCCTCCCCCTCCCCTATCCCTCCCTCCTTACCCCTTCCCCCCTCCCCCCCGACTTCCCAGAGCTAAGTACAAGGTATAAAAAACAAAAAAAAAAGAATCATAAACAACCATATGCTAACAACCGTAAACTCTAAAATCTGTCACTCTCTAGCTCATATAGGATAACTACAAACACTATTAATATAAAATATATAAGAAAAAGAGAAAAAAAAAGAGAAAAGAAGGGAAGACTTATTCAAATGCTACATGAAACTTTTTAGTCCCAAATTTGTTCTGGATATACTCAATCCATTTGTCCCATATTTATTCTAGATATACTCAATCCATTCCTCTTAACAGTTTAATAGGCTCCTTAGACTTCACATCCTCTGGATTCAAAATCAAAGCCTTTTCTTTTTCCTTTATTTCATTCTCCAATTCTTTCCTCCTAACTTCCACAGCACATCTAAGTTTATTATTCATATATATCAACACCCCTCTCATATAGGCCTTGCTAGCATCCCAAACCATGTCCATAGAGGTGCCCTTATTCATATTGATTTCAAAAAAAAAAACCCTTCATCCGCTGTTTACATTCATCCTTGAAAAAAAGTCATTAGTCAACAAAATAAAATCGATCCTGAAAAAAGATTAATGTCTGTCAGAAAAAAAAGTATAATCCTTTTCATACAAATGTCTTTCACGCCAAATATCTCACAATTCCAAGTCATCCTTCATTTCAAAAAAAGATTTAGGCAGTCTAACATGACTTGGGACGCGCTTAAAAGCTCCAACCTTGTCCATCTGTACATCCAAAACACCATTCCAATCCCTCATAAAAATAAAAAATTTATAATCCAACAGGGTAAACTTTGTATGAAATAAACTAAAAAAGTCAGCTTGTTGTTGATCATTAATATTAAAAAACTTTCTTCCTCTTCTGTGGTGAATTTAGTCCATTAACGTTCCAAATTAAAAATTTAGTTGCCATGCATATCATCCCAAAGCTCTTGGAGCACTGCAAATAGGACTATCTTTTTTAGGCCGTACTCCTCCCACTGCTTGGCTATAAGTACATTTTTCTTTTATTTTTCTTTGATCGTTTTAAAGCAGCACGCGTCTCCCTCTGCTCTCTAGAATCATCCAAAGAAGTTGTGGCTTGATCTCCTCCAGCACCATTCTCCTCTGTCTGTCCATCTTCAGCCTTGTTCTGTACCAGCCTGCTACCGGCCTTGCAGAAAGGCAACCCCTGTACAAACGGTAGAGGCTGGAGAGCGTCTGAGGCTGGAAGGCGTCTGCCAAGATTTATTACACAAACAACAGAACAAGAAACAAAACACCGGAACTTTGATCCTCAAACGGAGCGGTTGCTTTCAGCAACCAGCCCTTCCCCAAACACTCCCTTTATTAGAGTTCAGGGCGTGGCCTCCCTGTGCCTCCTTCCGAGGAGTCCCACAGCCTTTCTCTGCTTGTTCCTGCTTGACTGCCTCCTGCGTCGGGCGTCCTTGAACAGGGCCAGCTGTGGGTCATCATCATCCGCACTGTCGGGCTCGCGCAGCTGAGAAGAGGGCCCTGGCTGGGGGCTCTGCGAAGCCTCCAAGCCATCATCAGCAAGTTCTTCAACACCCTCCTCCTCCCCCTCGTCTGAGTCATCCGAGACATCCGAGCCGGCTGCCGGACCCACAGGCTGGCCCTGAATCACAACAAGCCTCTTGGTATTCTCCTTCTCCAGATCCCTTTGCAGCTTCCAGAAGTGATAGTGGGGTTGCTTTTAAAACATTATTATAAAAATCACGCGCCTGCATCACAGTGGCCAAACAGTGCCTTTTACCTTCATGCATCACCATCAACCCAACTGGAATCTCCCATCTGAACCTTATATCTCGTTGCTTGAGCTCTTGCACTAAAAATGTAAAATCCTTCCTTCTCCTTAAAATCTTTGGAGGAATTTCTTTTAGAACCAAAACTTCTTGATCAGCAATCACAACTTTAGTACCATAGGCAGCTTGAATAACTTCATCTCTAATTTCCCTCTTTGCAAAATAAACCACCACATCTCTAGGTAACTTTCTCTGTCTAGCAATCCATGAATTCACACGAAACACTTTATCCATGCCTCCCTTTATTTCAGATGCTGGCTGACTCAATACTACTTCCAGAGCCTCAGAAATCAACTGCTTTAGGTCTTCCTTAATATTCTCTTTTAAGCCTCTGATTCTAACAGCATATTGCATCTGGAAATATTGAGCAAGACTCAGTTCTCTGTCCATTTTGTCTCTTAAATCTTCATTCTCCAGTACTTTTGCTTCTAATATGGCATTCTTTTGAGTCAAATCTTCCACTTTTTCATCCAAATCTTCCACACATTCAGCCACTCTATACACTGAAGACAAAATGTCTACCTTCATCACTCTGAACTTTTCTTCCATCCTCTCTTCTATTCTCTCCTCCAATTTCTCCAATTTCTCCTCCATCTTTGCAAATTTATCACCCATTTTTTCCAGAATTACCTGGGCATATTTTTCAAGAGCATCTTGTAAATCCTTCGGTGTCAATACATCAGGAAGAAGCAACGCTTGTAATGATGACTGTTGAATCGGAGAAGTTCCAGCACTCCAAAGAGCTTTTGGGGAAAGTTTCGCCGCCATCTTTACTTTCACTTACTACGCACTTTCACTTTTAAATTTTTAAAATCCATTAAGCTAGAAAGCAGCCATAAAAGTCCTCTTCACCTTTTCCTCCTGTACCGCTCTGCCTGCTCCTTTTATTCCATGGTCTTTCCTTCTGGCAGGGGTGGTCGCAAACGCCTGGCTCCGCTCCAGAAATCGCGGAGCAGAGACGCTGACCAGCTGGGAGCAACCCAGGCTACGGGGGAGTTCGATCCTTCAGCCGCCCAAGCTTTAAGCTCAGGCGGCCCCGGAGAACTCAACCCCTACCTGGGGGCTCACCCCCTCCTCTTCTCCCGAGGAGGGGGCTTCAAATCCACCCAAACAGCTGATCGGCGCTGTTTCGGGTGGAAATAACACAGCTGAGCCGCGGGCAGCCCGCAAGGGCTGTCTTCGGCGCCGCGCCGCCACCGGAAGTCAGTCCTATGCCATTCTTGATTGGTCAAGGCCATCCAGATGGTCCTAGTGATGGCTAATTTATCTTTGAGGGAGGGGTTTTTTCCCCCAGCACCATTTAAAGAGGCACTGGTACATCCTCCTCTCAAAAAGCTGTCACTTGGCCCCACCATTCTGGACATTTTTCATCCAGACTTCCAACTTCCTTTTTTTAGGGAAGATGGTTGAGTAGGTGGTGGCACTGCAGATCCAGAGGAACTTGGCTGAGTCAGGCCCCTTCCAATCAGATTTCAGACCCAGCATTGGTCATGCACTTGAATGACCTATGGTGGGAGTAGAATAGGGATATCCTTTTGGCTCAGTTTTGGGAGGTGGAGGTGGAGGAAACAGCTTTGTGCTAGTTCACTTCCTTCCTTCTAGATTGGTCCCATCTACATCAAGCCACTGGGTGAAATTATCCATCAATACTGGATGAAATATCATTACTATATGGATGATACACAGTTGTATATCTCCATCCATGGTGAACTGACTTTTCATCTTTATTTGATTTTTTAATTGATTACTACCTGACTGTTGGCATCCTTTAGCATATCTATTTGAGAACTTCCTTCTGAATTTAGATATATTTTGAACAATGTTTCTTGTTTTTCTGGGATATCTGTGCCTTTACAGATGTTGTAATGCTGCTTCTTGTATCTTCTAACAACTCTTTGAAATTCTTTGTTAAGTTTGTTGCTGACATTTTTGTCTTTCTTGGTTTTGGATTCTGTTCCCTTCTTTGTAATTTTCACTATCTTTCTGACATCTAGTTTGCATTCTTCTGTTTCCTCATCTTTGGCAGTCTCTTTCATCCTTAACAACTTCTTTAATTTCATTCCATAGATCCTTTTTAAAAAAATCAATGAGGTTCAGAACTTCAGAGCAATTCCTGAAGTTTTCCTTGAACATCTTTTTTATTGTTGCTGCTACTCTATTGCTCATGAAGTTTGTTACATTTTAGTATGGTTATTTTCTTTGTTCATTATAATGCTGAGGCCAAGAAATTACTCCCATAATCCACTGAATGGTATATAATATTTTAAATACTGTCTTATCCTTTGAGGCTCCAAAAAACTCACAAGACTTCTGATTTTCCATGACATTGGAGAGACTGTGAGGGTGTGATAAAGAAACAATTAACATACCAGTTAAGTGATAGATGTGATTTTTTAATTATAAAAGTAGTTTAGCACTGGAATTAATTAACGGTGGGGGCGGGGTAGCAAACTCTGCTTGGCTGAATGTGTTCAGGCTGGATGGCCATCTGTCAGAAATATTTTCTGGACTAGCTGCATGTTGGATCTGATGGCTCAGATTTATCTTTCCGAATTTAGAACCCTCATTTTCAATAAAACATTACTAGCCTTTCATTTAGATGTCTGTTGACCAGTTTTGTTCATTCTGGTTTACATGATCTTGGACAATTTTTGATGGAAGGCATTTAAGAGAAATGTAAAGTAGCATAAAATATGAAGTTTTAAGATCAGAAAATACATAAAGTAGTATAAAGTACAAGAATTTTAATATGAATTATAGTTTGTTTTTTCTTGCAGAAATCTGGTTTACCTCTGCTGTCTGGCCTTCTGATTCTCAGCCACTCATCCTGTGTGAACACCAAGGGAGAGCTGTACTGAAGGCTGTGAATCCCACCAAAGCTGCAGGCCCAGATGGGGTGCTGGGGATAGTGGTTAAAAACTGTGTCGACCAATTAGCAGGGGTCCTGACAAGGATCTTTAAGGATCTCCTTGCAAATGACCTATGTACCATCATGCTTGAAAGCAGCTACCATTGTCCCAGTCCCAAAGAAAACAGCAGTTGAATGCCTGAATGACTACAGACCTGTTGCATTAACGTCTGTAGTGATGAAATCCTTCGAAAGACTGGCTCTCCAACATCTTAGGACATGCCTCCCACCGGACTTCGACAAAAATCAGTTTGCCTACAGGGGGAACAGGTCGACAGATGATGCCATAGCTACTGCTCTACACTCTGTAGCAAGCCATCTAGAGAAACCTGAAGCTATGTCAGGATGCTTTTTGTTGATTACAGCTCGGCTTTCAATACCATTTTGCCAAGCACTCTCATTGAAAAGCTGACTGTCTTGAATTTCCCCCCCTCCATCTGCGATTGGATTAAAGACTGCCTATTTCTAATGTTAAAATATATCTTTGTAGAAAAATCAATAAAGCAGTATCTATCCAAATTTGGTTTAGTTCAATGAAATAAGATGGATTAGCTCTGGAGGAAAGACCACTGGAAAAGTCCAGATCGAGTCATAACCACCATTTGTTCAGCAGTACCATAATTTGAAGAGTACAAAATGAAGCCGGGCACAGGCTGATAGAATTTTGTCAAGAGAATACGATGGTGATAACAAACACTCTTTTCCAACAACCCAAGAGACGGCTCTACACATGGACATCACCAGATGGTCAACACAGAAATCAGATTGACTATGTGCTCTGCAGCCAAAGATGGAGAAGCTCTATACAGTCAGTAAAAACAACACCAGGAGCTGACTGTAGGCTCAGACCGTGAGCTTCTCGTTGCAAAGTTTAGGCTTAAACTGAAGAAAGTAGGGAAAAGCACTAGGCCACTCAGGTATGAATTAAATCATATCCCTGTTGAATATACAGTAGAGGTGACAAATAGGCACTAGAGATCAAATTTCCAACATATGCTGGATCATGGAGAAAGCTAGAAAGTTCCAGAAAAAACATCTACTACTGATTCATTGACTATGCCAAAGCCTTTGATTGCGTGGATCACAACAAACTGTGGCAAGTTCTTAAAGAGATGGGAGTATCAGACCATCTTATTTGTCTCTTGAGAAACCTATATGCAGGTCAAGAAGCAATAGTGAGAACTGGACACAGAACCACTGATTGGTTCAAAACTGGGAAAGGAGTCCGGCAAGGCTGTATACTGTCGCCCTGCCTAGTTAACTTATATGCAGAGCACATCATGAGAAAGGCAGGGCTAGATAAATCAAAAGATTGCCAGGATAAATATCAACAACGTAAGATATGCAGATGATACCACCCTAATGGCAGAAAGTGAAGAAGAACTAAAGAGCCTCTTGTTGCGACTGAAGGAAAGTGCAAATTTGGGTTGAAACTTAACATTAAGAAAACCAAGATCATGGCATCTGGCCCTCTCAATTCCTGGCAAATAGATGGGGAAGAAATGGAGGTAGTGACAGATTTTATTTTCCTGGGCTGCAAGATCACTGCAGATGGGGACTGTAGCCAAGAAATTAAAAGACACTTGCTCCTGGGGAGGAAAGCCATGGCAAATCTAGACAGCACACTAAAAAGCAGAGACATCACTCTGTCAACAAAAGTGCATATAGTCAAAGCTATTGTCTTCCCAGTTGCAATGTATGGCAGTGAAAGTTGGACCATAAGAAAGGCGGAGTGCCAAAGAATTGAGGACTTTGAACTATGGTGCTGGAGAAGACTCCTGCGAGTCCCTTGGACTGCAAGGCGATCAAACCGGTCAGTCCTAGAGGAGATCAACCCTGACTGCTCTTTAGAAGGCCAGATTCTGAAGTTGAAACTCAAATACTTTGGCCACCTAATGAGAAAGAAGGACTCCCTGGAGAAGAGCCTAATGCTGGGAAAGTTTGAGGGCAAGAGAAGAAGGGGACGATAGAGAATGAGGTAGCTGGATGGAGTCACTGAAGTAGTATGCGTGAGCTGAAATGGACTCCAGAAGATGGTAGAGGACAGGAAGGCCTGGAGGAACGTTGTCCATAGGGTTGCAATGGGTCGGACACGACTTCGCAGCTAACAACAACCATAATTTGTAACAGTTGCTGACTGAATGGTCCTAAGTCAAGACCAGGGGTCTTCGAACTTGGCCCTTTTATGACTTGTGGCACACTGGCTGAGGAATTCTGGGAGTTGAAGTCCAGAAGTCATTAAAAGTCCAAGTTTGAAGACCCCTGATCAAGACTATCTATAATGCTGACACTCTTTCTTTTGCTGACAACAACAAGCTATTAAGAATCTATGAAAAATGTCTTCCCATACCCCTTTTTATTTTTAATTACCATGCTGACATATAATTTTGCACTTCTTTATGGAGTATGGAAAAAAATCATGACTGTTTAGCTTGGCCACAATAGAGTTTCACTTAACTATAATGTGAAGACCAAAAAAGGAGTCTAAGGAAGTGCTTGGATGAAGGCATCTTGGGATTTCCAGGTGCTGAAGATTAGTTAAGAAATAATAATTTAAAAAAAAAAATCATACTTGAAGGGCAAAGAATGATAGCAGAGTTGAAGAGAAGAACATTATTGCTCACCAACCAGAGCCAGCAATTTTTATCGGTACAAGGACTATGGTAATTGTCTGAGAGCTGAAGGAGAGGTTACTTTCCACTTCTACTCAAACTCATCTATAAAGGGTAGGAGATTAATGTGTTCACTTTATAATGCTGAGCTATTAAACTATAGCTAGTTCTTTGTCTCAAAACCCTTCAGGGTTTAGTAGGCATTCTGATAGAATTACCTCTTTTTTCCTGCTCTACTCTGTTTGACAAACACCAGCACACACATGCAACCAGAGTTATAAACAAACAAACAAAAAGAGAGAGAAATATTTGTGCACAGCAACACTTTTAGTATCTAAAGAGGCTGACAGTATTAAAATGATATGCCAAAAAGTTGGGTAAAGGGAGCAGAAAGGAGTATTAATATGCTAAATTGTGAAATTGTGAAAGAATCACATAATGGTTATTTCATGCCCCAGGCAAAACTCTTTGAACTCTATGCATAGAAATTCTTCATTTGCCTTTGGGGAAATGGGGCAGATATTTCCCCTATCTGGGGTGGTTGTACGCTGCTGTCTGCTGTTAATTTTTACACAAATGGGTCTGTTTGAAGAAATACCTCAAGCGAACTTTCAGTAATGCTGCAGAAGCACCTGTAAGTAAGATAAAGATTTAACATAAAGATTTTGTTATTCAGAGACCAAAGAATTTGATTAAACTGCCAATCTATATTTTTATTCTAGGTAGCTCATTTGAAATACTTTTAAAATTAAACCACTTTGTCTGTCTATCAGTCTGCCTATGAATTAATGATGTAGGTGTCTAATATTTCTTTAGCTTCAGGTTTTGCTGTATGAATCAGAAATTGGCTGCATCGATTTGAGAACCATCTTGCCCTAAATTACTGCATGAGGTTGTTAAATGTAGATTATTAAACTTCTCAGCTCTTCTTGCCAGAGCCAGTAAAGTAAAACTCAGGTGTTTCTGTTACCAACCTACAATTATATTGCAGTGCTTTCTTTACCTTCTCAAATGTTATTTTTCTTTACTTAGTGGCAGGAAGATGTGGGTTCTCCACTTTTCTAAGATTAAACACCACAGCCTCTCCAAAGAAGTGACTGTATTTCAATTCTGAGGGGATTCTCAGAGAATTCATGATAGACAGTGAAGGTGCCGTATTTTTCTTGCATTAGATTGCTGCCAAACAGAAATGACCTTGTATTAAAATATGTGAAACAGCAATTCCAAATAAAGCTGTGCTTATAATGATCTGTTCTGTACCAGCCTGCTACCAGCCCTGCAGAAAAGGCAGGGACAACCCCTTTACAAATGGCAAGAGGCTGGAATTAAGCCTGCCAAATTTATTAACATAAAACAGCAAAACAAGACACCAACCATGAAACAGGAGCTATGAAACAGGAACTAATCAAGCGGTTGCCTTCAGCAAACCAGCCCTCCCACGCATTCCCCTTTTATACAGTTCAGGGCATGGCTTTTCTCTGCCTCCTTCCGAGGTGCCCCATTGCCTTCCTCTGTTTACTCCTGATTGACTGCCCCCTGCATCGCGCGTCCTTGAACAGGGCCAGCTGTGGGTCATCTTCATCCACGCTGTCAGGCTCACACAGCTGGGTCTCCGTCGTGACCAGGTGGGAGGGGCCTGGCTGAGGGCTCTCATCAGAAAGATCTTCAACCCCCTCAGCAAGCTCTTCAACACCCCCCTCCTCCTCTGAGTCATCCGACCCAACTGCCGAACTCACAGGCTGACCCTGAATCACAACATGATCCTGATAGCTCTACAAGATGCTCTGCATGGAGCTGGGAATGGTTCAAAATATTTGCAATGCTGGGTTACTTCTTCGAGATCAGCTAGGGAGGGTCCTGCTTAGGTGACACTCAGAAGAGTTGCACCAGTTGTCCTGGTGATTCAGAACATGATGCTTTTGATGGCAGCACCACGAAGTAGCATTATGATGGCAGCACCATGAGGCAGATCCCACATGGTAGCATTTCATTAACTATGGCCCTGGAACCATGCAGCCTGCTGGGTTATAGCTACAAATTTATGATTTTCTGTCTTTTAGTTTCTTTTCTTAATTACATATTTTATATTTTAATAGGAGGGGCAAATACATTGACTAGGCACCTTCCTGGATTTCTTGCTTGAAATTATGAATCAGCTGCAGATATTCAACAGTTCAATACAACTGCTTTAGGCTCTCATGAGGACTTCTGGGCAACTGGGTTCCATGGGAATAGCTGACACAGGGTATCATGAAAATGATTTTCAAAGCCTAATCTTATACTGTGGTGCTGTATTTTTCTGTGTTGTGACTTTCCTGAGCTGATAGGTTGATATATTACTATAAATAAGGATCTTCATCCTCATCCTCATTGGTATCTGCATAGCACTTTGGAATTAAACTAGGTGAACTTGTAAGTGCCACATGGAGCTTCTACATGAACTAACTGGTCATTTTTAGAAACCACAATCAAAACCAAATCAGTTTTGGTTCTGCTTTGAAGTCTACCTTCCCTATAGAATGGTCCCTTCCTACCATTTCCTGTTCCAAAAGAGAGAAAATGAGACCCAATGTTTTCCCCTATATTTTATGATGTTCACAAATGTGACCATCATATTTTTCAACTGTTCATCCAAGCCAATTATAAATATGTCAGAACAGCCTAGTGCCTAGAACAGAGCTTGTGGTATATCATACAATCCTTTCTTCCAGTTATTGATAAATACTCCTTAGGTACAATTTTTAAGTCTATTCTGTATCTGTATAATGGTAGCATAGTTCAACCTACATTTTCCCATCTTCTGTGCTAGGATCTCATAAAGACTCTATCAGTTGTTTTGCTAAAGTCAAGGTCCACTATGCCCATTGCATTTTGATTGATAACTAAACTGATCTTGCTATCAAAAGAGGGGTTCACTTTGGTTTGGTGTGATTTGTTCTTGACAAATTTATGCTGGCACCTGCTAAGGAAAATTTATTTCCTAAATGCTCAGAAACATTTATTCTAGTTTCTGTCTGCCGGTGCCATAGTTACTCATATCAACTCCCCCCTCCCCCGCCTTTTTTCTGAAGATAAGAACTGCATTTGCTTTTCTCCAGTCCTCTAGCACTAGACTTACCCTCCATAATTTCTCAAAAATCACAGAAAGGAGCCACTTCTGTAGATACCTTGTTATACCTGTTGAGAAATTTAGTTGGGGAGGAGGAGGAAGGAAAGCTCAAAACATTATTAATATTAGTTTGTAAATTTAACAAGATAGTGTAGTGCAGTACAGTGCAGTGTAGTAGTACCATGGAAGGAAGAGAAAAGACTATATTTGAACCCATTTAAGATGAAATTGTGATTTGGATATTGGGTTAACTAATGATACAATGTTGTTTCTAAACAAACAGGCATAACCTCTGAAGGAATAGGTATCTGATTTAGGGGTCCTTCTCAATTTATGGCTTCTACTCAAGCAGCAGTTAGTAGCCAAGGCTAGAGGGGCTCTTGCCCAGCTTCAGCTGGTGCACCAATTGCCCAGTTGAAACTGGTACAACAAGGCCTGATTACAGAAACTCATGCTCTCATTACCACCCAATTAGACTATTGCAGCACCCTATTCAGGAGACTTCCTTCAAAGACTGTTTAGGAATTATGATTGGTCTGGCACAAAGCAGACTATGTGTTCAGTGGCACTTGATTCTGGGAATATGCAACACTGTTTTGGGGAGCCCTGCATTGTTAGCCAATGGATTTATGGGTACAATTTAAAGGGAGTATGTGCGAGACCAACTACTCAACTAGAATTGGCCTTAGATAGCTAGGGAGACAGTCTTTGTTGTCCCTACTTCTGAGAGATGAAATAAGCTATTACCAGAAAGCAATGCTTCTCAGTGATGGAGTGGTCTCCTAGCAGAGATCTGGCTAGACTACCTCCTTATTTGTTTTCAGGAAGATTGCTTAAAATGGAACTACTTTGGAGAACATTTTGAGTTTAGGCATTTTGCCATTTTTTTTCTTCTTTTCTATTTTCTCTTTCTGGCATATCCTTTTTTATATTGTATGGTTTGGTTTGGAGTTTTATGATTAAAATATACTACAGTATAACAATCATGCTGGAAATGTTTAATTTATTCTATGTTATATATCATATATGCTGTTGAGAGTTATTGGATTGCTGTAGGATATAATCAAACAGTAGTAAAAGAACATGTGGAAAGGGGACAGGAATTAATCATGGGGCTTTTTATTACCTGTTCCTCCAAATGGGCCAATGTTATGATGCAATGCTCTCCATTTTCTGCAAAGATAAATAGAAGTGGCTTTGTCCCACTGTGAATTAACCCACTTCTTGATTTCATCTTCAGCAATTCTAATCACTGTTATTAAAGGTAAAGGTAAAGGTTCCCCCGCACATGCGTGCTAGTCGTTTCCGACTCTAGGGGCTGGTGCTCATCTCCGTTTCAAAGCCGAAGAGCCAGTGCTTGTCCGAGGACGTCTCCGTGGTCATGTGGCCGGCATGACTAGATGCCAAAGGCGCACAGAACGCTGTTACCTTCCCACCGTAGTGGTCCCTATTTTTCTACTTGCATTTTGACGTGCTTTCGAACTGCTAGGTTGGCAGAAGCTGGGACGAGTAACAGGCGCTCACTCTGTTACGCGGCACTCGGGATTCAACCCGCCAAACTGCCGACCTTCTGATCAACAAGCTCAGCGTCCTAACCCACTGAGCCACCGCGTCCCTATATCACTGTTATTATTTCAGAATATATTTATTTAGAAAGATAAAATCAGGTGAAAGCAAACAAGCATTATTGTTTTCAAGCTTCATGCCCATATTTGGTACATTTGTAAAGTGCTATCAAAAGTCTTGTTTAAATTCTCCAAAGGACTTTTACTTAAACTTTACTTTGACTAACATATTCATTAAAATTAAATCACCAGTTGCTCCCCCCAATCCTTTCTTCCATTAGAAGCCAATAATAATGAAAATGAATATTTCTAAATTACTGTGCCTGTTCTTGTGGAACAGATAGAGCATTATTAAAAGCATGCCATCATCTTCCATATTTAAAACTCTGCTTCTTGTTCATTATATTCCTGCAATACTTCTCACATGAAACCATGTCCTCAATATATATAAAGATAATGAGTTCTGAAACATCAGAAGGCTTAGAAGACTAATATGTAAGATCTTTTTATTTTAACCTTCCCATTGGGTTTTAAAGGTGTTTGTGTGTGGTGAATGGATCTGGAATCAAAAAATCCAAGTGTATGGATGAATAGAAAAGAGAAATGAAATACAGGTAGCCCTGACTTACAATCACAACTGAGCCCAACTTTTCTGTTACTAAGCAAGACAGTTGTTAAGTCAATTTTGCCCTATTTTAGGACCTTTCTTTCCACGGCTGTTAAGTGAATCGCTGCAAGTTCTTAAGTTAGCAACCATGGTTATAAAGTGAATCTGACTTCCCCACCGACTCATAAATATGAGCCAGTTGACAAGTGTTCAAATTTTGATTACATGACTGTGAGGATGCAGTGATGGTCACAAGTGTGAAAAATGGTCATCAGTCACTTTTTCAGTGCCATTTTAACTTTGAATAGTCACTAAATGAAAGGTTGTAAGTCAAGGACTACCTGGACCATTCTGGATCAGTATTTCAATAAGAAACATGAATGTCTTTGGGAACCACTTTCTCCCCACAGTCTCTTTTCAACACTAGAAATTTCCTTGTAGGATAACATACAAGGCTTGTAAATGCTGTAGTCAGACATTTAATTGCATCTCCATATGTACTTATAATCATCACCAATGTACTTTTTAAATATATATATGTACTCATGTTACCATTTCTGTCATTATTCTACTTATAGCATATATGTCAATACTTTTAGTATATCAATTAGCATTAACTGAGAATTTTGCAACATTATTCTGCGCATACCTACTTAAAATAATCAGTAAGGTCAGTTAAGCTTATAGAAGTGCCTCCCATTTAATATACTTTCAACAGCACATTTCTCATTTGAAGCCCAATAAACACTTTTTGTTACATTGCCTGCATATAACACATATATTGCCTTTGTCTATGTGTCTACTGTTAATACCTTTTAATATGTTAAATTAGACTGGTATCTTTTAAAGAATTGATTAATATCAAGTCTCCCATCTGTGATTCTCTAAAGCTAGCTTAAAATGATAAGATTTTTTTTTCTTTTCTGTTAAACTGCAATTAACTATGTGATTGCAACTCCCATGAAAGAATTATTTTTTTTCATTTTGTAAAAAAACTTGAATATTTTATTATTCTGAACTTCTAATTTTTAATACACATGTTTTTTTCTCTGTGCTCTTACTAAAAAAAAAGTACGTTGTAGAAATAAGAAAGAATTCATTCTTTAGTACTTTTTGTCTTCTTTATAATTAGCTTTTGCATTCCTTCAATTATATTTGATTCTTTTTTCAGATAGCATGCATTAGATGTCTAAATAGGAAATCCTCCAAAATGTTGCTAATGGCACTTCAGAAGGTACTTCAGAAATGAGATGGAACATTTTTTTAAAAAAATAATTAACTGTAAAAAGACTGTCATTTATATTATTTAATGATGAATGATCGATTTCCAGCACTTCCTTTATTTGGGTTTTGTAAACAAAACAAAGCAGACAGTAAGCAAACGAAAGAGTAAGTGTGGATGTATCCAAGCAATCACAATCGAGATGGTGTTCTATTTTGTCCCAAATTAGAAATGTAACAGAATTGGATCAATTCCTCAGGATCCTATAAGGCTTCTGCACAGTTTTCTTTTTCATTTGGCAATGGCTGTTGGTAATGACTTACAAAGCCCTACATGGCATGGGTCCGGATTACCTACGGCAACACCTGCGGCCGGCGTCAACTTCCCTCCGTCCAGTGCGCTCCCACAGAGAGGGCCTCCTCAGGGTGCCTCCGATCAAAGAATGTTGATTGGTGGCCCCCAGGGGGAGGGCGTTCTCTGTGGGCGCGCCAGACCTGTGGAACTGCTTACCGGTAGAGCTCAGGATGGCCCCCGACCTTCGCTCTTTCCGGCGGGATCTAAAAACTTATTTATTTGAGCAATCCGGCCTGGTTTGATGGGTTAAAGGTTGGGGTTTTAACATGGTTTTTTAATTACTCTTTATATCGGGCATAATATTTAATTTTTTTTTTAACTTTTGTACTTCGTTTTTATATTTATTGCCCTGTACACTGCCCTGAGTCCTTCGGGAGAAGGGCGGTATAAAAATTTAATAAATAAATAAATAAAATAAATACTCAAAATGGCAGTCGCCACAATCATGGCCTGGCATTTGAGTAAACTGGGCACCTAATACAGCTTGTGTAGCACAGTTGTTATATGTGGAACCCAAGTGGCACTCATAATTGCTTGTGCTGTTGCATTCTGCAGCCTCTGGATACTCTTCAAGGGGAGTTCCATGTAGCGTGCTTTTTGATCCAGGAAGGGGAACAACTGGTGCAGAACTGAAAGTTGAGCAAAGGTCCTCCTAGCCATGACTGCCTTGAGTAGGAATCATGAGGGAAGCAGGATCCTAGACTATGCCCTAGTTGTCCCCCATCCAGCCCCCATAACCTCCAAGCTTCATGAAAGGACATCCACACCATTGCTTACTTTACCTTACTAGGTTCTTGAAGACTTTTAACTTCCCTTTGATTTTTAGTGCTATTTCTTTGGGTTTTTTTTAAAAAAACCTGTCTGTAGAGTTGCATCTCCTTTTGCTGAATAAAAAAAAATTCTGTATCCTTCATACAAGAAACTTGGAATATTTTATCAGCTCTGTTCGGTGGCCAGACATATATTTAACTTTAATGTCTTTGCTTTGAGTCTTCAAACTAACTGATCTCTGAAGAAAATCCATTCATTTTAACAATTCCCTTTATCGATAATTTAATCATTTGTTTGAAATCCTCAAGGCAGTAATAATTGGAAGTGGTTAAAAATTAATTTGATCACAATATTCAGAGATCATATGTCATCTCAGCCACCTGACGTTTGATATCAGCCAAGTTTAAATTTGAAACAGACTATCTAATGCTGTTCTGGCTTCAAAGGAGGTACCAGAGATGAAAAGTAATCAATACTTTGTATAGTGATTACAGTACTGTATTTAGGGTGAACCACAAAGACACACAGACAGAGACACACACAGGGAGTGAGTCGGGTATATACAGAGTCAAGACATTTGAGAAAATGTAAATGCTAAAAATATATCACTTTCTGAATATGCCCATGCATTGATTAACGTCAAATACTACCTAATATCTGATCTTGGCTTTTGTGAAATGTAGGTTATCTGCAGAGATTCAATAGCAGCAAAGTAAATTAGAGAGAGAATTATCTGGGTAAGATGATATATGAAGGGAAAAGTAGTGTTATTTATAACTTCAAGATCCAGCCTATTCTTACCAACTTAAGACCAAAATAATGACAGAAAAACAAAAATGAATGAACAAGGAAAGAGGAAAGCATGTTGTTGTTGTTAGTTGCGAAGTCGTGTCCGACCCATCGCGACCCTATGGACAATGTTCCTCCAGGCCTTCCTGTCCTCTACCATCTTCTGGAGTCCAGTTAAGCTCACGCCTACTGCTTCAGTGACTCCATCCAGCCACCTCATTCTCTGTCGTCCCCTTCTTCTATTGCCCTCAATCTTTCCCAGCATTAGGCTCTTCTCCAGTGAGTCCTTCCTCCTCATTAGGTGGCCAAAGTATTTGAGTTTTAGCTTCAGGATCTGGCCTTCTAAAGAGCAGTCAGGGTTGATCTCCTCTAGGACTGACCGGTTTGATCGCATTGCAGTCCAAGGGACTCGCAGGAGTCTTCTCCAGCACCAGAGTTCAAAGGCCTCAATTCTTTTGCGCTCAGCCTTTCTTATGGTCCAACTTTCACTGCCATACATTGCAACTGGGAAGACCATAGCCTTGACTATACGCACTTTTGTTGACAGGGTGATGTCAACAAAAGTGCGTATAGGAGCAAGCGTCTTTTAATTTCTTGACTACAGTCCCCATCTGCAGTGATCTTGGAGCCCAGGAAAATAAAATCTGTCACTACCTCCATTTCTTCCCCATCTATTTGCCAGGAATTAAGAGGGCCGGATGCCATGATCTTAGTTTTCTTAATGTTTAGTTTCAACCCAACTTTTGCACTCTCCTTCTTCACTCGCAACAAGAGACTCTTCAGTTCCTCTTCACTTTCTGCCATTAGAGTGGTATCATCTGCATATCTTAGGTTGTTGATATTTCTTCCAGCAATCTTAATTCCAACTTTTGATTCATCTAGCCCTGCCTTTCTCATGATGTGCTCTGCATATAAGTTAAATAGGCAAGGCGACAGTATACAGCCTTGCCGGACTCCTTTCCCAATTTTGAACCAATCAGTGGTTCCGTGTCCAGTTCTCACTGTTGCTTCTTGGCCCGCATATAGGTTTCTCAAGAGACAAATAAGATGTTCTGGTACTCCCATCTCTTTAAGAACTTGCCACAGTTTGTTATGATCCACACAATCAAAGGCTTTAGCATAGTCAATGAAGCAGAAGTAGATGTTTTTCTGGAACTCTCTAGCTTTTTCCATGATCCAGCGTATGTTGGCAATTTGATCTCTAGTTCCTCTGCCTCTTCGAAATCCTGCCTGTACTTCTGGTAGTTCTCGAGAGGAAAGCATATAGATCATAATTTTAGGATTAGTTATGTAAATAAGTACCATGTCTTAAATTTACATAACTAATCCTAAAATTATGATCCACAACAAAATGTTTCAGCATGGGCTCCTTCTATTGATTCATTCAACCAGCTAGTCATGCTTTCATCCACAATATTCTATTCCTTTTCCCTTCGCCACCCATAACAATTATTCTGAATTCTGTGGATTCCTAGTGTTCTGAGAGAAGAGAAACTGATTAAGCAGTTTTTTCTGTATTTTATGGTACCCAATATTTCAGTATTCATTGATTCTGCAGAAACTCCTTAAAGCAAATTTATTAATATGAGATAACCGTCTTCAATTCTTGATAAATGACAATTTTAGTTTTAATCAGGGAGATCATCTTGCACATTGCGTGGAAGATGAGATAGTGTTCATTTTGATGCCAGTTGAATTCCCTAAATAGAAGCAGGTTAGATGAATAGTTGACTTTTACGTCAACTCAGTTGATAGAAAAAAAAAACATTATCCACCTGCCAGACACAAGATACATGGACACAGAGCCCAGTCTTCCAACCTAAACTTGCTATTCCTCTACTCACTTCCAGTATCCATCAAATAATGATACCAGGACTGCTGTTGAAGATTCATCTGATTAGTTGCACCATATAAACGCAGGCATGTCAACCTTCCTATTGTGCCATCAAGCAAATGTACCCCCAAAGAGGCTGATATAGAATCATTAAAATGAAGAAAAGACAATCATGATTGGAAATGCTAAAGTTTCCCATTGCAATAAAGCTCTGCTCATTTGTGTTGCTCTTTTCATCAAGTTTCCCCCCAGTATAATTCAGAAACGGGAACTGTGGCCTTTAACATATGGCAAAATTAAAACTCTTAGCATTCTGCACTATTGATTATGTAAAAATAAAAAGAAACTAAAAGCAGGGATAAACTTCACCGATGTTTCATCTAATAGTCATGCATTACATGTTACAGCAGCAATTTTCTATATAAGCGGTTTAAATACAACTTATTTCAATGAGATTTAGGCAATCTTTGTGCAAGTTACTTGTGTGTGCCCATACTTGGAGATCAGAATTAAAAAAAAAGAAAGAACAAGCAAACAAAGGGGAAATTCATCCAGGAACTATACTGACATAGCTCATGTATTTTACCAGCAATCTTTACAATCGCCAATTCTTTGAAGCAAAGCAAGAGTTTTTTCAATTAAAATACTAGAAGCCTTAGAAGAGATGGCTTCCCACTGCTGTAGTGCACTTGATTTTCATTGCTATTTTGTTGATAACAGTTGGAGTCAATTTGTGTCATTCTTAAGCAGTTCTTAAGTTGCTTTTAATAAAATATTAAGTTGGTAAAATATCTTAAAAAGAAAAAATAATCTGTATCCTGGTGGAAATTTAAAAAAGAGAGATAAATATTACTAAAGATAAATATGAACAGGTAATCACCAGTTCTGTGAATATAATTGCCCACTTGGTTTAAATTGGATTTTCTGCACTCACTCAGTCAACGTTTTGTCCAGTAACCTTCAGTTTATATAGATAACTTTGTCTGCACTGCAGTTTAATTTTTTTAAAAAAAAATCAGCAAGGATTCCAAAATTGGGAAATATTTGTATGTTCTGGAATGTTAACACCTTATGATTACCAGGAAAGATTTCCATCTGTTTTAAATGTCCCTACCCCAAGTTGCTACTAAATTTTATTTTCAAGTTGTACCCAGGTTAAATTTACTTATCAGTCCATCTGTCCAGTATAGTATTGTTTTATTCTTCTGCAGATTCTCTAGATCTGTTCAAATGAGTGCATGTGTAGCAAATGGCACATGTAGTTTTAGGTGCACAATCCTCCATGCAATCAAGATTTCAAAGAAGAACACATCAAAACAAAAACCAGTTCTGCTGGGAGTCTAGGGCTACCAGATTGGGCTGCAGAAATCCAGATGTCTTTAGAGACCAGTCAAGAAATACAATAAGCTCTAACTCTTTGCTTCAAGTAGTTATCTGGGTAACTCTATTTCTCTCCAAGTCTATTTCTGGTAGCCCAAACAGAGTTACACCTGTGTGCATATGCACATTCCAGACATAAATGCTTTCTTCTGCTGTTCCCAATACATGTGTGTTAAATGAAAAGGTCTCTGAAATTGATATCCAAATCTTAATTTTTTTTGCCTTTATATTTATTTTTTTATAAATAGAAAGGCAAGAAAAGCATTAGTGCTGCTACAAAGCACTGAAAATGAGAAACAAAGGTGCCTTTTCTCTTAATACAAGGATGCAATTTTTCCCAATGCTGTGCTGCAGCATCTACTTTTGTCACTGCATTTTGTTTTAATATCAGCACAAAGAACAATATATGCTGACAGGAGACTTCCTCAATTCTTTCACCTTTTTGCTATTCAGCTTCTTTTCTATACAGTTCAGTTATAATCTGTCAGAGCTACCAGCCTTCCTGAATTGTAATCAAATGAGGTTTGTGTTTCAAAGATATCCTGTTTGGGTCTGTGCATTCAAATGGTAAGACTTTCTTCACTGTGACTACATCATGACTGAAGTATTGCAGGGCAAGAAAAAGGATTATTATTTGAAAGTAAAATTAATCCTTCTCACTGCAGTCATTCTAAGTTTGTTTTCTTGTTGTATATTTTCTGAAACTAGATATTAAGCCACTAGACTGATGTGTCTCAATTTTGACAAATTTAAGATTTGTGAATTTCAACTCCCATTTTGGCTGGTGATTTCTGGGAATTGAAGTCCATACATCTTAAAGTTGCCAAGACTGAGAAATACTGAACTAGACAGTGAATCATTAGTCTGGAAACAATATTTCAGAAAAAATCTTTTAGATGATCAACCAGAGCCTTGGTGGAGCAGTGGGCTAATGCCTCCTTAAGTAACACCAGCTGCCTGCAATTAGTGCAGGTTCGCATCCCACCAGGCTCAAGGTTGACTCAGCCTTCCATCCTTCCGAGGTAGGTAAAATGAGGACCCAGATTGTTGGGGACAATTAAGCTGACTTTGTAATAATGCCGCTTGGGGTGTGTGTGTGTGAAAGCCCTAATAAGCAGGCATATACATAGAATGAAGGCTACTGCTAAGCTTGTAAGCCGCCCTGAGTCTTCAGAGAAGGGCGGGATATAAATGGAATTAAAATAAAAATAAATAAATAAAACTATGGCCTCTTTAGAACTTGTGGACTTCAACTCCCAGAATTTCTGCACCAGCCATACTGCTGTGGAGTTGAAGTCCACAGGTCGTAAAGAGGCCATGGTTGCCCACCAGTGTCTTAGAGCTTTTTCAGAGTATACCTCCCAGAACCACCAACTTTAAGATTTAACACTATTAACTGGGGATCTCAGTACCTTCATTCATGGCTGCTGTAGTTCTGAAGAGGGACGGATTTAAGGCTGTCAAATAGAACCAAATCATCAAAAACCCAATGCTTTTTCATAACATATAAAATACATGTGACCATTATGGAAACATTTTATTTAGTTAGTTATTTGTATACAGCTTTTATTATTTGTACAAATAACTCAAGGCGGGGAACATATCCAACACATCTTACCTCATAACAATAACCCTATGAGGCAAGCTGGGTTAAGAGACACTCACTGGCCCAAAGTTACCCAGCTAGCTTTCATGGCTAAGGCTGGACTTGAACTCACAGTCTCCCACTTTGTAGCCTGATGACTTAACCACTAGACCAAAGTGCATCTATAGGTGCTTCCTATTCATCATAATCTTAGAACACAGGAGGGACCTTCTGTGAATGCTGAGGGAGCACTTAATATTTTGGAGATGAGAAACTGAAGTTAGTGGAGCAAAAAATAAAAAAGGCAACAACCTATAAGGCAAATGGCTGAGGCTGAGATATTTTTCCTGAGGTTTTGAATTATTTGCGGGTAGAGAATGTAAAGAGATAAGTTCATGTTAAGAAGTTACATTTTTCTTATCTCATGTGAGTTAAAATTCAGGAAGGCTTGCTACACATTTTGAATAGGTCATAGTTGGAGAGTTCTCTGGGATTAACAAAAAAAGAGAGATTAGTTGAGTCTGGGGTACAAATTGCCCATCTGTACCTGAGAATTTGGATAGGAGGAAGGCAGACCTTGAAGTCTATGAATTTCTGCTTCTCTAATTCTCTAAATTAGGCTCTGAGGAACAGAAAAATGATTCTCTATATACTTTTTTTTCTTGGTAAGATTAATAAGCTGGCCTCCAGCTATAGATGGATATACTACTTTCTTTAGTTTTTAGTACTGAGAATTATTATGAAGCACCTCTCTCTCAACTGCTCTCAGAGGGCTGTGGTAGAAGGGAAAAAATAAAAGGTGGAAACATTATATGTATTTTTATTTATTTTATTTTAATCCCATTTATATCCCGCCCTTCTCCGAAGACTCAGGGTGGCTTACAATCTAAGCACAAATCAATGTGCTTAGCAGTAGCCTTCATTCTATGTATATGCCTGCTTATTAGGGCTTTCGCCCCCCCCCCCAAAGCGGCATTATTACAAAGTCAGCTTAATTGCCCCCAACAATCTGGGTCCTCATTTTACCTACCTCGGAAGGATGGAAGGCTGAGTCAACCTTGAGCCTGGTGGGATGCGAACCTGCAATATATAAGCTACCTTGAGCTCCCAGATAAAAGGTAGGCTAAAATCAACCAATCAATCCATATTTTACTATGTTGTTATTATTGTTGCTTTAGATTATAGGTTTACAAACCATTTCAAGTGCATTTTGGGGGGCA
Source organism: Vipera berus (assembly GCF_964194415.1). NCBI lineage: Eukaryota > Metazoa > Chordata > Lepidosauria > Squamata > Viperidae > Vipera > Vipera berus. The sequence continues at coordinate 61,211,368 of NC_138203.1, forward strand.
CAACACAGAAAATACACATTGTTTTTCTTTTTATGATCCTGACACTGTAATTCCTTTATTCGGGGATGGAGTCAGGGATGGAGCTGAGTGTTTACCCTTCCTGACAGCTATGCAGAGTTTGCAGCAGATATTTTCTCTTTGCTCCCTGATAGAGAAACATCTGTCACTGCTTAGGATTGAACTCTCAACCTTCCAAGTGAGAGGTGAGCATCTTCACCTCTAGGCCACCGTACCACTCAGCACAGTAAATAGATATAACCCCACATTAATTAGGTAAATTTTAAGAATTTCCACCTGCTTATGCTAAATATTAATTCAATACTTTATGAATTAGATCTTACATGGCAAGATCAATTTTTCTCTTTACTTTCAGAAAGGGTAAGGTTTTTCCCCAATTCTGTTTTCAAAAATCCTATCTTAACCCACTTTTAGGCTAGTACATCTTGCTGCTATAATGGTTATATCCAACTGATCTCTTTCTTGCACTTCTACCACTATTCAATGAGACAAAATTCTTGTATCGCTGAGGAACTCAAGACCTCTGCCTTGCCTTAAGAACAGAAGAAGAAAAGTTCAGTCAAAATGAGAAAAATATACAATAATCTGGCACCACAGAGCCACTACACTAAGGAACAGAGCCCTTGTTAGTCACATAGAGTCTCTTAGGGCTTATCCACACTAATAGAAGAGAATGTATATATATCTCAGGGTTGAGCTGTGGAGTACTTGATATTCTCGGAGCTTGGTTGTTTGCTTGTTATCCACACTGCCAGGATTACAAGGATAGGGGGATCACCAGTTGCGGGTCAGCAACCTTTTTGGGAATAGAGTAGGTGACATCAATATTTAATCACCCCCTCCAGGAATGATTTCCTTCTTCATTTTCAAAGCACTTTCCTGCTTCTGTCAGCTCAGGTGCTGCTGTCAAATTTGGCTGCTGCACTTTACTTTCTTCTTGGCCAACTCTTGCATTTATTTTGCAAAGGTAGGAAAACCCCTTACTGCATTTTCTCTGCTCTTCTTGAATAACATCCACTGCAGGAGCTGTTGTTGCAGTTCTGCCTCACTAGTATAATGATTATCATATTTGCTGTACCTGCAGAACATCCCTGAGTTAAAATTCATCAGGATTTTTTTAAAAAAATATTATTTTTCTTTCTCCAATATACCTACTTTTCTGCTTGACTGTTTATTTCCTTTATTTTTTTTAAAAAAAACTCTCTAGTGATACATTTTTTTCATCATTTTCCCAGTCACATTTTTCAACCATTATACTACCAAGAAGACCTGCTTTACCAGCAATTACTTGAGAAAAGATAAGAAAGAGGCTGTTTTGCCTGCAGATATATTCATGCTGATATCTTAATGTTGTATGTATGCTAAGCACATTGGTTTGTGCTTAAATTGTAAGCCGCCCTGAGTCTTCGGAGAAGGGCGGGATATAAATGGGATTAAAATAAATAAATAAATAAATAAATTCAGTATAGATGTATACATTACATTACACATATCCCACAAACCTTTTTACATTCAAGTAGACCTGCCACCAGAAGGAAAATGATTGGCAGTGGCTTTCCTGGAAGGACATAGCAGCAAGGAGGGCATTGTGGGCTGGAATCTGGAGTGAATAACCTGCATAATTAAGAGGATGAAGTGCAAATAGATAACTTTAGTTTGACATTCAGTCTTAATTGATTCCATTGAGTAGTATGTGATCAAGCTACAGTCATGTAATCTTATAAAATGATATCCTACCCTAAGCACAATTGTGAATATGAAGAGATAACTCTATTTTGATATTTCTTGCATAAGTACCTCATTCTCAGTTCTCTCATACATGGTTTTCTGGTGGTAGACCTATCCATTATGAAGAAATATTTGCTCTGAGAGAAGAAAGATCTTCAAGATCTCTAACTACTGAATTAAATTATCTTTATCTTTGCTGTAGTTGTAATGATTCAAGAGACTCATTGATCATTGAAATTCCTTGGATACATAGGACCTTAATTAAGCTTCTAGTCTAGGTATATAGTTTCTTCTATTCAGAGAAATGCAAACAGCTTGCTTCCTTCTTTAGCACTCCATAATAATAAATGTCATAAATGTCACCTTTCTCATTATCTTTTTTTTTCTGAGATATTCAGAACATTTCTACCATTTCTCTTAGGCTTGATCACCCTTTGCATCTCTATTAATTCATTAAAGCAATTGTTTATATTTTTCCAAGGTCATTTTGTTTTTTGTTTTTTTAGCAAACTTGAGTTGCCAGAAAATCTATCTACCTCCACTATCACTGTACCTTATACTATACCTCTTTCTTGAGAGTTGAGATAACCTTTGGTGAGGTTCCACAATACATACAGTTCTTATGGTAGAGTCTTTCAATTGGAAAATCAGTGATATAAATCACAAAATAGTCTTTTACTCCCCTATAAACATTCTTCTTCACTTTAAACTTTTCAGATCTGCTTCATTCCTGACACTTAAAGCAGACCATATGACCCAAGGTTACTAGAAATATGTGCATGCATATACTTGTACAGTTTCACCTCCACTTTGGGAAGGACATCTATGAACATAATGTCATAAATAATCATTTCATATGTTTGACAAGAAAATAACTATTTAGAAATTGTGGAGAATATTCATAGCTCGGGTTAGGCAAAAGTTTGTCCACCAAGCTTGCTGCTTGGCTCCCGGACAGAAATAACTATATCATGAGCTGGCTACCTTTAATGAAATATTCTAATCATTACTTCAGTCCATCCAAATTTGTATTTGAGAAAATAGCAAATACTGTATATGCTTTCATTAAAAATTATAAGTGTGTTCTTCTGAAAAGATGTTGCCTGATTTATCCTCATATCAAAATAGTGCTGGTTCCTCTGCTTACGCTAGGCCAAAGGGCAGGAAATGCTGTCGCTTCACTTCTTTCTTTGCTATTATTTTGTTTAATGGTGAGCTCAGATGTTGCTACTAAGAAACAACTAACCCAACAAAATAAGAGCATGACATAATCTAAAAAAATCACTTCAGAGTTATGGATGAATTTTATCCAAATTCTAAGTTGAATTGCATAGTTGAGGAAAGAAATGGTTGAACCAGAATGGAATCTGAAGTTCCTGCAATATTGTGAGCACCCTGGACATTTGATAAACTATAGGAAACACTTTCATTTTCCCATTTATGAAAAAATAGATTAAACAAAAAGGAATGAGAAAGCCTAGTTAAGCAATTTCCAGGCAGCCAGTACATTGTTTACTATGGGTCTTTCAAACCTCTAAATCATATGTTTTGGAAAGGAAAAGGGAGTAAAATAAAACTTGCTCAAGTATGTATATGGTGTCTGTTGATTCAGCCACTTCTACATACAGTAGGTGTATTGGAAGAGCCTTAATAGAGTCTGTACTGGTTAAAGCCATTTTGTAATGGTGGTAAACCAAGTGCCATGAAGGAGGAAGATTAGGCAGAGATAGAACTATTATGGCATTAACAATGCCTAACTAAAAACTTCCAGTTTTTGAAGGCAAGAACTTCAGATGCCACTGGACAATAGCTCTTTATGTACTGTCTGTAAATTTAAACATAACTCTGAAGATGCTGCTCCCTGAAGGAAGAGAAGGGGGAAATAATCTTGTTTGAGGTAAGTATTTATGAGGAATTTTCTGATGTGATCCATTTCTGGACCCATCTTCAACTCTGGACAAAATAAACTGTTGCAAGATCCAAAAGTTTATCCAGTTTATTCATTCATAAAATTAACTGTGTCCACAGTGTTCAAATCCTTTGCTAAATTCATAATGGTTTTATTTTATAATCCACTGAGTGGTTTGTAGGTTGTATTTCACTGAGTGCTTTTGTTCAGCAATGTGCTTTGACATTTTCTTCATACTATGGAGCTGCTCTACAAAATAGGTGTTTTTACAAATCTGTCCACTGAACAATAGGGGTAAAGACTTTTTGTAGGAACTGTGGATTATTTTATTCTCAGACAAAGGCAATTATGACTATAAATCAAATTGTGTCTGAACTTTTTTCTGTGTCAGCAGTGGCTAAAGCCAAAATTAGAAAGATGAGTTTTTAGACTGTAGCAGGCTGGTTATCCATATCATTTTTTTAAAGGTACTGTATGTCTAAAAGATTCTTGAGAAGGATTTGGGGTGCAAATAAATATATATATTTAAATGTATTCACTCTTAATACATTGTTTTAACATGCCATTCAGATGCATTTTATATCAGAGATTACATTTTCACTTTGATTTTAGTCACACTGAAATACACTTAGCTTCTTCCCTTCTCTGTTCTTTATGCTTCTTGGAGATAAATTAAATCTAGTGCTCAAAGTATTGCTCAAGGTCACTTAAAGCAAATGAGTTTAGTATACCAGTGGATGAGTCTAAAAGTTTCATAGCCGGATATGATAAATTCCAAAACAAAGAATAGCTAAAGTTATCCTCCTGTTTTATTTCCTATTGATTTCCTATTGTTTAGGATGAGATATAAAATGTGTATCATGTGACCTTGGCTGTCATGCTCATTATTCTTTGCTCTCAATTGTACTAGATTGTACATGCACACCTACAACTTCAGGCTGAGGGAAAACCATGGGAAAGAATAGTTAGATTAGCTTCATTAATTGTTCATCCCTCAGTCTACATGGATATAATCATTTCATATAAAATCAATATTTTAAATTATACTGTATATACAATAGACAAAAAAACCCTCTCCCATGGATGGCTAAAGTTATGGATCTTATGTTGTTTGTTTCTACTTCTGCCTAAAATGGAATTTATTTCTTACAAGAAGAATTTAACATTCAACATTTTCAGCACTGCATATGTCAAAGTCAATTATGTAATATCCCTTTGCATGGAGTAAGAATGTGGGACTGTAGTCATTTTCCTGTAATGGATTATACAGTAGCTATTATTTGCTTCTCAGCAAAAAATGGAGTTTGTTCAGATGGATGGTTTTGTTTAGGAATTCTGTTTAAAGGAAACATACCTTTATGTTTTTAAAAGGAAAGAATTTAATCCCATACACTGACCTACACCCCAAATAATTCAACAGCTCTTGAGGCCAGATGGATAAATCTATGTAGCATTCTAACTTAATTCTCCTGGTTTCATTTTGTTTTGCTTTTGTTTTATTTGAAAGCCTAAGCCCTTTTCATATATTGTACCTTTGGGGAATTAATTTGCATATCTGAAATTTCAGTGCTTGAAATCTATCCAAGGCATTATCCAAGTGAGTAATGTTGATTTTTATTTATGATTTGTCCCAAAGGTACTTTTTTAAGAGGCATCTTTCTTTCTTTCTTTCTTTCTTTCTTTCTTTCTTTCTTTCTTTCTTTCTTTCTTTCTTTCTTTCTTTCTTTCTTTCGCTTCACTTCTCACCCAAGAAGTTTCTTCAGCTCTGACTGAATGGTGGGGAATGGAAGGATTTATATTTCTTGCAGAAATCTGATCATTTGCAGTATAAATCCTTCCATTTCCCACTATCCAGTCAGAGCTGAAGAAGCTTCTTGAATGAGAAGCGAACCATCTTCAAAGAAAAACAAGAAAGTCCAGTTGTCTCTTGAAAAAACAGCTTTGGGACAACCATGACCTGGGTGTCAAAGCTCGTCCTGCAGCAAGCAGGGCAAAGTGCCGAACACAGGAACGAGAGACCTCCGCTGCGATCTGAAAGCACTTTATTTTCCAAGGCAACAGCCGCAGCAAGAAACAAAGCCAGCGTTGGCCGCTACCTGCAGCCAACGCTACTATATACACACCTGAAACACCCACCCATACTCCACCCAAACACGCCCACGCCCTCCCATTCCCTATAACTTCCCCACCCCTCCCCTACAAGCCCCTTAGCCCGACGCCCAAACAGGTAAGCCCCCTCCCGTGCTCTGCCGCCACCATGCTCCACCCCCTCACCCTTTCCCTGCCGCGCCCAACTCCGGACCCCCCTGTCGTCGTCCACGCTCGGGGCCCCCAGCCACCCAGGCACTGCGGCGGGGAGGGATCCGTCCCCCAACGGGCCCGCCGGCTCCCGAGCAACACAGTCCTGCGCACGACCGTCCAGTGCCTTGGCCTGCTCCGCTGAACGTAGTCCCGGCAGCCGAAGCCGGGGAAAGGCCGGTGTCGTGCTGCGGGCTCCCGAAGCGGCGGTCCCGCTCTCAGCTGGTCCGGAGCTTCCATTGGGCGTGCCACCGGCTGGGGAGCCCCGTGCAGGCGTGGCGTCGGCCAGAGGAAACAGCCACAGCGGCGGGGTCTCCGAAGCCTCCTGTAGCGCAGCCGAAGCTCCCGAAGCCTCCCAGGCCGCCGTGATGCAGGGTGGGTCCGGGCCTCTGCCGGTCACGCCGTGGGCCGGGGAGCCCTGCGCAGACGCGCCGCCGGGCGAAGACGGCAGCCGCGGCGCGGATGGAGAAAGCCAAAGCGGCGGCACGGGCCCCGGAGCCTTCTGGGCTGCCACAGAGCCGGTCAAGTCCGGCGCACCCTCCGGAGCCTCTCGGACCGCGGAGGAGCCAGGCAAGTCCGGCGGGTGCCAGGCAGGGGGTGCCGTAGAGGTGGAGGGGCCCCCCTCGAGTGTCGGGCTCCCGAGGCCCGACATGCTGCCCCCTCTACCAGGGGCCCACCTGGAATGCAAGGAGAGAGGGGTGAGTGCTCCGTTATGTGACCTGCAGTCTCCCCCTGGGTCCCTCCCGGCTTCCCTGGATGTTTCCGGTGGAACGCGCGGAGAAGGCGTGGTGCGCACACATCCCCGTCCCGCACCCAGGTGGCCTCCTCCATGGGGTATCCCTTCCAGAGCACCAAGTATTGCACCCGCCCCCTCCGTTTTCAGGAGTCCAGGATCTCCTGTACCTCATAGTGGTCGCCGTGTACAGGCCCTGGGCCACCCTCCCCCACCGCCGCAGAGGCGGTTGTAGCAGGCTTCAGCAGGCTACTGTGGAAGACGGGGTGTATCTTCCCAAGGAGGGGGGTAGCCGAAGCCTGACGGTGACAGGGTTTACTACCTGTATAACCCGGAACGGCCCGAGATACTTGGGCCCTAGCTTCTTACAGGGCACCTGTAGCCGCAGGTACTTCGTGGAGAGGTATACAAGATCACCTACTTTAGGGAGTGCAAATGGCCGTCTCTTTCTGTCTGCCTGCTCTTTGTATGTCCCTGCAGCCCGCTCTAACGCCTTCTTCGCTATCCCCCATACTTCCTCCAACCGGTGCATCCACTCCCCAGGTGTGCAGGATGCAAGGGCCCCCTGGTCACAACCTGCGATGGGGACGAATTCGTAACCAGAGACTACTTTAAAGGGGGAGAACCCAGTGCTGCTATGTACCGCGTTGTTGTAGGCTACTTCCACGAAGGCTAGCAGGTCCACCCATTCAGACTGCTGGTATGAGACGTAACAAAGCAGGTATCGCTCCACTGCCGCGTTTGCACGTTCCGCAGCCCCGTTTGTGCTTGGGTGGTACGCCGAGCTCAGGCCCTGTGTTGCTCCGATGTAACGCACGAAATCCTTCCAGAACCGGGCCGTGAATTGCACCCCACGGTCCGAGATGATACGTCGTGGCACCCCGTGGAGACGGTAAATGTGCTGGACAAACAGCCAGGCCAGCCGACGGGCCGAAGGCAACCCCTTGCAGGGGATAAAGTGGGCCTGTTTCGAGAATAAGTCCACTACTGTCCACAAAACGTTGTACCCCCTGCTTTCCGGTAGCTGGACCACAAAGTCCATGGCAATGTCCTGCCAAGGCCGTACGGGGTCCGCCACCTGTTGCAGAAGGCCTGCCGGTTTGTTGGTGGAGGGCTTGGTGGTTGCGCAAACGCGGCATTTCTGCACGTAGCTCTCGATGTCTCGCCTCATGGTTGGCCACCAGAACTGGCGGCGGGCCAAATGTAGGGTTTTTATGAACCCGTAATGGCCTGCCTGCCTGGCGTCATGGCACTGATAGAGCGCTCGATCCCGTGCCGCCGCAGGTACATACAGCCTGACCCCGTGCCAAGCTAAGCCGTCCCGCAATGTGAGCGTATCGGGGTGCGCCTGCATCCATTCATCAGTTGCCAGCGCCCCCTTACAGGCCCACAGGAAGTCGTCCGTCAAGGCGTTGGCCTTGTGCTCCGCCCCCTCCACCGGGCGGGGTGGCGGTACCAGTGCCTGTACTACCTCCTCTTTCCGGCAATCGTATTGTGGTAGCCGTGATAAGGCGTCTGCCAGGAAGTTTCTACCCCCGGGCACATACTTGAGCCGGAACCGGAAGCGCTGAAAGTACTGGGCCCATTGCACGTGTTTCGGGGACAGACGGCGGGGTGTTTGCAGGGCTTCCAGGTTTTTATGGTCCGTCCATACCTCGAACTCTTGGCTAGCCCCCTCAAGAAGGTGTCTCCATGTACCCAAGGCCCAGCGGACCGCAAAAGCCTCTTTCTCCCAGATAGCCCAAGCCCTCTCCGTGGTGGTCAGTTTCTTGGAAGCATAAGCGCAGGGCCGCAGCTCCCCCATCGCATGCCACTGCAGAAGGACAGCTCCAACAGCCACGTCACTCGCATCAGCCTGCACTACGTAGGGCAGGTCAGGGTTCGGGTGTCGTAGGACGGGCTCCTTAGCAAATTGTGCCTTGAGCATCTCAAAAGCCTGCTGGCATGCAGTGGTCCACGCTAGCTTTTGCCCTGGCCGCGGCGGTGTTGCTGTTTGCTTTGTCCGCAGCAGATCTGTGAGCGGCAAGGCGATGGAAGCAAAGTTTGGAATGAACTGGCGATAAAAATTAGCGAAACCCAGGAAGCTCTGCAACTGTTTCCGGGTTCGTGGGGCCTGCCACTGTTGGATGGCCTCCACCTTCCCTGGATCCATCTCCACCCCGTTTGAGGACACCCGATATCCCAAATAGTTCAGCCGGGGCTTGTGAAACTCACATTTAGAGAGTTTCACATACAATTGGGCTTCCCTCAGTTTGGTTAGTACACACCGAACTAGGGCGACATGCTCCTCCAGCGTTGACGTGTATATGAGGATGTCATCAAGATAGACCAGGACCCCCCGGTACAAATGATCATGCAGGACTTGGTTAATTAACTGCATGAAGACCGCGGGGGCTCCTTACAGACCAAACGTCATTACCCTGAACTGAAAGCTCCCCAACGGGCAATTGAAAGCCGTCTTCCATTCGTCGCCGGCTTTGATCCGGACACGGTAGTACGCCTCCCTGAGGTCTAATTTGGTGAACACCCGGCCCGTAGCCAAATGGGCCAAAAGGTCCTTCACCAGAGGGAGGGGGTACAAGTGCTCTACACATACCGCGTTGACCCCCCGGTAATCCACGCACAGTCTTAGGGTCCCGTCCTTCTCCCTGAATAGGACAGGGGCCGCCATCTTGGACCGGGCGGGCTGGATGAACCCCCTCCGCAGGTTCTTATCTATGTATTGTCGAAGCTCTTGCATCTCCCGGGGTGCCATTGCGTACATGCGGGGTTTCGGCAGTTTTGCCCCCGGCTCCAGTTCGATGGCACAGTCCGTGGGGCGGTGGGGCGGCAAGGCATCACACTCTTTCTCATCGAAGACATCTGCTAGATCGCCGTACTCCCGTGGCACCTGTATCTCAAGCCCAGCTCCCACCCCCGCGGCCCTCTCTGGCCCACCGGTCCCCTCCGGACCCATGAAGGAATGCTTTGCAGGGGGCTGGGGCCCTGTCCCTGAGAATGTTCATAAATATTTATGATTTGTTTATTCATTCATTCATTAAATTTATATGTTACCCATCTCACTGTTGAAGCAAGTATGCACATGTACTATAATAGCACAGAAACTTTCTGCTGTCTTGTGCATGTCCTATAGTAGCATAGGAAACAAGATGAAAAAAAGAAAATGGTGGAACTGACTAAACTTGGTGATAGCAATGCCAAACAGAAAGAAGTTGCCCTCAGAAATCTGACAGGAAGTTTCATTTTATCTTTCTAACATTAAATAAAGACCACTCGAAATTTTTCCCCAATAAATGGAAATATATTTAAAATGGCTTTTTGTTTGTTTAGTTATTTATTTAATATATTGTCCAATACAAATTTGGGTGATGTACAAAATTAGAAAAAATACTCCCATAAAAACAGCTAATTATATTGAATCAACAGACAGATAGACTAGAATGATCTAATAATTTGATGAATAAATAAATAACAAAAAAGAGGTATTAAACAATAACAAACATCAACTCCAGGCCTGGTACCAAAGCCAGGTTTTCAAAGCTTTCTGGAATCTTAGGAGAGAAGATGCCATCTTTGGGGTGGGTGGGAATGCTGTTCCTCCAGGCCTTCCTGTCCTCTACCATCTTCTGGAGTCCATTTAAGCTCACGCCTACTGCTTCAGTGACTCCATCCAACCACCTCATTCTCTGTCATCCCCTTCTTCTCTTGCCCTCAATCTTTCCCAGCATTAGGCTCTTCTACAGTGAGTCCTTCCTTCTCATTAGGTGGCCAAAGTATTTGAGTTTCAGTTTCAGGATCTGGCCTTCTAAAGAGTAGTCAGGGTTGATCTCCTCTAGAACTGACTGATTTGATTGCCTTGCAGTCCAAGGGACTCACAGGAGTCTTCTCCAGCACCATAGTTCAAAGGCCTCAATTCTTTAGCGCTCAGCCTTTTTTATGGTCCAACTTTCACTGCCATACATTGCAACTGGGAAGACCACAGCCTTGACTATACGCACTTTTGTTGACAGGGTGATGTCTCTGCTTTTTAGTGTGCTGTCTAGATTTGTCATGGCTTTCCTCCTGAGGAGCAAGCATCTTTTAATTTCTTGGCTACAGTCCCCAACTGCAGTGATCTTGGAGCCCAGGAAAATATAATCTGTCACTACCTCAATTTCTTCCCCATCCATTTGCCAGGAATTGAGAGGGCCAGATGCCATGATCTTGGTTTTCTTAATGTTAAGTTTCAACCCAACTTTTGCACTCTCCTTCTTTACCCACAACAAAAGGCTTCTTCTTCTTTCTTCTTCTTCTTCTTCTTCTTCTTCTTCTTCTTCTTCTTCTTCTTCTTCTTCTTCTTCTTCTTCTTCTTCTTCTTCTTCTTCTTCTTTTTCTCCTCCTCCTCCTCCTCCTCCTCCTCCTCCTCCTCCTCCTCCAAAGTGACTCATAAGAATTACAGGGTACGTTCTCTTCAATTGCTTTAAAGAAATACAGTTTGATTATAAGGTTATTTTTTTGAATATACAGCAAAAGGATGATTATTTGACTGAGGAAGTTTTGAATGTATTAAGAGCTCAGATGGTCTTGATTTAAGGGTTTGAAGCTGATTGAAAGTGTCTTCTCTCATGGGAAAAAATATTCTTTTTATATCCTGAATCTGATAACAAAACTTTGAAGATTAGACACCAGAGGGTATCAGATGGATAGTTTAAAAGAAATTTTTGATTTATGGTGACAGGGTTCCCCCCCCCCAAATATTTACACTTCCATAACATCACTTAGTGTTATTGTGGAGGAATAAGCTCCATTAAATAAAACTGAAACAGACTAACTGAATTTAAAATTTCAGCTTATAACAAGGAGAAAAATGTAATGAACTTACAAGTGAAAGATGATGACTTAAAATTGAAAAAAGGAACATAGCAAATGACATAATTGATCTGGATTATTTATTTGTACTGGATTTACAAGAGGGATTTGCTGGCGTTGCTATGGTGGGAATACAAAGTGGGCTTGATAAACGTGAAAACAATAATTTAGAGAAGAGAATATGAGAAGACAGATGTTAAGAGGTTTTTTTGAGGATTTTAAAAGCTGTTCACAGAAAAAAAAGAAAGAATACAAAATTGTTTATTTAGTCAAGGTTAAAATAATGGGTTGTTATTTGGGGGGATGTTTACAGTAACTGTTTTTTTAAACCAGGAGTGGATAATAATATTTATGATAATGTTTAATTGTTTTTTTTAATGGGGGCTAAACTTTGATTATTAACAATGAGAATATTTGTTTAAGGGAGAATGATAGATTCAGATTGAGTAACAGATTTACAGTGCTTGTAATATTTATATTGTTATTTCTGATAACTCTTAATAGACATTTGCTGTTTAATAGGGAGAAATAAGGATTCAGAGATAGGTTTACAGAAACTGGGATGATATATAGAATGAAAAGATGTTTGCTTATATTTAAGAGATAGCAATAAGTTGTTAATGTTGACTATACATGCTAGAAAATGAAGGGCAGGTTTCTGCTTTTTTTTCTTCCTTTTTTATTTTTTCTTCTGTCTTTTGATCTCACCCTATTTTTAAATGTGTTTATTGTGTGTCTTTCTTTTTTAAAATGTATATGTGTACATTTTTTAAAAAAACATGTATTCCTTTCTTTAAGTTTCATTTGTATAATATATTTAATGAAATTATTGGGGAAAAACATGTAGGCTCCTTAATGTTGAAGAAATTGCAGTTCCTAAGTAGTCTTCATGGGTAGCCCAATGTGGTGCATTGTAGTAATCAAATCTGGAGACAATGAAGGTGTCAGCTGCTGAACTGAAAGCAATTATTTCCCCTTTTAGAGTTCTCTCTACCAAGCTGCACTAAGATGAAAGGTAGACGAGTACAAAAATCAGCAAGTAAGCTTTCTGTTTGGAATCAATTTTCCTATCAGCCTTATGAGATAGCCCAGAAGAGAAGCCACCTGGCATACCAGCTCTGTCTTTATTGTATGGTACATAAATCTTGCAGGCCTAAAAGTATATTCCTCCTCACCTTTACACTTCAAAACACTAGAGAGGGTTCCTTCTGAGACATTTGTCACACATCCCTTCCTTCTTCAGATACAGCTGTCTCTTATCTGACTGTTGCCTAGACTGCAGTTCTTCCTCCTGTCACCCAAGGTCATTCACACAGATTAATACAATATACAATATACATTATACAGTGGGGGCTTCCAAAGTCTCTTTCAGTCATATGATGCCTCAGAATAGAAATGGCTTTCTTCACTGAGAAGAAGGAAGTCTACATCTGATATCCTATATACTAATAACTGGAATCTTATGAGTCTTACAGCCAATTCTTACATCACTCATTTTCCCTAGAATTCATCCTCCACCCTCTTCTACTTCAGAGACTAGATATTGTCTTACCCTCCTGACAAATTGTTTTTGTTAGCTGCGAAGTCGTGTCCGACCCATCGCAACCCTATGGACAACGTTCTTCCAGGCCTTCCTGTCCTCTACCATCTTCTGGAGTCCATTTAAGCTCATGACTACTGCTTCAGTGACTCCATCCATCCACCTCATTCTCTGTCGTCCCCTTCTTCTCTTGCCCTCAATCTTTCCCAGCATTAGGCTCTTCTACAGTGAGTCCTTCCTTCTCATTAGGTGGCCAAAGTATTTGAGTTTTAGCTTCAGGATCTGGCCTTCTAAAGAGCAGTCAGGGTTGATCTCCTCTAGAACTGACTGATTTGATTGCCTTGCAGTCCAAGGGACTCACAGGAGTCTTCTCCAGCACCATAGTTCAAAGGCCTCAATTCTTTGGCGCTCAGCCTTTTTTATGGTCCAACTTTCACTGCCATACATTGCAACTGGGAAGACCACAGCCTTGACTATACGCACTTTTGTTGACAGGGTGATGTCTCTGCTTTTTAGTGTGCTGTCTAGATTTGTCATGGCTTTCCTCCTGAGGAGCAAGCATCTTTTAATTTCTTGGCTACAGTCCCCATCTGCAGTGATCTTGGAGCCCAGGAAAATAAAATCTGTCACTACCTCTGTTAGGCATATGGTGTTAGCCTACAATGTTGGGTTGAAAATATATTAACCATAATGCTATGTCTTTAAGAAGTTAATTGGCCAATGGGTGTGTAAGTGTTCTCATGGCCATAAGAGGAAGCTAGGAACGTAGCTTCTCTCTCTCTCTGAATTCACTGATCTCTACTATTACTGTTTTTGCTCTGCTGTTGGTTTACTACTGTTGTAACCTGAACTGTGTATTGACCTCTGGACCGGTAAGAAGACTTTGTAGTTTGGATTACTCCTTGGACTGTTGCTATTGTGTATGACTTGGACTGTTTATTTTTTGACTGTGCATTTTTGTTCTTACACCACCTCAAAGTAAAATACTTTTTGCTTTTAGAACTCAGTGTATTTCTGTGTGTGATTTTTACTGCTCTCAGTGCCCTTCCTTGTCTGTGCAACTCTTTGGTAGCACAAGGAGACCTCTGCACAATAAATTCCATAACACTGGTTATGGGCCCAGGCCTGTACTGAGAGTTAGTACACACAATATTCCTAGCTGAGTTTGTATTTGGTGTAAAATGGCACAGGAACTGTTGTCAGGCATCTCCTGGATAACCCGGTTGGATGGGACAAACTATGTTTCCTGGTCCACAAAATGCTGCTTGCTTTTGCGCAAGGAAGGACTATGGGCTGTTGTAAATAACCCACCAGATACTACTGCTTGGGATCCAGATGACGAAGAGGATGCAAAGAAGTTAGACAACTTTAAACGAAGCAATGAGAAAGCTCTTTGCATTATTGGGCTAACACTGAATGACCAGCAGCTTGTCCATATTCGTGGTGAGGAGTCTGCTGCTAGGTGTTGGGGTGTTTTGCGAAGGCTTTATGTTCGTGACAGTGTGGGTGCACATATACACCTTACACGTAAGCTGTTTAGGACTCGTCTGCAGAAGAATGGAGATATGCTGACCCATTTAAATTACATGAAGGCAACTTTTCAAGAGCTTCATGAAAAGGAGCTGATTTTTTCAGAGTTGCATCAGGTCTACATTATTCTGTCATCTTTGGATGAGAGTTATGATGAGTATGTTTCTTCTTTGGAAGTCCTGACCAGAGAGGAACTGACATTGACTAACATTACTGGGAGACTGCTGGAAGAGTCCAGAAGGAGGCGTGACAGAGACCAGCTGAGAGAGACACAGCCACAAGAGGAGCAGCAATTTACCACTGCTTACAACGTCAAGAAATGTTATTCTTGTGGGGCTAGAGGGCATATAGCCAAATACTGTAGAAAGGGTAAAAAACAGAATGTGAATAGCAGTGGGAAGGCTAAGAAGGGCATTGGTTTGGCTATTTCTGATGAACCAACATCCAGAAATAATGAATTGTGGGTTGTTGATAGTGGGGCTTCACAATGCATTACTAAAGTGAAAGAGAGGTTTATTAATATGAAAAACAGCAACCAATATGTTTCACTGGCAAACGGTTGGAGGATGAAGGCCTCTGGTGAAGGTAATTCCTATTGTCCATGCATTGATGAACAGTTACCTATGTTATATATACCTAAACTAAGATTCAACCTGTTATCTGTAAGGGAATTGGTTAAAGTTGGGTTTGTGGTAACATTCAGAGGGGAGCAATGCACTATTGAGAGGAATGGAACCTGTGTAACTGCTAATTTGAAAAATGGTTTATTCGTTCTCACAAGTAACCAGGTTAGTACAGTTAAAGCTAACTCAATATGTGAGAACAAGAAGCCACATGATGAATGTATACATTTATTGCATAGGCGGTTAGGGCATGTAAACTTTAACTCACTACGTAAAACAGTGGAATTAGTAGAAGGAATTAAACTGAAGCCATGTAGTAAGTATTTGAATTGCAATGCCTGTAATCAGGAAAAGAGCAAGGTAACTCCTGCAAACAGGTTAAACGGCTTCAAAACAACTGTTCCTTTGGAAGTTGTGTTTGCTGATTTAATTGGACCCATGAAACCAAGTTTAGGAGGGTCATGTTATGTTTTAAGTATATTGGACCACTACTCTAGATATGGTTTTTGTTATCTGCTTAAGTCAAAGGCAGATACTTTCCAACAATTTGCAAACTGGCTGAAGTTCGTGGAGAGAAAAACAAAGAGAAAGGTTCAGTGCATAATTACTGATAATGGTACTGAATTTACAAACAAGCGTTTTGTTGATATGCTACAATCAGCTGGCATTGAGCATAAACGTTCAGCCCCTTATAGGCCTCAACATAATGCATTTGTTGAGAGACGTGGACAAACATTACAAGCCATGATGAGAACCATGTTAAGAGATTCAGGCTTAACAGATAGACTGTGGGGGGAAGCAGCAAAATGTGCAAACCATGTTCTGAATATAGTTGTTAATACTTCTACTGGTAAAATACCATATACAATATGGCATGGTAGAAGACCAAACCTTGATTACCTGCACACATTTGGCACCCCAGCTTGGGTCCACATTCCTGCACAACTCAGGAGTAAAGGCCAACATAGGGCTAGGCAATTATACTTCGTAGGTTACGAAGCTAACCATAGATCCTATCGTTTCTGGGAACGAGGCACAACTAATGTATATAACAGTGCTAGTGCAAAATTCCTTGAGCACGTTGGTTGGGATAGGTTAGAGCAAGTAACTGTTAATACTGATCCTCTAGTGTTTGAGGACTCCTCTGATAACGTAACTAGTAATGATAATACATCTCCTGTAAATATAAAAGATGAAGAGGAGATAGGGGAGATAAAAGATGAATCAGAGGAAGAAAAGGAGCCAGAAATTCAAAGCCCTGTAATTCCTTGGCGTTCAACACGTATCAGACATCCACCTGATCGCTATGAAGCTAGTATAGTATGTCAAGTTAGTGTAGAGCCATCTAACTATGATGAGATCAGGATGTATCCTGAAAAGGAACAAGCATCATGGAAAGCTGCAATGAACAGGGAGTTGAATTCTTTGCAGGATCTTAAGGTTTATGTGAAAGCTAAACTGCCACCTGGTGAGCAAGCTATAGGTTGTAAATGGATATATAAAATAAAGAAGGGTGTAGATGGAACTATAACCCATAAGGCACGTTTGGTTGCACAAGGTTTTGCCCAAACTACTGAGGATTATGACGAAGTGTTTGCACCCAGTCTAAGGGCAACTACTTTAAGAGCAGCTTTAGTATGGGCGGCTAAAAACCAATATATGGTTAATCATGTAGATGTTGAAACTGCATATTTACATGCTCCATTGCAACATACTATTTATTTAAGAATACCACCAGGATTGACCAGTGATAGAGACCATGATTGTTGGGAGTTAAAGAAAAGCCTCTATGGATTGAAACAATCAGGCTATGAGTGGAACAAATGTATAGTAAATGAGTTAAGTGCAATAGGTTTTGTAGCCAGTAATGCTGATCCTTGTTTGTTTAGAAGAGAACACAATGGAGCATTATCTTTTCTCTTATTATTCACAGATGATATTGCAATAATAACAAAAACTGAGTTAGAAGCACAAACTATCATTTCAAGATTGCAAAATAAATTCACAATTAGAAATCTTGGAGAAATTAGCCACTATTTGGGGTTAGATATTGTGAAAACAAATAGGGGTTTTAAGGTGTCGCAAGCCAGTAAGATATCTCAGTTATTAAAGAGATACAACATGGAAATGTGTAAACCAGCAAAAACTCCGATGGCTATGGATTTTAAGGACACTAATGTTGAGAGTCCTGTATTTGATAAGACTATGTACCAATCTTTGATAGGAAGTCTTATGTATCTGAGTAATTGGACTAGACCTGATATTTCTTACTGTGTAAATCAATTAGCTAGGTACAACAATAATCCAACTGTTAGACACTGGCAATCAGCTAAACGAGTATTAAGGTATTTGAAGCAAACTATTCACTACTCGTTATATCTAGAGCCAAATCGTGAGTTAATCCTTACTGCATATGCAGATGCGAGTTTTGCCTCTGATTCAAACAGTCGTAAATCTACCTCAGGGTTGGCTGTAATGTTGGGTGATTCTTTGATTGGATGGAAGTCTATTAGACAAAAACACATAAGCTTATCTACAATGGAGGCTGAATTTTCATGTCTATCAGTGTTATGTACAGAACTGCTAGTGTACAAACAATTATTGTTAGATATGGGTTTAAATGTAAATGATCCATTCATTGTGTATGAGGACAATCAAGCTGCAATAAAGATGGCTAATAATGCTGCAGTAAGAACAAGATCTAAACATACTGATCTTCGTTATTTAAATGTCAGACAATGTGTCAAAGATAAATTAATACAGTTAGAGTATTGTCCATCTGATGTAAATATTGCAGACCATTTTACGAAGGTACAAAGTGCTGTGAAACACAATGCTAATTGTGAAAGAATGTGCATAAGATTGTAAGAGTTATATATTATTCTACCCAAAGGGGAGAATGTTAGGCATATGGTGTTAGCCTACAATGTTGGGTTGAAAATATATTAACCATAATGCTATGTCTTTAAGAAGTTAATTGGCCAATGGGTGTGTAAGTGTTCTCATGGCCATAAGAGGAAGCTAGGAACGTAGCTTCTCTCTCTCTCTGAATTCACTGATCTCTACTATTACTGTTTTTGCTCTGCTGTTGGTTTACTACTGTTGTAACCTGAACTGTGTATTGACCTCTGGACCGGTAAGAAGACTTTGTAGTTTGGATTACTCCTTGGACTGTTGCTATTGTGTATGACTTGGACTGTTTATTTTTTGACTGTGCATTTTTGTTCTTACACCACCTCAAAGTAAAATACTTTTTGCTTTTAGAACTCAGTGTATTTCTGTGTGTGATTTTTACTGCTCTCAGTGCCCTTCCTTGTCTGTGCAACTCTTTGGTAGCACAAGGAGACCTCTGCACAATAAATTCCATAACAACCTCCATTTCTTCCCCATCTATTTGCCAGGAATTGAGAGGGCTGGATGCCATGATCTTGGTTTTCTTAGTTTCAACCCAACTTTTACACTCTCCTTCTTCACTCACAACAGGAGGCCCTTTAGTTCTTCTTCACTTTCTGCCATTAGAGTGGTATCATCTGCATATCTTAGGTTGTTGATATTTCTTCCGGCAATCTTAATTCCAACTTTTGATTCATCTAGCCCTGCCTTTCTCATGATGTGCTCTGCGTATAAGTTAAATAGGCAGGGCGACAGTATACAGCCTTGCCGGACTCCTTTCCCAATTTTGAACCAATCAGTGGTTCCGTGTCCAGTTCTCACTGTTGCTTCTTGGCCCACTTATAGGTTTCTCAAGAGACAAATAAGATGGTCTGGTACGCCCATCTCTTTAAGAACTTGCCACAGTTTGTTATGATCCACACAAATACTGGCAAATACTTTTGAGCAATCTAAAATGAAAGAAAAAAACAACCAAGCTTCAGTCCCACAAAAAAGAACCTGGAGGTTCTCTCAGTCCTGTAGTCTGGTGGGGGATGGGTGGTGAAAATATTGCCCATAAATGTAGAATTGGGGGAAACAAATTCTATATAGAGATAGAGGTTACTCATTTCCTGTGTACAACCATTATTTTAAAGGATTGACAATGTTTTCACTCTGTTTTTCCAAATCTGATGAATCATTAGATATTTCAGTCTGACTAATTGGGAAGAGCTATGATTTGTATCGATTTTTTCATCAATATTTTAATTGCATTAATGCTTTTGTATTTTTAATGGTTTAAGAAGCCATCTTGATTGTGGATAACTACAAAGGCATCAGTTAGTCTGTCAGTCAGTCAATCAGTCAATCAATCAATCACTCAAATAACCTTTTACTATTTGGCAAATTCAAGTGACACCAAAAAGTATATCTATACATTGCAATTGAAAAATATGCTAGTCATAACCATGGCCCAGCAATGATTACATTATTTAAAACTAAAGTTAGGGCATAATGCTACATGATGCTCAATTGTGTATCTAAAAGAAACTGAAGCTTAGAAGTCATCCCATTATAATTCTTAAAAAATATATATAACATACTTAGCATATTCTGGCCTTCCTCACCAGCACTTTCTATTTTTTAGCCTGGATAAAATTCTGGCTGAATTGCTCCTAGATAATATGCAAATTAATTAATTAATTAATTAAATAATAACCAAGGTATTTTTTTAATAATTTAAGTTCTCTTAAATAGTTGGCAAAATAAAATCATATTTATTTTCAGCCAAAACAATTTTGGTTAGGTGATGAGTTCCAATCCTTATTTTCCTGCCTGATAACATTTTAAATTAGGCTTATTATAGCTTTCAATATTTTATGCAGAGTTGTTGAAATAACTTTGTAAATATTCTGCAATGTATCCTACTGGCCGACAGTGCAACACAATAGCAAGTAATTTGATGATATTTATGATCAAACGTAAGTTCCTATTTACTAAGATGTATTATGTATGTGAAACACCTAGACCCATTCTAAAATAATTATAATTACCGAGTTAACTTGTGTTGAAATTGTTCTATTCTTTCCTGAAGCATGCACAAATTAGTTCCTGCCGCTATCGTTTATGCCTTACTCTTGGGAAAAATATCCTTTTGAAAAACTCTCTTAATGAGATTTTTGACATTAAACTCTCCTTTTAAACGTTGTATTATAAACATGCAGGCCCATATTGAAACTTTTCAATGGTAATAACTGTGTTGTGACCTACCCAGTAATCCTTAACAATCCATTTGTGAAAGGTATTTATTTAGTTAACATTCTTCGGAGAAAACTTGGTTGTTTTTATACAAAGGAAAATATTGCTTTCATACAGGCCCATTATATATAGCAATAAGCAGTTAACACCTTATCTTTGATAGCCAAATCTGGCACTAGGCTCTGCCTCAGTTTACCTTCCCAGTAAGCAACTAAGTGAGAAGATCATTTAAAATCAGTTTATTAGGGTACCCTGGTAAAATGGGATCTCTCTATGAAAAAGGAGAGAGAGAGAAAACCTCAAGCCCCATGTTTTATTTCTTTTTATAGTTAACACAACCACAAAAAATAGAATAGAATAGAACAGAGCTAGAAGGGACCTTGGAGGTCTTCTAGTCCAGCCCCCTGCTCAAGCAGGAGAAGCTATACCATCTCAGACAGGTGAATGTCTAGTCTCTTCTTAAAAATCTCCAGTGATGGAGTGCCCACAACATCTGAAGGCAAAAGCTGTTCCACTGGTTGATTGTCCTCACTGTCAGGAATTTTCTCCTTAATTCCAGGTTGCTTCTCTCTTTGAACAGTTTCCAACCAGTTTCCAGTGTGAGAGGAAAGTTGATTGGACAGGATAAAAGTAACCTCCCCTTTACATTGAAAATCATGTTACATGTAGTCAAACATGTTACATATTTGCATCCCATAATATCACACATGTTCATTAAAATGAGGTCTGATGTCAGAAGGGGTGCAAATTGTAAGAAAAAAGATTGTTCCGAGTTCACAAAAGAAATAAACCAGACCCCAATTTGTACTAAAAATGTTTTCTTATCTGAAGCTAGTCTCCACCCTGTTTATCAGTTTAGGAAAGTTAAAAGCTGATAAACCTGAACATATTTTTAAAAGAGAGAAAATAAATCAAATTAAAATACAAACTAATTATGTTAGTTAGCAATTTACAAAATCCATGTCATGTGCCCATGTCTTTAAGTTTTTGAAACCCAGAGTCCTGCAAATATCAGTCAAGGGGTCCTTCTTTAGAATCATGTCAAAAATAGGCATGCCAGAAAAGTAACTAAAAAAAAATAAAAGTTTAGTTTTAAATAATCTTTTTTGAGTACACTTGAACTTAGCCAAAAGACTGAGAACCTGTTCTAGGACCATGAAAAATATTTGATTTGATTTGATGTTTATTGTTTTCAGTAGAACGTTTTTCCATTTGTTCAGTATTTGGCTCCCTAGAGTCTTTGTTGCTAGGACTCATTTTGGTGTGGTAAGTAATGTGCCAGTCTAGAAGCAGGGAGATAATGAGTTCTAGTGCTGTGTGGGACCAGTCATTCTTTTCTCAGTCCTTGAGACTGACAGTGGCAAACCATTTCTAAAAAAAACCTTACAAGAAAGAATTTGAGTTTGCCCATAAGTGCTCCAGACAACTGTTCTGCATGAGGAGACTGCAAGAAAGCAATTTCTGGTGGGCTTAGACTTCTTGGAGATAACCATTTTGTTCAAACTGTGGTCAGCACTTTTGAAAGGACACCAAGTTTGCGTACTTCCTTTTGTAATTACTTTTAGAAATTGCTTGTTAATTGCTTTTGCGCTATTAGGAACCTTGAGATTGACACTGACACTGGCACTGGGTGAGGTTCTTCAATCCCTTGTGAAAGAAGTTTTAAGTAATAGTTTAAATATTTTTTTAATGGAATAAACAGCAAAAAAAGGTGATTAAAACTTTGACTTTAGAAAGTTACAAATGGATTAAGAATACACATAAATTTGAAATAAGATTTTAAAATAATAATAAAAAATCCTTTCTGTGGAAAATACGTTTATTTGGATTTTTTTTTAAAAAAAAAAGCCTAATAAGGTAAGTTTTTTTAAAATGGACACTAGAGGGAACTAAAGTTTATTATTAAAGGAAAAGAACATTCAAAGTCAAATCACAATTAGGGAATGAAGGAAAATATTTTAACACTGGACATATTAAAGGATATTTTTGAACAATAAACCCAGAAGTTAATTTTAATAGTGTCTGCTTCTATAGAAAGACTGTGCTAAAAGATGTTATATAAAAGAAACAAGTTTTACCTGAAAGACTGAGACTTATTTGAAACTGGATTTAAAAATGATAGTCTAAAAGAAGGACATGGAAAAAGATGATACACTAGACAAGCAAAAGAAACTAGCTAATGTTTGAAAAATTAAAAGGGATCTACAAATAATAAGCCAAGAAAATGACCTGGATAGTTTTCCTATATTGGATTTACAAAAGAGGTTTTTTCAACCTTTGAAAAAAAAATGTACAAAGAAGGTACAAAGAAAAAAACAAAAACAAAACAAAACAACTTCTAGGACATTACTTGAATGGAATAAAGATCAAGTTTATTAGAAGTCAAAACAAGGAATATAAAGTTGTTTTATTTGATTAAGGTTAAAATAAATGTTATCTCTGATAACCCTTAATGGATTTAATGGTAATCATAACTGAAGTTATATTGTTTTATAGATTTGTTTAAAAAGGGATGGGATATGGGAAGAAAAAAACATTTTTTATATTTTAAGAGTAGGTGATAAGTTACTAAAATTTTTATACTTGGGATGAAGCGGAAAGTCATATCTTTATATATTTTCTTTTTCTTTATTATATTCTTATTCTTTTTTTATATTCTCTATTTTTTCTATTTTTTTCCTGAACCTTCTGTTTTTTGCATTTTTTTCTTTTTCTTTTTTACTTTTTGTGAGTTCTTACTGTTGTAATTCTGACCTTTAATAAAATTACCATAAAAAAGAGAGAAATCATTGGAGATATATGGCCATTTTTAATGTGCTCTAAAAATAAAAAATAAAACAGTAGAACAATTGCAAAATGTTGATACTTCCCCATTTATCAGTGAATGTATATTTTTGTTAAATAAAATTTTGAATAGATTTAAACTGAGTCAGGTGCATTCAAATCTTGAATGGCAAACTCAAATTGAATCATGTCTGTTTCAAAGCATATAATCTACAGTTTGACATGAATCCAGGTCAATTTGCCCAGGTCTAAAAAATGATTCATATCAACACAGTTAAAATAGCATCAGTTCAATGACTAGCAGAAAATCCATAATCCCTGCATTTTATTTTATAAAATCTCAGCAGCATGAAAGATTCCATTGATCAATTTCACTTTTCCCAGGTTAAAAAGGCTCCAAACACTAAGCTGACATTTCCGCTTTTTTTGTGTGAAGTCCAGTCTGCTGTTTCTCTTTCATTGCTAAAACAAAACGCCCATCAGCTTTAATGACAGATGGAGCACCAACACACCATCTCACTCCTAAGATGAAGTGAAGTGAAACAATCACTTTTATGTGTTCTGAAGCTTCATCTAGAGAGTGTAATAACTGGAAAAAGTTTCTGATACCCTCTATACATGTGCATATAGTTTTTCCATTTGTCTATAAAACTACAAAAAAAGGGCTATTGGCCATGTGCTGCAAATGTGCAGATGCCTTTTCCTGATGATGCTAGATGAGACTGAAGGAAGACAGTGCATTTTGTTAAGGAAAATCAGCCACCCATTCACCTCAGTGAAGGAAATCACATCTTCATAATACACAGTGCTTCACTGAGATAAAGCACAAGCTTACTCCATATCCATTTCAACTGACTACAAAAATGTTTAATCCAACAATGGTAAGTAGTGTTTTTAAATTATTGAGACAAATCTAAGTCTTACTGAAAAGGTGACTTTTCAGGGCCAAATGACAAGCCTTGGTATAACAGATATCTGTGAAGGAAAATGACCTAGAATATTTCAGGGACAACAATCTATATGTTTACTTTAGCAAGAGCACTATCCTAAAGTGACTCATTTTAAAAAGTAGGTCTTTCGAGGTGGGGGTGTCTTTCGATAAATCTCCTGATAAGTTTTCATACAAGGAACATAAATAAATTGAGGCTTATTCCCAAACTATCATGGTATTGTCAAGAACAAGGAAATGAGACTTCTCCTCAGAAGTTGGTAAGACAACCACTGGAAAAAAACATAACTTTTCCCAGGAAGTGATGGCTATCTCATCCTTGTATGTTAAACGTGAGGTATCACTAAAATGTTCATGGCCCATTTGAAAGATTTAAGGCTACTCCCAAAACTGCCATAAGCCTCATTCCCTATTTCAATTATAGCTGTGAATAGAGAATAGATGCCACTAGCTTTCTTGCCCTTCCAACATAGTCCTTTTACCCATAAACATTAATTCCTAGGTTTAACTGAAACAGAAATTTAGACCTCAGAAGACAAAATGTCCTGATGAATTTAACTGAGATATATTCAGTTAAAGGTAAGCTGTAGTATCGGAACAATACATAAGGCAAATTCAATATTCAACAAGTCACAAGCCTGAGATCACAAATAAACAATGCATCTGTTATGTGACTCAGCATGTCAGACAAGTGGATTATTTGATTGCTTGGCTATTAACAGTAAGAAGTCCTACTAATTTCCTGTTTTTGGCTAAGAAGATTTTTTTGTTTTTACTTCTGTCATAGATACCGTTGCTGGTTTGCTCTGGTATCTACACATAAGCCATACAGCTCAAAACAGAAATCTCGTCTGGTCTATTAAATTTTCTTGAGATGCTTTCTGCTGTTTCTGTGGCCGTGATAATTTTAACAGGGACAAGTTGCTAGCCCTGAGCCCAACCCTTCTCCTTTCTCATCTGGGCTTGGGACCAGCAATGGACTCCCCGAATGCCAAATGACCAGGAAGATGCCCTTGAAATACATGACAAACAAAGGAAGGCTTAAAGGTTTTCTAAGCATTAGAAAATACTGGTCTCTGAAATACTGGTCCAAAACCAAAAACACTGGAGATGTCTTGCAGCCTCATATGCTACATAGGATCTAATGCTTAAAAAAAAAAAGCTACCTTTTCTAGTCAGGCAAGAATTCACGGTAAGAACAATAAAATTGTTTTCCCTGCATTTTTCTTTTCTTTTTTTTGTTCCCTAATAACAGCTTTGTTAGATACTGGGTTCATTGCTTGATTGACGAGACGAGGCGAGTGAGTTCAGCAAAGATCATTGTTTATTTGGTTGCAGGAAGTGAACTGAGAAACAGGGCTGCGAGTGCAGCAATTTATACGCTGGCCTCTAGGTGGCGGCCAATAGGTTTAAAGCAACCTATTGCTGCCCTAGAAGCAGACAATGGCAGCACTGGCGACAGGTTGTCTGAGGAGCTGGGAGCCATTAGCCAGCTTCCCTGCTTGAGCAACCTTCCAGGAATTAACCCCACATGATATTTCTTTAGCAAGACAAAACCCAATACATTACACCCCTCCCCCCTAGAATGTACACACATTATAACAACAAAGAGAATGATTACAGCAATTACAAGTTTTACAGAGGTACAAGAGTAATATGCAATGTACACATTTTTCCATACTGGCTAATACAGAGACTCTCCTGACTAGCAGCACATTAATGATACATACAACACTATAGCTCAGTTATTTCACAACAAAATCTTGTAGATATGCAGGAGGCTTGTAAACCCTTGGGGATCTCCTGGGGGAGTCAGGCACTCTCTGGCCTACCAGCTTGCCCACTGGCCTGGGTAGACCAGGGTCCACATGTTCAAGCGAGTCAGGCTGACTCGGAATTCTCTGGCTGGCCCTTTCAGGTCGGCCCACCCCAGAGTCCACTTGCTCCGCAGAGTTAGCACAGCGTCTGTAGTGTTCTGGTTGGCTTTCTCCATCAGGGGCCGCGTGTTGCACTCCTGGGCTTTGCTCCCCTACAGCCACCTCCCCATTGGTCTGACTGCTTGGGACCTCACAGCCTATGGATTGATCGGCCTGGCTGCCAGTTTGTGGTCCATGGATAGGACCTGACATGAAGTCCTCAATTTGTGTCCGTTCTGGAAAACACTTTCTAAGCTGATCGATATGGAGACAGACAACTTGCCCACCCTCTAGGCCCACTTTGTATGAGAGAGGGTCTGACAGTGTGGTGATTTTCCCTGGCACCCACAAGTTCCCATGCCCATAGTTCCTGGCCCACACCCCGTTGCCCACTTGCAGCCCCCTTGGGGGTTTTGGGCAAGAGGCCTCAGCTGCCACCTGGTCTAGGTGCAACCTGTCCAGTTTTGTGATTAGTTGCCTCCCCCAGCACAGCTCTGCTGGGCTTTTTTCCTTTGCCATGCATGGCGTGGAATGTTGGCAGAGCAAAAATTCGGACAGTCTGTGGTGCCAGTCACCAGTCACTATTTCAATTATTCTTTCATGGTGCAAACCATTCATTCAGCTTGACCATTACTAGATGGGAGAAATGGAGCCGATGTTGCATGCCTAATGAGGTTTGTCCTCAGAAAAGCCTGAAATTCTGCCGCAGTAAATTGGGCCCCATTATCGGACACTATGACATCCGGTAGCTCGTGCGTTGCAAAGAGTTTCCTAAGCACCTGGATGGTCCTAGCAGTAGTCATATTTGTGATTGGTATAACTTCCAGCCATTTAGAGTGGCTGTCGACCACTATAAGAAAGAGCTGTCCCTGAAAGGGCCCAGCAAAATCTATATGAATCCTCGACCAGGGTGTGTGTGTCTCTTCCCACCTGTGGACGGGAGCATGCGGCATTTCAGGCCTAGATTGCTGGCACATGTAACACCCATGTACTTGAGCCTCAATGGCTTTATGTAATGCTGGCCACCATAAATAGCTTTGTGCCAAAGCTTTCATGCGAACAATACCCGGATGACCTTCATGAAGCGATTGCAATACCCTGTCCCTTAATGAGGTGGGAACAATGACCCTGTTCCCCCAAAGAATACAACCCTTATGAGCTGAGAGCTCATGTCTCCTTGTGAAGTAGCTCTGAAACTCAGGACCTGGGCTTTTCTCTAGCCACCCCATGTGGACCCAAGACAGCACTCTGCTTAGAGTCTTGTCTGCTGCCGTTTCTGTGGCTATGTCCCCCATGTGGAGGGGAAACTCCGACAAATCCTGAGTGGACAAAACGCAGGCCACTGGGGCTGGATCTGGCTCGCTTTGAGGCAGTGGAAGCCTGCTCAGGCGATCTACATGGCCCATATCCTTGCCGGGTTTGTGAATTAGCTTAAAGCTGTAAGCCGATAAAAAAATGGACCATCTTAGCATTCTAGAATATAAGATGTGGGGTGTCTGTCTGTCTGTCTGTAGTGAATAACCCCAATAACGGTTTATGCTCTGTGAAGACCATGAAGTCCCTGCCATATAAGTAGTCATGGAACTTGTTTATTCCAGCTACTATGGCCAATGCCTCCTTGTCAGCTTGTGCGTAATTACGCTCTGTGGAGGACAGTGTCCTGGAATAAAAAGCAATTGGAACTTGAGTTCCATTGCTCTCCAAGTAACTTAGGACAGCCCCCACCCCGTATGGGGACACATCACATGCTAGGCATACTGGCATTGATTCCTTGAAATGGGTGATCATGGAACTAATGGACAGCAGAGCCTTCAATTCCTGAAAACTTCTTTCGTGAACACTAGTCCACTTCCATGCAGTATTTTTGTCCAAGAGACAGTGTAATGGCTCTGCCCCTGCGGCCTTGTTAGGAAGGAACACATGGTAAAAATTTAGGAGGCCTAGGAATGCCTGAAGCTCTCCCTTCGTTTTGGGGCTGGGTGCCATCTGAATGGCTTTAACCTTTCACTCAGCAGGATGGATGCCATCGGCATCTATACAGAACCCCAAGAACTCAGTTGAGGGGACTCCAATACTACACTTATTCTTTTTAAGCTTGAGGCCTCCTTCGCACAGCCTTTGAAGGACGGCTCTGAGCCTCCTTGCTAGTATCTCAGTGGACTCACCGGCGATAAGCACATCATCAAAATAGGGGCAATTCCCCAAGATGCCCTTGAGTGTCCACTCCATAATGCCCTGAAAAATGCTGGGGGCTACGCTGACCCCGAATTGCAGGCATTTCACTTTAAATGCCCTCCTGTGGGTTACAATTGTCTGTGCCATGGCTGTGGCTTCATCAACAGGAAGCTCTTGGTAGGCCTGAGTCAAATCTAATTTTGCAAAAATTGCACTGCCTTGGAAGGACACCAGGATGTTGCTTACCACTGCTACCAGGTATGCATGCTATTTGAGTGTGCGATTGATTGTGCATTTGTAATCGACAAGATTCTGACCTCCCCATTGGCTTTCAGTGGCGTTACGATTGGGGTCTCCCATTCACCCCCATCTACTGGCTGCAGTACTCCCTGTTTTACAAGTTTATCTAACTCAGCATCTATCTTGTGTTTAAGAGCAAATGGCACTCTACGAGGTTTAATCCTGACCAGCATTACAATAGGATCTAGTTTAAATGTTATTGGTGGGCTGTGTACGTCCCCAGAGCTGAGTCAAACACATCTGCAAATTCCTCACATACTGTCACTAGACTTGCGACTTGTGTCTGGTTGATTCCAGTTACTTGGATGCCTAGTGCATCAAACCAGTCGAGCCCGATCAGGCTTGTTCGCTGACCCCCTACTAAGACAATGTCCAGGTGCCCAGAAAACTCCTTAAATTTAACGGCTAGTGTGGTCTTACCCTTGACTGCGAATCTGACATTCTGGAAATCAGTTAGTATAATGTCAGATGGCCTCAGCATGGCCCATCTCTTACTGCGATTGCAGACAAAATTAAATGTCTCAAGTGAAATAATGGATATGGCTGAGCCCGTGTCCAGCTCCATCTTGCATGGGACCCCTTGCAGCTCCACTTGCAGTCTAAACTTCAGCTTAATACGGCGGCGAGCTCCCATACGGCAAATGCTTCTGTGGCTGGAGCAAAACCCTATGCTATGCTGTCCTTGTTGGGATGTCCGACTGGCAATTCGATGGCCAGTCCCTCTGGCAACCTCTGCAGATG
This sequence comes from Vipera berus, assembly GCF_964194415.1. NCBI lineage: Eukaryota > Metazoa > Chordata > Lepidosauria > Squamata > Viperidae > Vipera > Vipera berus. The sequence continues at coordinate 61,240,590 of NC_138203.1, forward strand.
AACACAATGTGGCCAGTCATTCCGCAGGCCCGGCATGTGGCTGTCCAGAACCTATAGTCCATGCATTGGTGGTGGCCGCCACATGCTGGGCACCTAAGGAAGGGATCTGCCTTGTAAGTCGCCCCTTGTTGCTTGTCGCTGTGGCGCCCTTGATCATTGTATCATTGTAGCTTGTTGACTTCTGTGTTGTCTTTTGGGTCTTCTGAGTGTTCAGTGTCCTCATGGTGGACGACTTCCTTGTGCTGTGCTGTTTTGGTGGGCCACATGGCTCGTATGGCCCCTCCGGTGGCTTTGTCCACCATGATCTCTTTCAGCGCATCTGGGAATGACAGACTCTCTTTGTTGAAGAGTTTTTTGCTGTAACTCTCGATTCCGGAGACTGCAGACAAGCCGGTCTCATAGCCTCTCCTCGATGTCAGAGAACTGGCACAGACATGTGGCCTGCCTCAATGCCACGATGAATTCAAATGCTGTTTCACCTGGTTGCTGAACTCTCTGTTCGAATGCATGGCACCAAGTGATTACCGACAGCTTGGGCTGGAAGTGGTCTCCAAGCCTTTTCTTCAAGTCTGTGAACGTTATGGACTCCAATGGTGTTGGCGTGAACAAGTTCTCTGCGATGTCAAATGTGGCTGGGCCGCACACACACAGGAGTGTAGTGGCCTTCAGGCTGTCCTTGGCAACTTGATTCACTCGTAGATAGTTCTTGACCCTGGATAGATATGACGACCATCTTTCCAGGTGAGCTACATCAAATTCTTCCAGCTTTCCGACCTTTGCCATTTCTGCTGGTCTTTGAGGCTGGGGCTCATTGCCTTTTTGTCCTGCTCCTCCGTTGCCCAGGGACTGGTCCTCTGGGTGCATGGTTGCTAGCGTGGCTGTGCTAGGCCGACCATAGGGGGGGAATTGCTTTTCCCACCAGGCGTGTTCGGCCTCTCCCTTAGTGACTCTTCAGCTTAGTTGGAGGATCCCATCCTCATCACTAGTGTTAGATACTGGGTTCGTTGCTTGATTGACGAGACGAGGCGAGTGAGTTCAGCAAAGATCATTGTTTATTTGGTCGCAGGAAGTGAACTGAGAAACAGGGCTGCGAGTGCAGCAATTTATACCCTGGCCTCTAGGCAGTGGCCAATAGGTTTAAAGCAACCTATTGCCACCCTAGAGTCAGCCAATGGCAGCGCTGGAGACGGGTTGTGTGAAGAGCTGGGAGCCATTAGCCAGCTTCCCTGCTTAAGCAACCTTCCAGCAATTAACCCCATGTGATATTCCTTTAGCAAGACAAGGCCCAATACATTACAACCTTTATATATGTAGATTTGGCATTTGGCTTTCTTGGGTTTGGAGGGTAATTTCTTATTAAAAACTTCCTCTTACATTTCAGGGTTGACAAATGTTTGTCAGGTTCTGTATTTGTGGGCAGGAAGATCTGGTACCTTGCTTTTTATTTTCCTAGAATTCACCTGAAAGGAGAAGTACTTCAGCCCAAAGGTACTTTTTAAAAAGGCAACTTGTTCTTTCCTTGAAGACATTTCACTTCTCATCCAAAAAGATGCTTCAGATGCAAAACATCTTCAAGGAAAAAGCAAGAAAGTGCAGTAGCCTTTTGAAAAAGCACCTTTGGGACAACCATGACCTGGATGACTGAGAATCTCTGTAGACATTTACTAAGACTTAGATATTTGAGCAGACTTAACCTAACTAGTTGCAGCATACTACAATTGTCTTTTAGTGGGAAATTCTTGGACAGAGTTAGGGAAATCGTAAATTCCCTCTCTTCTTTTCTAAATAACCAAAGGTCTTTGCTGAGGACCTTATTGTGTCAGTATATGTCCATCTCCATGGAAACTGTCATAAAGCTTTTTGTCAAATTTTGTAGACAGTATCCCTTTCATAACCAGGTGGACTTTGAGAAGAAAATGTTTAATTCTCTTTTTTTACAGAAAATAAGAGAAGCTCATGAAAACAGAATTTGCACAGATGCCCCCTTCAATCCATAATGTCAATATATTTTAAATTCAAACAGGATTGAAAAATTCCATTGATTGTCTGAATTGATCCTTAACCAATCTTTATGGATCTTAATCAATCTTGCAACTATTTAGTCCTTTAAACACCAATTAACAAATCACAATCATACCTTGATTGGTTTGTTTAGGCAACTGGGCTGATATTTTTTAAGCTAAATAGTACCAACAACATATATGTATATGTAAATATAAATATACTAAAAGAATGTATAAAACAAAAGCAATATACAACATGATATACCTATGTTGATTGTTAACTAGATCTATTGACTGAGTGCATTTGCTTTGCTTTGCCTCCAGTGTAACATATAAGTTGCCTAATCTTTTAATTGCCTGAATGGACTTGTAAGTGACAGGACTTCAAAAATATGCTGAGCCCACTTACCTTAGAAGCAAAGGTCATTATGCTTTCATTTCTTGGCCTGCATTGTGAACTATGTATATAAATCACCATGACATGGAGCCCAATAAAAATATTCTAGGTCCAAAAGGTCAAGCCAAAAATGTTAAAGCAATTGAATACTTGACACAAGAGGAATGAATTCCAAGACAAGAGTCCCTGTCTCTAGTAATAAAATACTTTCCTTCTTATCCAGGGTAGTAAGACATTTTTTTTTATTTTATTTTTTTTAAAAAACAACTGAGAGTATCAGTTACTGGATATCAGCATGTTGCCATTTTTTTTTTACAAAAAATTGCTCAGGTGTGACATCTTAATATTTTTAACATGCTCTGCAGAATTCTCAATCTTTCAAGAAGAATAAAATAATTCAACATTTGTTATTTCTGCCAATGTAGGAGAAAAAAAAATCTGTATTTAATTCTAAAGTTAAGTACTTTAGAATTAAGTAAAATATATTTTCCATACTTTTATTTCATCAATTAACACTCATATGACCAAGCAAAAAAAAAAAGAACATAATTTCAAAAAAAATTAAACACTGTAACACTGAACAGTTTGGGGTGATTCTTATGAACTTTGCTGAACGTTTCAAATGCGTAGTTGCTTCTTTTTACTTGGATTTTGGTCACATTATACGGGAAAAAAAATTAAAAATGAGACAGAACTATATATTTAAATAAATCTGCCACAAATATCCAAAATTTTCTTTTTTTTAGTAGTGGGATCTCTATCCCAAAATTCCATAGCAGCATGGAAGACAATATGACAGATGCTGTAAATTGCTAATACATAAATGGCCACAGGTAGAATTTGATTTATGGCACTAATGAAGAATAAATCAAATCCATTTAATAGCAAGTAGTCATTTGTGTACCTATTTCCTCTTTTGTATTTCCATGCAATGGTATCCTTAATCCCACTGAAAACTGCTGTTTAATTATTCATTTAATGTATTTAACAAATTTGTAGCTTGTCCATCTCATAGACATGATGGCTAACAAACATTAAATATGTATACTACTTCTGAGCCAATTTACAGTGACATAACAAATAAATAAAAAGGAAAGACTTCCTCAGCTTAGAAGCATCATAATATACAGTAGATAATTTTAAGAGTTTCATTTATTTATTTTGCTTGTTTTATTTCCTTCAAGAAGGTTAAAACTTATTTTTATGCATTTCATACTTCGTAACCAACTGTAACGTGTGCAGCTTGTTTAAATTACTGTTGTGTGAATTGATTTGCAATGATAGTAGTAGAAAATAATCTCTTACTTTAGGAAGTAGCAAAAGACAATGGTTTATTCTTTGTTTGGAAAGAATAGTTTAACACAGGGCTTTTCAACCTTTTCACAGATTGTACCACTTTTAGGACATGACAATATTTGAGTACCACCAGTGCTTAGCAAGGTGTCAAAAACCTGATGACTAGAAAAAGGGGGGTATTTTGGGTTTTACTGATTAGATTCATTTGTTGTTATGGAAATGGCTAGTTTATAATATTATGGAAAAGTAAAAAGTTGAGATTCAGTGTTAATGCTTCCTTCTACAGCAACAGAGGAAGTCTGTTCTTTTTCTCTTCTCCCCTTCACTTCCCCCCCCTTCTATAACCTAATAAAATATTACAAACTGTAGAAAAAAGAAAGAAAAAAAGTACCAGTTTTAATTTCTTCGGTGGCTGTTCCTTTGCTGAATCACATTCCCTTTGCACTGACAAATGTATGATCAATTTATCCATGTTTATTAATATGTACCACTACCAGCTAGTTCAGTGGTCTTCAAACTTGGCACTTTTAAGACATGTGGACTTCAACTCCCAGAATTCCTCAGCCCTCATGGCTGGTTGAGGAATTCTAGGAGTTGAAGTGCACAGGTCTTAAAGTTGCTAAGTTTGTAGACTCCTGAGCTAGCTGGTTGGCCCTTCTGAGCAATTCCACAGTGTAGTAACAATGCATCCCCCCAATCCCTTCCCTGTACCCTTAAAGAAACAGGAATCAAGTGCAAAGCAAGAAAATAAAGAAACACAAATTCTGTTTTTTTTTCCCTTTAAGCTGCCTCAGGCGTGTCTTGTGTCACAATGTTGCAAGAATAGACCGAAAGGCTCCAGCAATTGCAAAAAGCTTTAGCTTTAAATTAAGGTAGTTTACCTTCAAAGAAAACTTTCTAAAAGCCACAGACAGCCTCAATTAAAGGGGGTAAAACTAATTACACTTGTTTAAATGGATTAAACCTTTCCTGTTGTCTTTTTCCCCTTCCCTCACCCAATCCACATTCTTTTATAGCTTCTCCTCTCCCCACCCCCCTTTTTCTTCAGTTTACCTCCAGCTCCATGCTGCTTCTGGAAGCACCAATCATCTGGAGCCCTGCTGGCTCCATTTCAGATTATACACCTGGTAAAATTCATTATTCATCTGCTGCCGGCATCAAGCTCCCTGCGCCCTGTGCGTTCCCACAGAGAGGGCCTCCTCAGGGTGCCACCGATCAGAGAATGCCGATTGGTGGCCCCCAGGGGGAGATCCTTCTCTGTGGGCGCTCCGGAGCTGTGGAATCAGCTACCGGTTGAGCTCCGGATGGCGCCCGATCTTCGCTCCTTTCGTCGCGATCTCAAGACATTTCTGTTTGTACAAGCCGGCCTAGCCTGAGGGGGAGTGTTGGGGTTATTTTATTTTTCGTTTTTTAACTTTTCTGGGGGTTTTTAGTGTTGTATTTATATTGTTTTTAACTAGGGCAATTTGTTTAATCTTATTTTAATGTTTGTATTCGCTATTTTATTCTGCCCTGTGAACCGCCCTGAGTCCTCAGGGAGAAGGGCGGTATATAAATGTTATTAAATTAAATTAAATTAAATTAAATTATAGCATAGATATATAAAGTGGCTTCTGCCAAGCCCAGACAGTCCTGCAGCTGCAGCTGCTCTCTCAGGCTTGGCTTGTTTTGGCTCATTCTCCTCCCCTACTACACGTGGATAAATTATTTGCAGGCAACTATAGACAAGTCTCCAAAGCAAATGTGTTACCCTATATTGATTAGTTAACTGTTGATGAAATTCAGCAAAAATCTGAGCTGGAACCATATTACCATCTATGGCAGAAGTAAGTCTGGATTATATCTGGGACCTGTTCCCTTTTAACAATTTCTGGTTGTGTTCTAAACATATGTAAAGTTTGAGTGGAGTCCAGCTTGACTGTTTCCTGACCAGCCCATACTCTTGTCCTATGTTTTTTCTCCCCAGTCTCTCAGTGGAGTTATAACACCTCTGTACAATATCACAGTAACATTAGAACACAAATGCATGGGGATGCTAAGTGTCTTTCTAAACATTAATAGATTAAGAAATAGGGTATATATGGATGAGTTCCTGTTACTTGCCCTAGCTTCTGACCACCTAGTAATTTGAAAGCATGCGAATGCAAGTAGATAGTTACCACTTCGGTGGGAAGGTGACAGCGTTCTGTGTGCCTTGGCATATATTCATGCTGGCCAGATGACCAGGGAATCATCTTTGGACAATGCTAGTTAACTCAATTAAGAAATAGAGATGAGCATCATCTCTAGAGTCAAATTCAACTGGAGAGGGAAAACCTTTACCTTTATATATCAATGCTATAATAAATTTTACCAGGTGTGTAATGTGAAATGGATTTTTTTTTAAAAAAATCAGTTATTCAAAAACATCTAGATAAAAATAATGTTGTTAATGCCTCTCTATAATTAGTCAAAATCTATCTGTGTGTCCATCACCAAGCTATCACATAGGTTGTAATATGTGATTTGCATACTTTCACATAATGATGTGGCAGTAATGAGCAAACCACTCTAGTGAGCAAAAGATTATTAAATATCCTGAAAGATTAGAGAAGTGGGTGGAAGTTAATAGGATGAAATTTCAGTGAGATAAATAAGAAGGAACAAATACGACTTAGTTACAGGTTGAAATGAAGTAGAATTAGTTAGGAATAAGAAGTTATTGAAATTAGATGTAATTCCTATTCAGACCAGAAGGCTAAGAGTGTTGGTGTAGAATGAAGAGAAATCTCTTCATTTAGGTGCAGTTTTATAAAGTTCTTTCTGTATAAGAGTCCCACATGCCAACTAGTAATGTGCATGCATACACAATACCAAATAAAATATACATTACCCAGAACAAAATGAAATAGTTTAAGCTGATGGCAACATCAGCTCCACATGGCTATTCCTTAATGCTCACTTTTGCCACTTATTTCCAAAGAATCTTTTCTTTGAAATTTTAAATCCTAATAGCTAGGTGCTGATGAGTAAGCTAGGTTATGATAAGTAAGCCTGTGTTTGTAATAGCATCTGCTTGGAGGTGATAGGGACTAGTGTGTCCTAATTGTTAACATTAAGATGAGTTAGCTTTATCCATTTGAAATGAGCCTGAGCAGCAGATAGTGATGTAATTACAAATTTACTTTAATATGAAATTCAAGTTTTTCATAACAAAGTTCTGACACATGCATAAGCATAAAAAAATTAAATGTGTCACTTATTTCCATGGGAACAAAATAAATATGTTTTTTTAAGGTCCCCATAATAATCAATTCAGTTAGAACAGTTAGAAACAACCATTCAGATATGTATTTATTAGTTTTAACTGTTCAGTTGTGTCCAACTCTTGGCAACTTTATAAGCAAGTGCTCTGCATGCTATCCTATCACCACAGCTTCTTTCAGTTGTTGGATGTTCATCTTTGTATCAGCTTTTGACGGAATCAAGTGATCAAGTTCATTGCTTGCCTCCTTCTTCTAAAGCCACTAACCATTCCTAGCATCACTTCCTTCTTCAATGAATTTGCATGCATAACATGGCCAAAGTAAATCAAATGAAGTTTAGTGATGTTTCTGTTTTAAGGGTACTTGTTAATCACTAGACCCAATAATGTTTATTATCCTAATATTGGTGTGCAAACTTTTTTGGTGCAGTTACTATGGTGATAATGTTCACAAAGCATCAAAGTTCCAAGAAACTGATTGGAATTGAAGGCTCAGAATCAGAGCAGAGTGGATTCAGAGCCATCTGTTTTAATCCAGGCAAATGATAATCTATTCAATTATGCCATTGTTGCTCAGGAGCCAAGGTTTGATCAATTAGAAAACTAATTATAGTTAACACCTTAGAAAGAAGTCCAAGATACATCCATAACTAGTAGAAACAAGGAAGAGGAATTGTTGCTATCTCTTTAGATCCAAAATATCTTTCAGTTTAGAAAGATAGTCAAAACAGCACTAATTTATTCATTTTTTTTTCTCAGAAGAAACCTGTGTTTGCAGATCCAAAACACAAGTTAAGCTAGACTGAAATTAATGGCAATTCACAAGTCTGGTAAACAATGCTAGATGTGGTCAAATAAACAAGCAGAAGGAAGCTTTGATACCTGTCAAAGAGAATTTGCTAAGAAGAAGTAATAAAAGGATTGGAATAATTGAATGTTTTTTCCCAGGAACCTCTTTCTTTTCTTTTTAAAGAAATATATTTTATTAATTTTTTACAATAACAATCTTTAATGCTTCATGAACAGTGTGTTGTCTGGGTTCATATACTCAAAACAATTAATATAAATTAATTTCTCCAATTAATCAGTATGTTAGTAGGTAATATATTTCTTGATATTCTCTTCTTCCAATAATAATCTCCTTTTGTCTACACTAAACAAATATAATTCTATGTCTATGAAAGGGAGGGGTGTAGTCCCCTCCCTTCTCACGTTGGGAGGCTTTTTGCTTCTTGGTGAACATTTCCAGGAAATTAGGTATAAAATAGGAAAGAGAAGTTCAAATTCCTCACCCAGTTTCAAGCATGCTGTTCACTGTTGTTCTGGTTAGTGCCTTTGGACTTTGGCTGCAAGTAGCTTGAGCTGGTCAGTGAAGTGTGGCCAGCCTTTATCCTATCGGGTTAGAAGGCTTTCCCTGAATTGAATGGAATGACTGCCATTGTTCCAGAATCGCCAGGGCACCCTTCTTTTGTTCACCACTTCTCCGGGGCTACATAGACCCATTTAGGGTCCCCGGGCAGGGTGAAATTAGCTGCGGGTTGCAGAGATCCACAATCCCGTGAGCGTGCACTACCGTGCAAAACTGGAAGTCCTCCAGGAATCTCTTTTCATCCATTGTTTTTTCTGCAGTTCTAATCAGGATCTTCTTTGTTTCTCTTCACAATTCTATAAATTGCATGTACTGTATTACTAGGCAAAATGATTTCTCAGATATGTATGTCACCCAGTGAATAAGAATATAATGATTACATTGCATGTATACAATGGAATACATTTAGTAGCTTCTCTGGAAAAATCAAATTAAAGAAATAAAAAACCAAACAGCTTCATCTAAATATCTGCAATAAAATAAATATTTTTTGTGCTATATGTTGGCTCACTGCCTTTCCAAAAGTTTTTTTTTTAATGTAAAGGGTGAAACTTTGCAAAACTATTATAACAGTGAATTGAATATATATGACAATAGAAAATTACATTTGGAAAGCTATGATTCTGATTTTATATATATATATATATATATATATATATATATATATATATATATATATATATATATATATATATATATATATATATATATGTTTATTCATGTAACACTTGTTTAACAAGCATGTGATAAACTCATCAGCAATTAATTCAGCAGAACATACATTCAAATGTTTATTTATCATGTTGCATGGAAAATATACAAGTGTTACTGATATTTTATAAGTTCTAAAATTATATTTTCATTTAACCTAAGTATTATAAAGCACTAACTGGAGCTTACTAGCATTGTTGCATTTGTTCTTGGATACAAAGAAATATTCATTAGACCTACAATAAAATCTATTTTAAGATTAGCCATAGAATAGGAGATTTAACAGGCTCGTTTCAGAAAAATAAATTTAAAAGTTTCAGGAGCCAAAGATATAGCAAAAAGGGCACAGTTAGTCAACAAAAGAATCAAAGATAAGGCTCAGTGAATTTGAAACCTTCAGATTAATAAACCTAACATTAAACTTTAGATTATATAACAGGAAACCAAGCAGCCATCCTCATTTTCATGCTCTCCAAATATGTTGGGATTCACATATGCTGGCTGGTAGTTGGGAATTGCAGTCATACCATATTTGGAAGTCATCAGGCTGAAGAAAGATTAGTTATATGAGTGGATTTAACTAGATAATGTTTTGCTACATTGAAACACAGATGGGAGATTTGTGGTTTGAAAGCAATAATCACACCTTTAATTGGGTAAAATGATGCATCAGAGGACAACGATATTTGAATCAACCTACCTCAAATGAGCTAACTTACACAATGTGTCCAAAATCCAAGACCCATGATTCCTGTGGAATTGAAATTTGGCAAAGTTGTGGCTTCCTTGATGTGCTGTACCACAATGCCACAGTCGCATGACTGTGATTTCCAACACTATTTGCCAGCTTCCTGCAAGGAAATATGGAAGTTTTCAAGAAGTCATCCCACTGCTTTTTTACTCTACCTGTGATCATTTTATTTCTCTGATAGTTAAGAAATATCTCTGAAACAATGACCCTGCAGGTTATTCATTAATTATGAAAATACATATTTAGAATACATAGAAAAGAGCATTTACCGTATATACTTGAGTATAAGCCGACTCGAGTATAAGCCGAGACCCCCAATTTCACCCCCAAAAACTGGGAAAAGTTGTTGACTCGAGTATAAGCCGATCCGCCGTTCTGCATGCCTCGGAGGCTGGATCCACGCTCTGCAAGCCTCTGGGATCCTGGGAGGCCTAATGCAAGCACCAGCCCGCCTGCCTCAGGTCTCCCCCACCCCCAGATACTGGGCTTCAGCACAGCTGGCTGTCTTGCCAAAGAGAAACATCTGGGAAGGAAAACTCTGTCTTACCTCTTTCCCAATTCTGCCTCTGCCCTTCCTCCTACCAAGGTGTTCTGGGACTAGTTCCCTAGCCTTTTGGAGCTTTTGGTGTTCGCCCATCAGCTGTCTACGGGGAGGCAACAAAGCTGCCTCTCTAGGCTTTGAGAAAAGGCCCCTTGCACAAAAGGCAGCTTCAGGACGAGCTTCCAAAAACCCTTTCCTTCCTTAACGCCCTCCCCACCTTCCCCCAGAAAGCCATATTTCTTTTTTTTTATTGAAATTTTTTATTGAAGTTACAATATTATCCCCTCCCCAACCCACCCCAGAACCCCTCCCCCTCCCCCATATTTCTTCAATAACAAAAACATAAAAAGCTGGTTGGGATGTACTCGCTGATTTCCCCCCCCCCTTTTTTTAGATGCTAAAACTAAACTCTCCCTCTGCCTTCCAACCAATATCCCTTTTTAAAATCTTACCTTGGCTCCAGATGGAAGAGTAGAGGAACTAAGCTAGTAAGGAGAGAATTTTTTTCTGCAACTTTTTACTCCTGAAGTAGTAGTAGTAGTAATAGTAGTAGTAGGAATAATAATAATAAATCCCTAAAAGTTGTGCCAGAAAATGGAGGACGCTGGGTCTTTGCAAGTTTTAGCTGTCTGTCAGACTGCCTGAAAAGGGCGGCCTTCAGGCAGCCAGGCGGACAGCTAAAGCTTGCAAAGACCCAGCGTCCTCCATTTTCTGGCATAACCTTCGGAGATTACTTAAAAAAAAAAACAAAAAAAACCTTCAGAGGAAAAACAGCTGCAGAAACATTTTGTCTCCTTGCTGGCTTGGTTCATCTACTCTTCAGCCAGGAGGGAGTCCAAGGCCTAGAGAAGGAGAGCTTTGCAGCATCCCTATGGACAGCTGATGGGCAGACAGCTGAAAGAAGCAGGCAGGCAGGGCGCGGAGGAACGGAGACCTGCAGGTCTCGGACGGCGGTGGCTTGGGAGAGGTGCGCGCGATCCCGGAAGCACCAAAGCCTCGGCCGCGCACAAGTCCTCGGTAAGTTTTTTTGTTGACTGGAGTATAAGCCGAAGTGGAATTTTTCAGCCCAAAAAGTGGGCTGAAAAATTCGGCTTATACTCAAGTATATACGGTAAATTTAAATACAATACATGCTCTAGAAAAGAAGTCTGAACCCAATTGTCTGATTTTTAAAAAAAAGATGATATGGGAAATTTAAGGCAAGCACAGAAGAAGGTGTTTTTTTTTTATGGATTGCTTTTGGTCAGAGAGATTGACTTGAAATGGGCAGCAAAGTATTTCTGGTGCCATGATATGATCCGGTTGGAATTGGTAGATTGGCATAGTGGATGTTCACAAGTCCTGGCCTCCAATTGTTGCTACTCAATATTATGCAGGATTGTACCAAATCTGCTTCCATCTGTGATCTAATGGATGAAGTGGCAGCCATGCCAGGTGTACAAATGAGACAAAAGCAGATCAGGAAGTAGTGTTACCCTCAGAATGCACCCATATGGATTTCAAGTGGGATTTCAGCCACAATCAAATGCAGGGGATTTGGGTAGCAGATATTTGGGTAGTCTCAATGGCTTAAAAGACACTAGTGATGCAGAGAGCTGGAAGTGAGAACTTATTAGTGGTCTATGGATATTGTGGGTTTACTGTCGGTGTACTGGCCTCAATGCTACACAGCAACACTTGTTTGGTTGCTCAAATCAGGATGATTCTGATTTCATTTTATATCCATTATTAAAGCATTCTAAGGCAATGAGTGGGGACAGGACTTTGACCTTTTTCTGACACTTTTGAGATATTTGAAGATTGCTACCATATTAAGTGCAATCATCTTGTTTGCCAGGATACGCATAACTGTCTTCACAGGATTAAAATTACCATCCCCGGATGATCCTTTTAACTTTCTTTTAACTTTTATTTTAAATGTGGTGTCCAGAAATGTGATTTCACTGATTTAGAGTAAAGTTATTATTTCTCATGAGTTGGGAATATGACAATACACTTCTGTCGATAAAGGCTAAAATTGTATTTGCCTGTTTTGCAATGCTAGCTCACACTCAATTTACAATCAACTCAGTACTCCAAAATCTTTGTCACAAGAACTCTACTCCAGCCAGGTATTCTGCATTTGCTTTGGATTTCCTAAGTGAAAATCTTTGTACTTGCCTGCATTCTGTAACCTTCAGCAAATATTTCTATAAACTATTATCAAACATCAATGGATGGATGGAAACTAGTCAAGGAGAGAAGCAACCTAGAACTAAGGAGAAACTTCCTGACAGTTAGAACAACTAACCAGTGGAACAACCTGCCTCCAGAAGTGGTGAATGCTCCAACACTGGAAGTTTTTAAGAAGAGACTGGACAGCCATTTGTCTGAAATGGTATAGGGTTTCCTGCCTTAGCAGGGGGTTGGACTAGATGACCTCCATGGTCCCTTCCAAATTATTATTATTATTATTATTATTATTATTATTATTATTATTATTATTATTATTATTATTATTATCATCATCATCATCATCATCATCATCATCATGTAACTGGGCAAGACCAAGGAAGGAAGAATGATACAGATTTCAGAAAAGTATCTTCAGTGCAAATTTGACAAATATATAGAATCCTGAAAATGGTAAATTTCCAGCCTTGGTTAAAGTGAGTTAACCAAGACAAAGCCTTTCTTTCCACTTCTTTTTTACTGGACAAAGTGGCCTCTTCTCAAACAAACAATCATATGGCTTGTTTCCTACTTTATTACAATCTTTCACCCCCTATGAAGTTCATTTTGAATGTCATTTCTGTTTTTCTGTGTAATTTGAAAATCTAATAAAGGTTCTCTCAGGGCAGTTTCTAGGAGTTACAGTAGGATTATATAATTTAGGAGAAAGAATAAGCGGGATTTGATATGGATACACGAACATATGCAGAACATGAATAAAATTGGTATATAAAACTTATTTAGGGGCCATCTAATGAGGTTGAATGGCGGAAGATTTTGGAAGGAGAAATGTTTTTCACATAGCGCACAGTTGAATTGTGGAACTTAATTGAAAAGAATTGGTGGCAGATGCCAGTTTTAGTGATTAAAGAGGAATTAAAGAACTAAGTAGTTTCATACTCTCTGTGCTATGAGCCTGATACATTTCACGTGCTGAAGAACTGCAGGCAAGAGCTTCCTACAGCTTCTCATGGATTTGTATTTTGGGATGAAAGGATAAACAACCATGTGCTTCTTCTGGCCTTAGATTTTAATAGAGACTAGAGAAAATTGTATGGTTCTTTGAAAAAGATCACACATTTTGCACAGACCAGCAGGGCGACACAATGAAAGGCTAGGAAAGTTGATTGTGGAGAAGAAAAGTAGCCAGCCATTTGCCCAGATAGTACAACATTCTGACAGAAAGATGAAGCACCATGGAAGACTGTGAGGAGATAGTGGTATATAAAACCCTGTTTGTTTATATAAGTTTAAGACGCTATATAAGACGCTACAGTTGTGGACACTAAGCTGATGTTGAACTTAATTACGGCGGCAAGACTTTTGATAGGCCAATATTGGAAGAAAGAGGAACTGCCGACCATAGAAGAGTGGACTTTAAAGGTTTCCGACCTGGCAGAGATGGCGAAGATTTCGGCTTATTTGAAAGATCATTCGCAAGAACGCTATATTATGGAATGGAGAAAATGGATTGAGTTTATCCAGAACAAGTATAGGGTTAAGAAGTTTTACGTAGCATTTGAATAAGTCTTCTTTCGTTTTTTTTTCTTCGTTTTTTTTATTCTAGTTTTTTATATATATTTAATATTGTTAAGGTGTGTCTTATCCTATATAAGCTAGAGAGTGATGGATTTTAGAACTTATAGTTGTTAGTATATGATTGTTTATGATTGCTTTTTATATATATACCTTGTATTTAGCTCTGGGAAGTCGGGGGGGGAGGGGGAGGGTGGAGGGAGGGGGGGAGGGAGGGAGGTTGGGGGGAGGTAGGGGGGGAGCAGGGAGGGGGAAGGGGGGTTTCTTAAGGGAAAACTGTATTTTAAAACTTTTCAATAAAAAAAAATAAGTTTTTTTTAAAATAATAATAATAATAAAGGATTACTTAGTCCACAGTAGGATATGTGCATAATTTAACAAGCTTTGAATTGTAAATTCTTCCACACTCATACATCAGTCACTTAGCAAGCTTTGCAGATTGCATCATTGTCCTATAAATCCCTCTCTCCTTTGAGCCTTTTATCTGTATTCCTACTTGTAACAATTAAGATAAAGAGGACAGCATGAACTTCCTAATCTAAAGACTGGCAGCAGTGACTGCAAACCAGAAAGCATATTTTGAATAGAATATACTTAGCAAAGTGTGAACTGTTCTGAGTTCCCATGTTACGGACAATTCTTCAATTAAAGTATCATTGTCAGAGGGCCAATTGTATGGGTCCCTAAACTTTTGATAAGGTATATTATCAGACTATTCCCAAGCATCATCTGTCTTTCTTAAAAATATCCCTGGCCAGTGGCCTCATATGCTATTAAGTCATCTACAGCAGAGGTCCCCAACCCCAGTCAGTGGACCGGCACCGGGCTGCAACATGACAGAAACTGGGCCATGCAAACAAGCAAAGTCTCATCCATGGGATGCACACAGCACAGAAAACCACACCCCCTCCAGTCCATGGAAAAACCTCTCCCTACAGAACCAGTCCCTGGTGCCTAAAAGGTTGGGGGCCTCTGATCTACAGGTATTATTGGTCTGTAGTCCTTGTGTTTTTAAAAAATTAAAATAGGTGGCAGAGACCTTTAGGTATTTTGAATTTCATAAAGATCCATTCTTTGGAGGAAGATACAGAACTGTTGGGTGCAGTAGTGTATCTGCTGCTATTAGCCCTAGATGGTAGACTGAACAGGAACATGAACCGGAGAGCTAATTCTGCTTTATTGTAAGGTTACAATCAAGACAATCTTGCAAGTCTGAAAGTACAAATAACTGCCCCACTCCCATCCCTTTTGAAGTTCTACAACTAGAGAAAGTCTTTTTTGAGTCCCTTGCCCCACCCACATTCCTGCTGCAGGAAAAGCTGTCTTTTATCTGATTGTTCCCTTGGTTGTGTTTCCTTGCCTTTCTCCCAAAGTCATTCCCACATACCATTACATCTGTCATTTTTAGATTTTCTAGCAAGTTAAAAAGATTATTGGTATACTTTTATTTTTATATAATCCTCTTAATAAATAAATAAATAGTTTTATTGAATCCTAAAGAACCAGTTGGCTCCTGTCTGGCCAAGGCTACAGACACAAACCTTGTAAGGTTCTTGGCGTAGTATACTAGCATGGTATACTGTATATTAGTATATAAAATGAGAGCAACCCTCACTCCCCATATCACTGATCATGTTACCTAGTTTGGTAATGAAATGTGTACAAGAAAACAACCAAGCTCAGAGAGCACCAAGGATACTGCAGTTCAGTCCTGAGTTACTAGTATTTTCTTCTGTCAGATACACACCTTGATACAAAAGCATATAGATACAAATCTGGCAGCAGTTATTTTGATGACCTTGTTTGGAAACTATAGCTAGTTTGCTATTGTTAACCAGCTATGCTACATTCATAACTCAGAATTAGGATTTGTGTTTCTTATAAACATTTCTTTTCACATAATTTTTGGTTCAAAAATTGAGTAGTTCTAAATTCTGCATGTTTATCATGCCAAGCATTCATGTTAGATTTTAACTGTTCATAAAGGTGTATTTCTGTACAAATAGTCAAAGTCAATAACTTCTCTATTTGTTTTGTTCATGCTTTTTCTGTTCAGAATCTACCGAAAAATCTTATTTTGGGTTTTAGTCTTTACAAAACCAGATCTTGTAGAAAGCAGGGAAATTGATCACAGCCTTTCTATCCCCATGTCTCTTTTAATAACAGCTCTCAAAGGTCCAAAATTAAAAAGACTGGCCAGGATTTCCCAATTCTTAAGAGACTGTGTGTGCTCTGCTTTGAGCAATTAATCCTCAAATATAAAATAAATCCTGCAGTAATCTTCAATTTTACAAATTTGTGTTTCTTTTACTATCTTTTTCAGTTTAGCAGGCATATATATGCAAAATAAACAGACAAAGATTTTTTTGTTGAACTGTTGTTCTAGATACTCAGCATCACTGAAAACCTGCAGCAATATTTCAATCTTTTCAAATTTATAGCTGAATTTGGTTTGCCACTGTGGCAGTAAAATTGCAGTGTTGCTTTTCCACATAAATTAGCTACACTTTTACCATGTGAATTCATTAAGCTGAACTCATTAAATTACTGGTATAATATATCACATAATTATTGAATTAACATTGGGAGTAATTTTGTTAATTGGCAGGCGTCATTTCATACAGAATGAAGTGTCTGTCTCCTTACTCAAAGAAAAAAGAAATAATTCATTTTTCTGATGTATTAAGCAAGATTTGGGTTGGGGAGAACTTTACTTAAAAGTGTTTTACTCAGCTGATGTCAATCATCTCCAGTAACGTTTAATCTCACAAGCTTGGATTAAACTGTTATGTTATAAATTAACAGCATAGCGGTATCCTCTGGGACAAGGCAACCGGATTTCTCTATGAGGTTAGTGTAGTAACTAAGTTCTGTCACTAAGACAGATAGAGCAAATTGGCATGTGATTGGCATACACATTTGTGGCCTTAGAAACTCTGTAAAACCATCTCAGGGGAAATTAATCTACTTGCTGAACCATTGAGTCAGCCCTGATTAATGACTTTAGTATCTGTTTGCCAAATATTTATTTGTTCTTTACTGGTATAAACAAATAGGAGACAATTAACAAATCACAGCTATTTTAACATGGGCATCTTGATCACATATATTGCCTGTGACTTGATAACAATCAAAACATTTGGTGAAACTGTCTGCTCAAGAATACATGTTTCTGGAGAGCCAATTTTCTCCAGTGACTCCAACTTGGGTAAGATTTATATACCACTCGAAAGAGATAATAAGAAAATTAAGAAGGGAAAAGATCAGAACACATAGCAGCAAATGCCCAGATAAGCAAGGATTAATACTAGACAAACAATCAAGCAGAAAATAATAACCTAATCAAGGACCTACCCGGGAGAAAATCACACCCCCACCAAAACTGACAGGGCAAACTACTGTGTATAAACAGGGAAAAAAAATTCCATGTTCACTAACTCTGATATGTAATTTTATAAGATTTATTTTCATTTTATTAGATTTATATACCACCCTTTCCCGAAGGACTCAGGGCGGTTTACAGGGTATTTAAAATCAGTAATACAAAATACAAGTTAAAAAAAACAATTAAAAAAGATATTGTTACCTAAGTAATGAAACATTTGCAAATAAACAACCAATCCCAAAGAACACCAAGTTTAGCTTTGTGTTACATATTTTCTTTTCTATTGCAATCAGATTGGATAAGGAAGATCAAGTATCATGCAAAAACAGTTGCTGTAACTCATGTGATATGTTTTAAGTTTCAGCTTCATTGTTTTGCATATTTACTTCCAAGGGTGACTTTTTTCAAAGCTAGGAACATCAGTGTTGGAAAGCTCCCAATGGGAATGAGCATTGGTCAACCATAGCTAGTCAACCAGATCCTAGGTGTTCCTGTACAGTGCTTCTCAAACTTATCTTCACCATGGACCCCCTTTAAATATCTTTTGTGTCCATGGACCAGGGCCATAGACTTAACTCAAAATTTAAATCATTACATTTTCTTCAAGCCTTCATGGACTTCCTGTGATGACAACCCAGGGGTCCACAGTCCACAGATTGAGAACCATTGCTCTACTATAAGCCAATAGCCTTTGACATTTTCACAGTATGTGCCTAATGGGAGAACTGTGTGTAATATATAACTTGCCAATTTTCAATCAAAGTCTGATAGACAAATTGGATTGTTCTATTATGTAATTCTAAGGAAGCAGCCTCAAACAGTGTTGAGTTGACAAATGAGTTTTAAGGGTGAAGAAACTGGGATCACATCCAAACAAAATGGAAGTGTTATATGTAAAAAGAGTGTTATATGTAAAAACAGTGTGTCATAATCCTTCACTATTACTGCTAAGCTTGTAAGCCGCCCTGAGTCTTCGGAGAAGGGCGGGATATAAATGGAATTAAAATTAAAAAAAAAATTCCAAATTCTCCTTTGGAAACCTTGGTAAGAACTGCATTTGTACCACTTGCTTTAATGTGCCATTTTTTGTTAGCCAGTCTGATTTAGCAATGGGTGGTACATAGCTTGGTGAAACATAATGGTTGACTTAATTATGATTTATTTATTTATAAGGTTGTTTATAACTATGTATTTGTAAATATCATCATGAGATACTAAATTATGTTGATCTTTTAAAATAAGAAGACCCCAATAATTACGCCTACAATAATAAAGAAAACAGTTTTGTTTTTTGTTTTTTTAAGTATAATTAATAAAAACAGTGAGGGTAACTACCCAAGTCTTGGTAAAGGAGTCAGTGGAATTTACTCCACTGGTTATTGCCGACTATAGGGGGTGGTGTTTCAAGGCCATTGAGCCAGCACTGTCCAAAGACATTTCTGTGGGTCGTGTAGCCAGCATGACATCACAGAGCACTGTTGCCTTCCCACTGTAGTGGTACCTATTTATCTACTTGCATTTGCATGCTTTCAAACTGCTAGGTTGACAGGAGCTGGGGTGAGGACAGGAGCTCACCCGGTGACGTCATGCTCAGGTCTCAAACCTGGGCTGCCAGCTTTCCAGCTGACAAGCTCAGCATCTTAACCAAATCTTGATTATTTGGTTATAACCAAATATAATAAATAGAAGGAACACATTCCTCATTTGGAATGTTTGGAAGCTTCAGTTGGTACAAAATGCAGAAACTATGCTACTAACCATTGTATGATATCAGAAAAGTATTACATCAATTATACCAAAAGGTCTGTATTAACTGTCATTTGTTTTCTAGACTTAATGGTTTTAATACCTAAAGTCCAGACTTTTTAAGGATCAATTTACTATTACCTGTCAGATTATTGTGACATGCAGAAAGGAAACCTTTGAGAATATAATGACTCACAATGGTCATCTTGTTGGCATTTAAGCTTTTATTTTATTTTTCCTATATTACTCTTAAATTATGGCATGTATTGCCTCCAGAAAGGTAATTGACACTTACTATTTTTGCTTCAGAAAAGTTACGACCTTTTTTTTACCACAGCTTTATAAAGATAGTAATTATTCTATTGTTTAAAGTTTTGAATTGTTATTGTTTTTAATTGTTTCAGTATTTTATTCAAGGCGTGTTATGCACTACAATAATAATAATAATAATAATAATAATAATAATAATCATCATCATCATCATCATCATCATCATCATCATCATCATCATCATCATCATCATCATCATCATCATCCAACCTTGATGACTTGGATCAAAAAGCTGACATAAAACATTAGTAATAAATATATCCTAGAACTGATATATAAATATGATGCTTTCTGCTGGAAGATTTCTGTTTGGCTATCGGGTTATCTAAGATTTACTGGTTTGAATGTGTTTACTTCAAATAAAGAGGATTCTTTTCTGAATCCCTTCTCCATATTATATAGCACATTTTTGTCCATAGGGCATCTGAGATGTTCAAAAGAGAAAACAAGAAAAATGTGATGTAGAATGTCACTGACTGTTTATGGGTCAAATATGTATTAAAATAGAAATCAGATTGGATCATGGGCCTTCAGATATTATCCAGGTTTATAGCTAAATATCTGTGAGAGCTTTAGAGAGCTGGTTTAGTCTAGTGCAGGGGTAGGCAACCTTGGTTCTTTTATGACTGGTAGACTTCAACTCCCAGAATTCATGAGCCAGCATAGCTGGTCTAGTGGTTAAGGTACCAGTCTAGGAACCAGGTGACTGTGAGCATTAGTCTCACTTTAGGCATGAAAGCTGGATGGGTGACTTTGGGCCAGACACTCTCTTTTGGCCCAGGACATCAGGCTCAGGAGACAAGCCAGTCAGCCAATTCCTGTTGCAACCAGTGGATCAACACTTGGTTGATCTAAAAAATATTATTGTCACATTGCACATCATGAGTGTTCCCATTGGTTTGTTTGCATTTTGTCTCTTTAAAAAAAGAAAGGAAAAAAAGACTTTGCATCATGGTAAATTTATCGCAGAGGACATCTATCCTCAAAAGACATTCTAATTCACTTGCTATTAAATAGATGATATATGGACAAACAGAGAGAATAAAATATATTAATGAATATATTTTGGAATGAGTACTTGGTCACATGTAACAGTAAAGACAGTTAATATGTCTTAAATTTTGTAATGAAATAAAAACTGAAATCCCACTTCAAATCTATCAATTTCACACGTTCTTATTGATAAATTGGTCATCTGAACATGGGGTCCAGGATAATGCCTGGGTATCCTGGGTATATCTGCCTGCTAATGAACTGACTACTTTTAAATTAGTTTAGGAACTTTTAAAAACACACTAACCACAGAAAACTACTTGATGCCATTCAATTTAAGCATACATCTATTATTTTAAAATCACCGTAAAATGGCTTCTTTAATTCGTCTCTCAGTTCCTACAAATACTACTTAGAAATATCCACATTGCTTTCTGTCTACAATTGTCAGCATTATCAAGTGGACTGGACAGATAATCTAATTTTACTTGCTTTACAGTACACAAATACATTTAATAGAATTTTGCAAGTCCACAAGTAAAAGTCCCCCAATATCACCTTTACAACCTTAGCTTCTTTCTCAGCCCACTGTGCAATTGTAGGCTATGTTGTCTCTTATCTGACCATTTCCAAAACAGCATCTCTTGTCCCATCTTTCAAGGCTTTCCCCACATATTATCATAATGGTAAATAGAGAACTTACTGTCTATTAGCTATACTAGTTTGAGCTTCGGATGGCACCCGATCTTCGCTCCTTCCGTCGCGATCTAAAGACATTCTTATTTGAACAAGCCGGCCTGGCCTGATGGGGGATGGGTGGGGTTTTTTATTGTTATTTTAATATTTGTATTTACTGTTTTTAGTGGGCATATATTTAATCCTTTTTTTAACTTTTGTAACTCTGTATTTTTTATGCTTGCCCTGTTCACCGCCCTGAGTCCTTCGGGAGAAGGGCGGTATATAAATAAAATTAATAAAATAATAATAAAATAGTCTTGTCATGCCTTAGTCACAGATTTATTTGTATTATTGGAGTAGCCGAGGAAAAGAGAAAATAAAAGGGATAAAATATCAGATAGAATAGGACTGAATCAACAAGTCCCTTTTTTCATTTCTTTTATACCACCAGGATGAACAATGTGTTAGCCCTGACCTTTTATATGTCTCCAAATCTAAATGTTATTATAATTTTACAGCCTTTTCAGAAGGGAGAGGTTGCGACAAATTGGCTTTTTCTGCTGTCTGGAATGCTACTTCTGGTAACATTTTTTCCATAAGATCATCCTCCGTAAGAATAAGCATTTGGCTTTTAATCATATGTCATCCTAACCAGTTTGTGCACACCTTTGATGCAATGTCACTGGGCTGCAACAGAATGTTTTCCTGTTCATTCTAACATGACATATTTCATCAAGCTGATCATTAGTCAAGTCTGCAAATGAAGAGATCATTCTGGCATGACTTTTCCATTAAGCTGATTATTACTGTTGTAGCAAACAATCATTTAATGTGTTCAGAAAGACTGCTTTCTGCTTAGACACAGACATTATGTATCAGACAAAGCTCTATATTTTTTCCTATATTTTGACTCATGATAGTGGAGACATCCGCTTGTTTTGGCCCTTTACCACTCTCCACAGCTCTCCAAGCACCAATTCAGAACTTCCATCATATCTCCTACTTAGTCTAAATTAACAGTATATTGCTGGATATCCTCAGGTTATTGATGACATCACTTCCTAAACTCATGGAAGATCTTCTTTAGTAGTTTCATCTGGATGGTTAAACAGCATAGGGAAAAACCTTGAATAATCAACTTCTGTTTCTATTCTATCTTCTCCTAATTCCAGCATCTCTCTTCCTACCCACTCCTAGGCTTGTTTCAACTTTCTCTCTCCTTCTCAGCAACAGTAACAGATATGTCTCCAACTGATCTTACTACCTCCAGGGAAGAACTCTGTGTCAAACCAAGTATGCCATAGACAGTCATGGCCCATCCTTTATGGCTCTGATGTTTCAGTTGATGCAAGTCTCAATCATTCAAAGATAATCAATAACTTCATATAGTGGGATGGTGTTCCTATTCTGTCTCTGTGTTAGCAGTAGCATACATGTCATGGGAGAGGTGTTGGAGTGCTGAGAATTGGACAGACAAAATGACAGTACAATCCCACTCTAATCCCAACCTTTGTAGGCATCAAGACCTTCTGTTTCTTTAAGGTTGTCGCTTACATATAACTGAATAGAAACTGTTTTAAATAAATAAAATCATTTCCATTGGGCTATTAAATATGCCAACTTACATTCCAATAGTTGGTGTTCTCATGCAATCATCTAATTTAGAATTAATTTTTTTGGAGCAATCTAGAAAGCAGTACCACATTCCATTTAGAAGATAACAGGACATGCAAACATAAATCAATGGGGCTATTTAAATATATTTACCCATAGGTAATAATCATTTTGTTAATTACTTCAGTAGTTAAGTAGAGACTTCAAAAATTATGTTCACCAACATTTTGAAACTAACTGTTCATTCTATGGTCCAGCTGTAATTGAACCCTATTATGTTAGGAAAAGAGTTATGGAGTATCTTGCCATCTTCACTGGCTTATACTAAATTTGGAGAGAAGGAAGAATTTTTGGTGTTGCAGTGCTATTTATCTCATATTTTAGGTAAACATTACAAGTGATTGTGTTTTTTTTTTGCAAAATGAAACTTGGCATCATTGCTTGTTAATCCTATAATTAAAATTGTACAATTGTTAATATTTGCACCAACAATTTATTGGTTTAATTTTCAGTATTTATATACCATAAATAGATACCTCATTTATGTCATCTGAACAATGTGTTTACCGCAAAGTTAAAGGTGATGTTTTATTTCAATTTTAACACCACAATTGGCAAGCAAGATTATACCGTGTGTATATATTATGCTCACAATTTATAATTTTGCTCTCTCCTTTTTGTTTTCTTCTAAGCATTGCTGCTCCAAGTAATGGAATTATCTATTTCCTATTTTGACAGTATCAGCTAGAGTTTTCTTTCAAGGACTCTATAATTATTTCCTCTATAATTATGCATTTAAAATAGATGTTTAGCTAAAGCCTGCTTGCAACTAGATGCTTGTTTCAAATACCAAAATCACATATGGGTGCTGACATATATTCTTGAAGAAAAATTGTGACACAATCACATTGTGTTGCTGGAGATTAAGCACAATGCCTTATTTTGTTTGAACTTTAAACATTTAACCTTCTTTATTAAAACACCAGCCTGCTGTCAGTCATCCAGGAGCAGTTCATATATCATTTTCTTTAAACTGGCTTTTTAAAATTGTCATAGTCATCTTAAACCTTCATTGAAACTAGCCCTCTTTAAGTCTGAGTTCCAAAAATGAGTTCCTCAAAGGGATGAGCAAAAACCTCTGGGAGTGAATGGCAAGAGTTTACACTCCCAGCAAGGTCACCCAAGACCTAAAGGTTATCATAGATGCCCAGGTAAACCAAGCACATTCTCATATTGGTTCACAGTGAATATAGGAAGATCCTGGAGGTTGATCTCTTACTGACATAGTTAAAGGTGTCAATGATACTCCACAAAAGAAGACAATAGTAAACCAAGGTTGCTGGACAAATAACTTCAAAGGAAAAGCATAATTCATATTGTGTCTATCAGGTTGCCACTCTGTGAGAAATTGATGCACATGAAGGTATTTTTCCTATAGCTACATTTTCAGCAGAAGGTGAGAGTGATCATTATATGAGATGAACTTCCTTCATAGCCTTCAGTCAAAAGCCACCTTCAGATCACAGAAGGCAGCACAGAGGGATCCCTGATAGAAGTTAGAGGTTTTTTTTCCCCCTCTGTCAAGTAGCTGGGTGTGAGACACCGGTCAACAGTTGAATAACGTGGTTGAAGCCAGCTTATACTATGCCTAAGTGTTTCTCTTGGTGCAACTAGTTACCAACTTTATGATGTACGTGTTCAGAGTGTAGCTTTCTCATAATGTTTATATTACACTGATAGGAAGGTAATTGACCATACACCTGTCACCTATTGATAGATTGGAATTACTATGGAACAGCACTACTCTTTGGACACACAAGTAGATAGAGATATCAGCATGGTAGCACATCATTCAGGGTTTACTTTTAGTAATATTGGGGGTGGGGGGAATCAGATGCCCTGTGGTTACTAATTTCTCTAATTGGGCACTTCTCTAAAGTGTTCCTGAGGGACATGCATTACTCATGGAAGAAGTAAAAAAAAAATATCTAGCATGAGAGCTCAGTTAAAGAAGATGAGAAAATCCTTTGTTATCCGAAAAAATATGTTCCTTCCTCCTCTGCCAAACAACAAACAAACAAAAGCCAAAATGGAATAATGTCTGATGCAGTCATATTTCATTGATGTCATATGCATATGGGGAGCCAGCAGCCTTTTCTGGGATTGCAGCTCATATGGAAAAAAAATACAGAGAAAAAACAGAAATGACAGATGCTTTTTTCGCTATACAAACTAGTTACCTCTACATGCCTGCCTGCTTATATCAAAATACAAAAGTCTTGCTGGTGCAAAATGGTTTCCACAACAGAATAAGCAACCAATGAGAAACCTAATGATTTTTATTTTTTGGTTTTGAGCGTGTAAGAATAGAAGCATGATGATTCATTTGACTGATATATTTGTGACTCAATTCTACTCACTTTAATTTGAGCAGAGGTGGCCATGTTTGCAATCTTCATTTCTTTGAACTCAATTTATTCAAGCAACTGCAATTCTAAACAAAGTACAAATGGGAACAGAATTCTGCTGCTAGTGCTTAACTCAATCAATCGTAGAATCATTTTTCCCCAGTAACCAAATAGATTTTATTTTATTTTTTTAAAAAAGTAAATTGAGGTCATTGCTGTTGATTTAGAGGGTTTTTTTACATTTAGAAATCTCATTGTTCTGGTATACATGAAAAGAAGATCTAAGTTTGCTGCAATCTTCTCCTGTCCATTTTAAGAAAAGCTTTGTCCCACAGATGGCCTAGTATACATATCTACAAGTTAGTGACAAACAAAAAACTACTTTAAAAATAAATGAAAGGAGCACCCATTTGTAACTATGTACACCGTAATTCACACCTGTCAGTCCACAAAATATATCTAGGCACTATCGATATGCTCTGAAGAGTTGGGTAAATTTGTGTAGACATAAAGGCCACATTCCATTTATTTCTCTTTTCCTTTATGCTATCAAACAAGAAACAATGGCCTGACTGCCAGGTCAATTCTTTGATAGAAAAGAAATTATTTAAATAGAGCCAGATTGATTTCTCAGGATAATCGTGAAAGAATTGAGATGGCCCTTCACTTTATACAGGATGAGTGACTGCAGCATGAAAAACAATTGTAATGAAAGTTTTGTTTTAAGCTTTACTTGAGAAACTCCAACATCATGGGACAGAATCACATTTCTTTGAAAGGCTTAATACAGAAAAAGTATGCAGTTGGGTCTGGGAAATGTGATTCCCTCAGCCTTTAAATGCCATATTAATTCAATATAGCTAGGAACTATTAATTTAATTTAATATAATTATTTATTTCTTTACCACAATATTGTATCTTGCCTTTTTCACCTCAGAACAGTTTAGAATCCCTGCCAGTTTCTGTACTGAATTGTAGGAAGCTCTCAGTGATAGTTTAAAAATAGGATCACATGACCACATGAGGGCTAGGATAAGACTGGTCTTCTTGCTCTTGGCAGCTGAAGCTGGTTGATACTCAGTTTTAGAGTAGGAAGCAGTTGAAAAATGAAACAGGATGGGCAAGAACTAAGGTATAGTGGCTACTGTATTTGACTGATTCTACAGAGATCCAGTTTCTCCTTCATCTGCAGCCCACTTGGTGACTTTCAGTCCAATCTACCTTGCAGGTTTGTTATGAAGACATTGTGGGAAGAATCCAGAGAAAGATTTTGGGAAATATTAAAAAGGCAGAATATATTTCCCCAAAGGCAGAATATATTTCCCCAAAGGCAGAATATATTTCCCCGAAGCATTTTAAAGGCAGAAACTAATCCCCCCCCGACACACACAAGTCCCTCTGCCCCAAACAGAAACCAGGTCTGCAGAAATGCACATGTGAAAATCTTGTCAGAAGGAATCAGGAAACTGGGATTAGGAAAAAAGATCTCTAGAATCAACAATCCCTCACACCAAAAATCCAACAGTCATCAGCCACAGCCCCAGGGAAGCAAGATATGACCTTTAGGACATAATAGGATTAACCCACCAACATCAGAATACCAGAAAGGTACACTCAGACTCAGGTCAAAGTTCATGCCACAGGAACAACTCTAACCAAAAGCTCAAGAAGGTATAAAACCCACTCCCTACTACATGTGCTCTCTCTTTTCTTCCAGAGCCATCTTTCTGTCTGGCTCTCCTCTTCAATAAACTACAACTTTATTTCTAAAGCAGTCGCCATGTTGTTTATTCCTGGCTTGGACTGGACCCTGATGAAGACTTTTCCTTTGACAACATATAGGAGGATGGAGCATCATGCATGTGGCTTGAGCTCCTGAACAAAGAGATTTCATGGGCCAGAGAAGTGGCATGCAAAGCAATAAAACTATTCAGGCATAGCTTCATCCACCTTAAAGTTTGTTCCCACTTTAAAAAACACACGGTGAGACAATTCCTTGCTGCTGGGTGGGTGAGGGAGCAAGGGATTGTGAGGTTGGCTGGGAAACTGTCAGATGCTATTCAAAAGCATCATGTGATTGCAACAGCAGTTCAAACACAGCAGCAGCCTGAAACACCACAACTTCCCCAAATTTCTTTCCCTTGGGCATCATGGATCCTGGATTTTGGACACATTCTGTATATTGGTCCATTTGTAGTACCTTAGTTCTTAATTCAAAAATTGTTGCCCTATGACACTCTGTTTTGCCCAGTTAATGGTAATGACAACAAGAGTTTTACTAGTACCATATTTTCCGGCATATAAGACGACTTTTTAACCCATGAAAATCTTCTCAAAAGTTGGGGGTCGTCTTATACACCCAGTCGTCTTATACGCCGGAAAATACTATTCACCTCTCTGATCTTTTCTCTTTTCTGCTGGACGGTGGGATCGCTGGGTGAATGGAGGTAGGCGATGGCGACCCGTGGTTAAGCGGCCGATGGCGAACGGGTGATGGAGGGCAAACTCTTGTCAGCTCCTGGGGCGGCTACTGCAGCCGCCGCCGTTGCTTTCTGTAGGACTGGCCATGCTGGCGCTTCCAATGCTGGCTGTCAGGTCCCCAAAAAGAGGAGGGGCAGGCGGTCCCCAGAGGTGCGTTGCTCGACAGTAGGAAGGGAGCACCTTTGCTCCTGCCGAGGCACCTCCTGACCCGCGCTGACCGGAAGAATCGCTTGCCTGGTCACGGAGTGCGGAACAGCGGTACTTGGCACCCCTCTTGCCCACAGACCATGCAGCGGCCCTCGCCAGCCAGCCTCGGCATGGCCGCCCCAAGCCCGGCTCTCTAGCGCATCTTCCGGGCCCGCCTGGCCAACCGTCTCCTCGGCGGGGCTTGGCTCCAGACGCGGCGGCTGTTCCGTCTGCAAATGCTATCTCAAAGCCGAATCGCGCTTGGCCGTGCAGGCTGCCGAAAGGCGGGGACTCAGAGTTCCCGCAGTAGTTGTGGCTTCTGGTGTGCTGTTTGCAGAGTCTGGCCTGGAAGAGCACGTGGCTTTGCACCATTTGCATCAGACGGGGCTGAATCTGAATCGGGCTTGTGTCGGACACTTGGCAACTGGCATGTAAGTATTTTCCAGCGTATAAGACGAAAAATCTTGAAAATCTTCTCAAAAGTCAGGGGTCGTCTTATACACCCAGTCATCTTATATGCCGGAAAATACAGTACATAATATTATATTTTTCTGAATGATTTGATCCCTAGAAACATCAATCACATGGTTCCGATTAAAAAGACACATCAAAGAGCACTGCATGATTATTTATTCTAAAAAAGTCTATAATGAACAGAACGGAGCATTGGCACTCATGGATGGATGCCAGAATCTGAATTCTCCTCCCCTTGACACATCATATCCTACAGAATCTCCCTACCTTAATTACACGTCATGAATCACATTCACCAATTAGTCTAACACACAAATTTTTACTTCCCTTGAAGCGAGCTATATCTTATCTTCTTAAAATGTCTGGATTGAATCCCTCCCGCACTTTAGTGATTAAAAGCCAAACAGTTAAAGCAAAAGGCTGCCTCTTATGTATATTGTCAATGCAAAAACATGTCAATGTTTACAACATTGACAATCAACATTTATGCTGTTTTCTTTCATTGTTATTATATTGTTCTTGGGCACTTTGGCCATAATAAATTGTCAATTCAATTCATTATAGTTTAAAAAGAGTGTGTTTAGAATATACATGTGCACACAAGCTAAAAATGGCATTTCCTCCTCAAATTGCACAGGCCTCTTTAAACATTCATTT
This sequence comes from Vipera berus, assembly GCF_964194415.1. Classification (NCBI taxonomy): domain Eukaryota; kingdom Metazoa; phylum Chordata; class Lepidosauria; order Squamata; family Viperidae; genus Vipera; species Vipera berus. The sequence continues at coordinate 61,269,601 of NC_138203.1, forward strand.
GAGATCTAAAGGAATCTGATAAAAGGCTAGAATCTTCAAACCACAACCTTCCTGGCAATTTAAAATCTATTTGTCCAGTTACTATGATGATTGATTTTTCACTTTGAGATGCAATTTCTTCAGATTTTTTTTAAAAATATTAAAAGTTTCCCTTGCTGGTTAGAATTTCCTAAAATGACTAAGTCACTTCTTCATCAGGTAACTTGAAGAGTCAGCAAAACAGTATCGCCCTTCCTGATAGCCAACATATTACTGTAATTTCTGCTCCAGATTTTTATTCTGCTAAGATCTTTGCTAATACTATTTGTAAGTCCTTTCTTTGTGGATTCAACTCATTTGATCACTTCCTGGGTCAATGCAGCTGGAAAATAGCTTTACATATTAATTGACCACCTTTTATTTTTCAAAGCTGTGTGTATATGTGTTGTTGTTGTTAGTTGCGAAGTTGTGTCCGAACCATCGCGACCCTATGGACAATGTTCCTCCAGGCCTTCCTGTCCTCTACCATCTTCTGGAGTCCATCTAGGCTCACGCCTACTGCTTCAGTGACTCCATCCAGCCACCTCATTCTCTGTCGTCCCCTTCTTCTATTGCCCTCAATCTTTCCCAGCATTAGGCTCTTCTCCAGTGAGTCCTTCCTTCTCATTAGGTGGCCAAAGTATTTGAGTTTTAGCTTCAGGATCTGGCCTTCTAAAGAGCAGTCAGGGTTGATCTCCTCTAGGACTGACCGGTTTGATCATCTTGCAGTCCAAGGAACTCACAGGAATCTGCTCCAGCACCATAGTTCAAAGGCTTCAATTCTTTGGCGTTCAGCCTTTCTTATGGTCCAGCTTTCACTGCCATACATTGCAACTTGGAAGACCATAGCCTTGACTATACGCACTTTTGTTGACAGGGTGATGTCTCTGCTTTTTAGTGTGCTGTCTAGATTTGCCATGGCTTTCCTCCCAAAGAGCAAGCGTCTTTTAATTTCTTGGCTACAGTCCCCATCTGCAGTGATCTTGGAGCCCAGGAAAATAAAATCTGTCACTACCTCCATTTCTTCCCCATCTATTTGCCAGGAATTGAGAGGGCCAGATGCCATGATCTTGGTTTTCTTAATGTTTAGTTTCAACCCAAGTTTTGCACTCTCCTTCTTCACCCGCAACAAGAGGCTCTTTAGTTCTTCTTCACTTTCTGCCATTAGAGTGGTATCATCTGCATATCTTAGGTTGTTGATGTTTCTTCCAGCAATCTTAATTCCAACTTTTGATTCATCTAGCCCTGCCTTTCTCATGATGTGCTCTGCATATAAGTTAAATAGGCAAGGGGACAGTATACAGCCTTGCCGGACTCCTTTCCCAATTTTGAACCAATCAGTGGTTCCATGTCCAGTTCTCACTGTTGCTTCTTGGCCCGCATATAGGTTTCTCAAGAGACAAATAAGATGGTCTGGTATGCCCATCTCTTTAAGGACTTGCCAGAGTTTGTTATGATCCACACAATCAAAGGCTTTAGCATAGTCAATGAAGCAGAAGTAGATGTTTTTCTGGAACTCTCTAGCTTTCTCCATGATCCAGCGTATGTTAGCAATTTGATCTCTAGTTCCTCTGCCTCTTCGAAATCCTGCCTGTACTTCTGGTAGTTCTCGATCCACAGTGTATATGTGTATAAGTATAATATCCTGGTTTTATTTTATTTTTTATTTTTATTATTCCTTTAGTTCCAGTCTGCAAAGATTGGGAAGCAATGCTTTCTGTCTGGACCATTTTAGATTAGCTTCTCCATGATGACATTCCTTGTCCTCTCTCCATAATGCTACTCACATTCTAGTGTCCTCTTTAAAAGACAGTTGGAAATAATGATCATTATTTGTTTTGTGATTGCACCTGGCTGAATCTTGACAAGTTTGTCCTCATAGTAGTCAATTGTGACACCAAAGCTAATTATACTAAGGAAGGAAAACATCTAAAAGGCAGGGAGAATTGGAATTCTAATTCTCAACCAGAATGTCTTTTAAAAGGATTGGCATTAAGTTATGCATAAAGAATTCTCTATTGTCCATTGTTCGTTATTGTTGTTTTTTTTCAGGTCCAGGTTGCAGTTAATTCAGCTTTTAGCTAAGCTGAATTATCCAATCTTTATCCAATCTCTACTTTTTACAATTAATATTTTGTTCTTTTTATCTTTCCAATGTCTACTTCCTCAGAATACAGAACCTGAATAACTTTTGTCTGTATAATTATCTGGTCTGTTCAATGTATGTGCATACTTTGGAAGAATATACATGATGTACAATCTGTATGAAGGAATGAATGGATGCCCAATTGTTATAGTGGCCAAAATCCTTATTCTTCTCCTTCTCCTTCTCTTTCTTTTTCTCCTTCTCCTTCTTCTCTTTACACTCATTTTTTCCTCTCATCTTTAGATGTGTTCCATATCAATAAGACAAAAGCAAAATTGAAAACAAATATTCTTATTTTTTCCATTAGCTGGAAACTTGATTATGTACATTTTAGGGTATCACCGAAACAGGATTATTTTCTATACCCATCTGCAAAGATATTCCTAAAACAACCTCATTTATCAACATCCAAGCTCTTCCTTCTACCGATTAAAATCTTCTTTCTCCTCTTCTTATTTGGAGTATTTTTTATGGACCTACATGTTGCATTTTCTATAAAAACTGGATAAAACTTGACAGGTTATTGAGAACAAGAATGTCTTTCTTCCACTCCTGGTAATAATTCAAATGCTACTGAAGCATTACATTTTATCATTCATTTTCTGTTGTGATCCATGATTGACAGGCTACTCAAAATATAAAGTATTAAAGTCAATTATGAATAGCCTCTTGGATATCTGTTAGTAACTACAGAAGCCTAGTATTGCTGTAGTTGTGTATATATTTTCATTTTTGAATTATTTTAATTTTGAATAAAAACACAGTGGTTTTTTTTTAAAAAAAATCCTTTCCTGTTTGGTACAGTATATGCCTGGAGAGATCTGGGGGATTGAAATCCACACGTCTTAACATTGCTGAAGTTGAGAAACACTCCTTTGTACTCTAGTGCTGCTTCTGGTCACTAGGGTTTAAGGTCATGAAGAGTCTGCGTCTCTGAAGACACATTTCCAACAAATTATCCTTCAGGTATTTCAACCTTTCCTAAACACCAATCTATATATAAATTGATTAATTTTTCTTTAAAAATCATCCTTCCCCAAGCCCTACTGATCTAGGGGTTGAATAAATAGATTCTTTGTCATGAAATTGTGTGATTTATGTTGCTCAGTATTACTTAATTAAATCTGGACTTTTAAAACTTTGTTATATCTCTTAAAATCTAGATTTACACATGTTTTTAGGGCAACTCATATGTTAAATTTGTTTTGATTGTATTTTAAAAGTAATAATGTAAAATTGGAACTATAACTTATATTTATATTCTGAAAGTATAAATTACCTTGCTAAGTGAATTGTGTTTTGATCAAAAGGAAAAAAAATCACACACCTTAGGGCAAAGAAATGAAAACCATTGAAACTATATGTGAAGATTTAAACTAAAAAATGGTTATAAAATACTTTTTGAATCCATGAAATAAGCTTTAAATCACACTCTTCTTATATAGTATGATCAATCTCTGGAAAAATTTCTTCCATATTGGAAAAAGACAATCTTTCAATCAATGTAACGGAGCATCATTTAATTAAGATCTATTATTGTTGCATTGATTTTTAATGATATAGATGAAAATATTACATACAGCAATGAGTAAGGCTTTTACCCCACTATCTTCAGTGAATTAAGCAGGGGTGTCCAGCCTTCCGAACTTAAGACTTGTGGACTTAAACTCCCAGAATTCCACAGCCAGCCACAAGTCCATAACTCTTAAAGTTGAGAAGGTTGTACACCCCTGATTTATGCCATATCCAAATATGCATGTCATGTGAAGCAAATGTTCAGCATTAGATTACACAGAGTATATAAAGAAAAAAATATACTGTAGGTCATATACTCAGATCTTGATCTTCTCAAGAAGGTTACACAAACTTATAAACATGGACATAACATAGTCACAGTGAACAATGATTCACTGGAATATCTGTAAAAATTATCAGGTGCCAGTAATGAAAAATTGATGGGAATGTAGAATTGGAAAAGTAATTAAGACTGACCAGGTTAAAATATTGTGATATTTCTGAATACAAACTGGTAAAATCTTGGTGCATAACACACCAGATTTAACCATGGCTGAAAAGAAGAATATATGGATAATTGATATCACAATGCCAGGCCATAGTAGAATAATAAAGAATTGGAGTATCATAAAGTATCAAGACCTGAAAATTGAAGCTGAAAAATAGGCAGTCCTAGGGGTTAATGGCACACTGGGTGCCATACCTAGAAACCTTGGCTAGGACTTAGAAAATCTGTCTGTGCAGTGACAGCATGAACATCTGTCTTTTAAGGCACAGTATGTAATATATATATATATATATATATATATATATATATATATATATATATATATATATATATATATATGTCAATACATTATAGCATAGTTATTGAAGAAAACAATTTGAATAAAAACAAATGACAGATAGAGTACTGGCAAGTGTGATTTCATGTTGTTGTGGATATAATATAATAATAATAATGATAATGATAATAATAATAATGATGATGATGATGATGATGATGATGATGATGATGATGATAATAATAATAATAATAATAATAATAATAATAATAATAATAATAATACCGTAATAATAGTAGTAGTAGTAGTAGTAGTAGTAGTAGTTAACCAATTCCATAACCTCTGATCAAGAGGCAAATCACTAGTGATAGAAAATTGGCAATAAAATTCAGTATTTAGAGCAATTGACTTTAATTCTAAGCAGAGGTCTTCACTATATCTAGCCTATTTCCACATGCTATTGTAAGAGGTTTGTAAGAGGTTTCCTTACAAAGTTATGTTGTTGCACACATAAGATATTCCAGTGATCAACTGGAAATGTCAAGGTATTTGTCTGAAAGCTCTATCCAGAAATTCTAGATGAGGAAATGTTTGCAATGTGAAACCAAATAAATTCAATTTCAGTTGCTCAAAATTTGTACCGTAACAAGAAGCAATCCAGTAGTGCTTGGTTTGACTTTTTTTCATCTTTTTCTGTACAGTCTGCAAATTTGTAGCCAGTGATCCTTTGTAGAAAAATGTTCACGTTACATAAATATTTATGAAGCTTAATAAAAATAAATAAAAAAATATGCATACACAGAATGATATATTTCTGGAAAAGGATGTTGATGGTTGGATTTTTCCCCATTATGAATGCCTGAGTGAAGCCACTTAACATCCATCTTCCTCCTGCCTATTCTTGCAAATGTAATTGTTATAAATGCTTATTCCAAAGAAAGTCCCATTTCAAGGGATTGGAGACACAAGAGCTGCACTAGAGCTGAGCATTGCATTCTAAGTCTCTTTATCAATTCCCACATAGCTCATTGGGGCTCACTTGTAAATAGGTATGCATAGGAAGCTATCATGATGATTGGGTAGACTTCTTGGGGATATGCAGATGAACAAATAATATCTACAATGTCAAATGGAGGGGAGAGGTGACTGTGATGTATCTTGCCTAATTATAATGTTTATTGGAGTTTGGGGACAGGCAAGGAATTTGGCTTTGTGTCTCTGAGTGTTTGCATGCATACATGTCACATGAGAACATGTATATAGTTTTCTCTTTGATGGAATAATTCCAGTGCTGGTTGTGTAACTATTCAAGTCCCAGTTTGAACAATCCCATTTTAAAGGCTTGTTTTGGAGGCAGTTTGATTGAATTTCTGAACTGAATCAATGTTCTGAATTGAAACAATTATTATGAAGGTTCTTGCTCATGTGCGAAAGCCTTTTCCTCCAGATTTAGAAACTTCAGTTGAATCAGCCCAAACCATAGCTGAAACCAAAGCTTCAAGCTGAATGAGCTTTCCAAATAGTGATGTTTGAATTAGTTGCATTAGTCAAATAAACAATCAATGATTTGAATCTTTTTGGAGCCAATCCAATGTTACAAAATAAGAACAGAATATCTGAAAGCTTTCAAATCATCTAGAAGTCTTTAGGGAGCAGTGGCTTTAAAAAGCAAAGATGAGGAAAAAGCAAGAAAGTTCAGGTGTTTTTGTCATGGGGGCCAGCAGTTCAAAGTCACTTTCTGGAGGGAAGTTTTAGACAGAATGGAGTTGTAGACAGATTCTCCCCATGCAGATTTGAAAACACAAGTGCTATTAGGCCTTACTTCCAGAGGAAAATAGCTGCAATTCTGAATTAATTGTGATTCAACAATGAGTCCTGGAGTACTGTGATACAGAGAAAAAGAAAAGCGCTAGGAAAAAAAACTTATAATTGCATACAAAGAAGTCTTCTAAGCTATTTTCTTTCTTTCTTTCTTTTTGTTCTCAAATACTACAGAAGTTCAGCTGATAGCTCTTCAAGTATGCCTCTTCTGATATTTCCTTTTAAAGGCATCACACGAGTACTTGGCTAATGGATCAATTTAATTCTGGAAGAGACAGCCACACCAAATATTTAAAACAGTGAAGAAGGACAAGTGTTAGAACCTTTTTGCTCACTTGAACTGGAAATCTATTAAATACCACTGCGTGAAAGAGTCGCAACCTGGAGAGAACTGGCTGTAACATACAAATGCTTGCCTAGAATAAAATACCTTGATAATTTCTCTGCAACTCAGTAAATCCTGGGCATAGACCAATTCATTAATGTCACTCTGAATAATGATTTATGACTGTGTCTTTAGCAGGAAGAGCCTTCTGAAACTGCAATCTGCTTCTGTGGCAATTGAGCTCTTTCCACCCACCCCCTTTCCCCATTAGTTTGCTGACATGCAGGGTGGTTTCTTCAAGATGGTGCACCATCTGGTTTCCCTAACATGCAAAACAGTCATTAAGGAAGGAAAAATTGGCAATAACAAATAGAAATGAAGCCTCTAATAGCAGCAGCAGAGACAGCTGGTGAAGCAGGTCACTTCCCAAAAAAACCACCAGGAGATGTATTAGAGCAATTGACCTATTAAAAACATATGTAATATGGCAAACAGAACACCACCAATATGGAGGGTCAAACACACGTTTATGTATAATTCAATATATTCGAGTAGCCTTAATCTGAAACTATCTAGCATTTTGTTATAGCTACCTGTATTATTATTGGCTGCATAGTCAGCCAGATGTTTAGGCCAGATTTGACATTTTTGTCCAGTCCTTCCCAAGGACCTGGGAAAAGCAGCTGTTTGATGGTGGTGTTGCAGGATGTAAGCTGTTCAAAATAAAACTGCATTTTGCAATTGAGTGATGGGGATTTTGTCAATGCTGATGATGTTCAAGTGGAACTCCAAATGTTTTAGGGTTGCGCTCAAGATGCTGATCTATATTGGAATTATCTTTATTTATTTGCCAGAGGCATGCTTACTTGTATTTGCAGGTCTTTGCATTTTATCTAAATGTGTTATTGCCTCTAAATTACCAAAGGTTTATGGAGAATTTGACAAATATAATAGTTGCAGACTTGAACACTCTTAACACAGTGCATCCACCCTCTTGATTTGACCCTAATTAAGGAATGCTGCCATGAATGGGAAGCTGTTTGTATGGACTCTCCTCTCTCCATACTCTCCCTCTCTTGGATATGGAAGATGCTGAGAGTGCCCTTTTCATTTCACTGTGGGAAGGCAATTGCCCAGTCCTATTCATCAGATAGGTAGGTGTAATTTCTACTTCTTTGCTTTGATATCAACTATATGATACAAGACGCTATTAATGGTGCCTTTAAGTTATGGCTTCAGATTCTTTTCGAAAATGGGTGAGAATTACTTTAGACCTTCCAATACATTAGTCATGATGTGTTGCCCTTAAAAGCCAAACTCATATAGCAAGATGTCAGATGTAGTAGAAAATGTCGGTGTGCCGAACTGTTTCACCGGCAGGATTATTACAGAAGCATTGCTTTTTATTGTACTTTCAAAAATGATGTGATGGAGTTTTATAAAAACCTCTTGTGTGCATTCTTTTGAAGACCCTTTCCTTTTAGTTGAAGCAAAAGTCATTTTTGTGAAATTCAGCTATGGCTTTCCTGGCTATTAGCAGTCATTTTCATTCCTTGTTAACTTTGTTTTTTTCAACTGTTAGGAAGTATGATCACTTGTCTGATATTTTTCACCAGATTTTTTTTCTTCAAGTTTTTGACAGTTGTTCTGACAGGGCAGAGTTCACAGTTTGCCCCTAGGTTACTTTTCTGGATGATCATCCATGCCAATAACTCACAAGCTTTAGGTTGTTTTTTTCCCCCTTTTCTTCCAAATTACCAAATGCCTTTCTAACTCATCCACTCCATCTGATACTTCTATAATTTTCTAATTTATTCCAAATGTCACAGTTATAGCCACACTGACTTCTTATATTCCATGCATCTAACACTACCAACAGAAATCTTATCATGCATCAATCCTGGCACATTTTTCATATATCCTTATAGCCACATATCACAGTTTTCTTTCATACAGTATTAACCTTGTGAACTCTCAAGCTTCCTCTTTCTGTTATGTATTCAAGATGGACAGTGATTAATATTTATATGTATTTATATCTAAAGGTGTAGCTATATACATATGTTGTATATAGCATATTTATATGTGTGTTATGTCTGTGTACACATTTGAGAGCAGGCAACAGAATTTCATTTTCAACGTGTGACAATAAAGGTTGTCTTATCTCACCCATTTTTGGTCTTCATTATCGTCTCCTTTCAAGTCAGTGATTCATATTGTCATGGCCAGCTTGGACTTGGACCAAGAAACCAATATCAAGCATACAGTTCCAGAGTTGCCAGGTAAACTGCTCTCTGTTGATCTTCAGTCAGAGGAGGCTGTGTTGCCAGTAACCAGGATTGAAGCTGCTGCTGGTCTTGGAGGATACAATGTATCTGAGCTACCACCCCTTCCCAGTGCAAGGGCTGGGAGAGGAGAGGAGAGCAGAGCCTCTGAGCAAGGTTCTTCACAAGAAAGGAACCTCATCCTTCCAAATGAGCCACATCAGGGTTGCTTCTATTTAAGAAGATCAGTGAGCTGAAGACTCTCCGTTAATTTACCCAGACTCTATGTGCCTTGACTCCAGTGGTGGGATTCAGCCAGTTCGCACGAATTCGGCAGAATTGGCAGCTAGTTTTTTGTTGCCCAGGCCCAGAATGGACTTCCAGAAGTGGCATCCACACAGAAAACCAGTTGTTCACATATTTGAATCCCACCACTGCTTCACTCCTAACTTGAAATGTTGTGAATATGACTCTGGACCTGGACCAGCTGATGACCCTGCTATAATATTTGAATCTTTGGATTTTGCTTGACCACTGCTGTGTCAAGGGTGAGCTTGATGGACTTTGGGGGACTTGATTTTTCTAGTGTGTGTGCATGTGTGTTTGCACTTGTATTTCCTTGCCACTTGTTCATTTGCTTCACAAACTTCTAAGTTTAGTTTATAACCATCTCTCTCTTTGTGGATGCCTGGCCTAGGACAGGACACATGCCTTTTATAACTGTACTCTCTTTTTGTTCTCATTAAATAATTCCTTTGACAGTATTTTACAGCTGCTTCAAATTTCAGCTGGATTTTATTTATTAAATACAGTATCTATGCTAACTATCTCACTGATATATGGAGGACAGGAAACCACATGTCATCACAATCCAATCTGAATTTCTAATTTCATGAAAAATTGTAATACGGTTCTGTGATCTGAGTCATTTCCATTGTAATTGTTATTCAATCAATGCAATTTGTTTCAAAGATTCAGTTTAGCTTAATAGAAATTAATACGCACATGCAAAAAGCCACTGAATTTACACATCTATTTGAAGGTACCTGATATAGTTCTATGAACTGAGTTAGATTTTGTTCAAAAATTTATTTTGAAGGAAGGTTTAGTAGAATCCCCTTTGAACTAAAGCTTTTAACCAAAACTTTATATTTTTCTCTCTGTGGTGTAGAACTCTTTATCAGTTTTACAAAATACAACTGAAGCTAGTATTTCACATATCTTCGACCCTGACATATAATGAACTTCACATAAAAAGGATTCTTTCCCTTTTGAAAAGTATAGTATTATAGTCATTTCATTTAATTTTTTAAATCAGAGTTTCAATTATTTTAGTATTGATACTTTAATTTGTGTTTCCGTTTCTGTTTTTATATTTTTATGTTGTTTTAAGAGCAAGTTATCTGGTTTCTTTTGAAGAAAAGGCAGCATAAAGATCAAATAAGCAAACAAATGTTGAGCCAAGTTTTGAATAAATATTTACATTTATGCATATTAACATATCAGACAATTTCTGCAATATAATGGTTGATAATATAGCAAATCTTCCAAATATGAATACCATATGTGATAATGATGTGGGAATAGATTGAGAAAAACATATTTGGGATTTTAAACAGTATTCTTGAAATTAACCTGTTTCGACAATAAAGTAACTGCCTTGTGAATAACTACTTGGTTGAAATTAACTAAAAACATCTTTCTTTTCATGAGATCATGTAATAGTTTGTACAACTATATAAATATTTGAAGTTTTGATCAAATAAATCCATTAAATTGTCAAACTGATTCAAATTGTCTATCTGAAATGAAGTTTTTTTATTCGGTTTAATAACTGATACAAATTTACACATAATTTTTAACCGGTTCAATACCTGATATTTATTTCCATATACCAAACTCACCGTTTTACTGATACAGACTGATTTGACAATTTAATCACATGACTTGAATCAATCTGTCTTGTTTTACTAAATCCAACTAGTGATTCAAATTGTTTCAGTTTGCTTCATTGTGTCAAATTTGCATCAGATTTTTTAGTCATTTGTTCATTTATAGCATTTTCACATGGAGTTTCATGAGGAAATTGATAATCCAAGGGTTTTCATCAGTCCAGTGAGATGCCAGCTAATATTGGGTCACTGAGCAAGATCTTACATTAGTGCCCAAGAACTAATCTAAAGAAACATGTGCACCTACGATTCTTATTGACATTTTTGGCTCAATTATTTTCTTCCTTAATCAGCAAAGCAGAAGCTCCAGTTACAAGCACTGATCTACAGTGCTGAAAAGTCCATTGTAATAATTATCTGAATTCCTATGTGGGCTATTTAAAGCAATATAATAGACAACAAAGCCATCTCACAAAAGGGCATTCCAATTAAAATTGAATCCACAGTCAGTACATTTAATCTGCTTTCATTAGTGGAGTTTTTGTAATTTGTATGTATGAGTGCAAATCTTGATATTAAAATATATTTCCATGCCACATAATATTAAAGGCATGAGTACAATATGATAAAATAAGAAGTCAATGAATATTCCCTCCAGCCAGATCAAGACAACCACAATGAATATTCTAGAAAAAATAATAATTCTAAGGCTTGAGTCATTATTCTGGCTGGATTTGGCATACATTTACTGTAAAGCCTGATAAATCTTGATCTTGGGTACATGAGTATGCATCTGTTGAACTTGTATTGTGTCAGTAATCCAGAAATAAAAGCACAATCTCACTGTACTTCCAAACTTATTTGACAGGTTTCTGAAATGGCAGCATTCTGCTTTGAAGTGTGAAAAAAATAAAAATAACTTTAATTCAAAATGATAGTGACATTTTAACTTTCTTACTTTAAACTTGTAATCTATGTAAATTGAAATAAGAGTTTCTTCAGAAATTCAGTTTTGACAACTTAAAAAGAAAGATAAAACAGTCTTTGAGGATTTTACTCCACTCGTTGCCAACGACAAGTAGGGGGTGGTGCTCTCTCCATTTCATGGCCATTGAGCCGTTGCTGTCTGAAGACACTTCCATGGTTGTGTGGCCAGCATGATGTTGTGGAGTGCTGTTACTTGTAAATATTTGTGAAAATTCTCCAAATCTTACTTTTTTAAAACTAAAGTTCATGCCAATCCATATTACTGAAGACTACTGTGAAAATTATTAGTGCAATTGGTCGCTCTGGTGAATGATCTCTGGAGGGCTCGGGACAGGGGATATTCCTCTGTCCTAGTCCTATTAGACCTCTCAGCGGCTTTCGATACCATCAACCATGGTATCTTGCTGCGGCGTCTCAGGGGATTGGGAGTGGGAGGCACGGTCCTTCAGTGGTTCTCCTCCTATCTCCTGGGACACTCGCAGTCGGTGTTGGCAGGGGGGCAGAGGTCGACCTCGAGGCCTCTCGCTTGTGGAGTCCCTCAGGGGACTCTCGCCTCTCCTGTTCAACATCTACATGAAACCGCTGGGTGAGATCATTCGTGGTTTTGGAGTTGGGTATCATCAGTATGCTGATGATACCCAGCTTTTCATTTCAACCCCAAACCACCCCAGTGATGCCCTCGATGTGATGTCCTGCTGCCTGGAGGCGGTTCGGGTCTGGATGGGGAGGAACAGGCTTCGACTCAACCCTGACAAGACCGAGTGGCTGTGCGTACCGGCATCTCGGGATATTCAGGATATCCCATCTCTCTCCATGGGGGGGTGAGTTATTACCCCCCCGTAGATAGGGCTCACAACTTGGGAGTCCTCCTAGATTCACAGCTTTCTCTAGAAGACCATATAGTAGCTGTGACTAGGGGGGCCTTCGCCCAGGTTCGCCTGGTGCACCAGTTGCGGCCCTATCTAGACCAGGATGCCTTACGTACGGTCACTCACGCCCTTGTGACCTCTTGTCTGGACTACTGCAATGCTCTCTACATGGGGCTACCCTTGAAGACCACTCGGAGGCTCCAGCTGGTACAGAATGCAGCCGCGAGAGTTGTGTTGGGAGTTTCCCGACACTCCCATGTTACACCTCTGCTCTGCGAGCTGCATTGGCTTCCAGTTGTCTTCCGGGTGAGATTCAAGGTGTTGGTAATGACCTACAAAGCCCTACATGGCATGGGTCCGGAATACCTTGGGGAGCACCTGCGGCCGGCGTCAACTTCCCTCTGCCCAGTACGCTCCCACAGAGAGGGCCTTGTCAGGGTGCCACCGGTCAAAGAATGTCGACTGGTGGCCCCCAGGGGGAGGGCGTTCTCTGTGGAACCATCTTCCGGTCGAGCTCCAGATGGCGCCTGACCTCCGCTCCTTCTGGCGCGATCTCAAAACCTACCTTTGCGAACAAGCTGGCCTGGCCTGATGGGATGGGGTTGGGTTTTATTAATCTGTTTTAACTTATTTTTTTAAATGTGTTTTAACTTATTCATGGGCACTTTGTTTAATCGTTTTTAATTTTTGTATCTGGTTTTTTAATATGTATTGCCCTGTTCACCGCCCTGAGTCCTCCGGGAGAAGGGCGGTATACAAATAAAATTAATAATAATAATAATGATAATAATAAAACAAGTGTCATAGGGTAACAATTATTTTGGAAAATTTATTCTTTCTTTTCTCAGGTTTATGGAACATCCACATGGCACTCTCAGAAAATTTGTTGAACCATATTTTATTGCTAACATTTTTTTAGAGGTTGGACAAAGAGTGCTATAGAGCACTCTTTGACTTATCTGCAATTTCTATTTAATCCATTTCTTCTATATTTCCTCCCAAAGCTTGAACAAGGTGCCAGGATGTAAAGTGAAGGATAACAATTTGATAATGGAAAAAAAGTATTTTTCCTCATTAAATTAACATTTATAGCAAGTGGGCTGAGTTAATTAAAAAAATAAACAGTATTAAATATAGTTATAATGTTTGGAAAGCTCAGGCTACTAGCCTGAGGTTGTAGACTAGATTGGGAAGTAGAAAAAAGTCTCAAAAGAAAGCAAACCATTCCAATAAAATTGCCAAGATAATTTGTAATTGAAAATATTGTGTATCATATTGCATCCATGAAGGTACTAAAAGTTGAGCTTGATTCAAAGAACTATACTCAAGATACATACTTCAAATATTTCGACCATCTATTCATACAGCATGCTTGTAAACAAAACAACACATGTAAAACCCAATTGCAATTACAGCTGCCAAAAGTGGCTGGAGTTATCTGAATTGCTGTGACATTTTAGTTAGCACTAGAGAAAAGAGACGTCAGAAGTATCACGTATCTTCTGACGGAATGCGCATTATGAAAAACTCCAGAACTAAGGCCAAGGGATTTTTCAGTCACTGAGAAAAACATTATTCTCTTTTCATAGTATTAGTTTTGTATTTAGTTTTTTAGACTTGTATGTAGCTAGTTCCCTTGGTATAAAGGCAATATATAATTGCTAAATAAACCTTTGGAGCTGAGGCAAAAATAACTTGTCAAACTCAGGAGAAACTAAATCTTAAAGCTGTTCAGAGGGAGAGGGAGGGAGGGAGAGAGAGAGAGAGAGAGAGAGAGAGAGAGACAGAGACAGAGACAGAGACAGAGACAGAGACACACAGAGAGAGAGAGAGAGAGAGAGAGAGAGAGAGAGAGAGAGAGAGAGAGAGAGAGATTAAGGGGGGAAAAAGGCTTCCGGGAGGCAGAGAAAAGTCACTTGGTCATTTGGGGACAGCATAGTATTTTTTTTATTTTTTTATAATTTATTTATTTACAAGACTTAACTGACTATCTATCTTGCACAATAACTCTAGGCAACTCACAACAATCCATCAAACCATGACTTTAAAAATGTCCCCTTCCGGCAGGCACCAGACCAAAGATCCTCCCAGCTCAACCCTCATCTCACCCAATGCTTGTCGTGGAAGGAAGGCCAATGTGAGGTCTCACCTGCAAGTTTATTACCAGCTCATTGTGCAAAATAGATACACCCTAATTTCAGAAGCCGATAATTTGTTTGAAAGCATCTTTTGTCCGAAAACTCACTGAATCTAAGTTTTGTTTGAAAAAGAATCTTCCTAAGAGTAACAGCTTATCATCCTTTCTGACAGAGTCAGCATCATTTTCCCATGTCACCAAAGCATGGCCTTCAGATAAAGCAACAACAGGCGAACTCACCTCAGAGACAGGTTGCTACTGTACTCTATTTCTAAAACGCAGAAAACATACAGCTTTCTTTCAAATCATGCCATTAGGCTTCTGACTTATTAAGGTGGCTCTTGGTAGCTCAGCATCTCCAATAGGCTCCTGTCCTTCTGTTTCAATTAACTCTTCTGGCCATTAATAGAGTGCCTTCTACCGATTCCTTAAGTGGCATTCTCTTGACATGCCAAATCACCTCCATTATATTTGTGCAATGTTGTCAGCCAAGTTGTGCTTTGAACCAGTTGCAGTTCTATTTTAGAAAACGGCAGCAGTCTCAGAAATTTTCTTTCATCTCTGCTTCACAAAGCATTTTGTGGGTTTTGTGCTCTCCTATCGCAGTTGCAGCTTCCCCTCTCCAGGCAATTGCCAGGTTGTTTGTATTTTCCTTTTGCTTGCAGATATCTTATTTCATCTCTGTCTAAAACTTGCTATTCCTTGGGCAAAAGACAAAAGTGTTTGCTGCTTCCAAATAAATCTGTTTCCTTGCCTAGCTCCCCAGAAAGGAGGGCTTTGTTTATTTATTTTATTGCTTAACACACATCTTTCTTGGCTGCATTGCTTTTCTCTCATGTGCACTGTTCTGTACACAACTGCACAGCCTCGTAATTGGCTAATCCAGCCGGCGGGAATTCCTGGACACTGGGTTGGGTGCCTGAGGCAAGGCAGGAGATTCCAGTCGGGTGGTTGGCTAGTGTCCGGCACTTGCCGGACATATAAGCAACACAGGGCCATGTGGGTTCAGTTCTACCACGTGCAGCTAGAATAAACAGTCTAAACCCTGAACCGTCTCCATGTTATCTGTCGACCAACCAGACACAACAGTGGCGACGAGGGTGGGATCGTGGCAGAACAGCGGAGAAAAGGATGCGCGAGCAGGAAGCGCGTGGAGCGGGAGATTCAAATAGCCGTCAGCAGCACAAAGAGCCTTCAGCCAGCGGCACAGAATCACGGACGGGAAGCAAGAATGGCTCAAGTAGGCTCGGTGAGAGAATTCGACCCCAGACACCCAGAGGACTGGGAGGAGTACGTCAGCCAAGTCGAGGGGTACATGTTAGTGAACGGCATAACTGAAGACCAGAAGAAGGCTGCCGCACTACTGACAATCAGCGGTATACCGGTTTACCGGGTCGCTGTTGGCTTGTGCCAGCCAGCCGCCATTGCCAGTGTGTCTTACACCGAGCTCTTAGCGAAACTCAAAGAGCACTTCACCCCCAAACAATCGGAGCATTTCTGGAGAAGAATCTTCGAGAAAAGGAACCAAAAGCCGGGGGAATCCATAACAGAATTCGTGGCTGCAGTGAGGGAAGCTGCAGTCCGTTGTAAATACGACAATCTGGAGGTGCGAATTAGGGACAAAGTGGTCCTAGGGCTACGCGATGAACAATTGCAAAACAGAATCATCACAAAGCCCACGGGAAACTTACAGGAAGTTCTGGATGAACTACTCACTTAAGAAGCCACGGGGCAATGCAACCCCCCCACAACAGCAATGGCGCAGTGGGAGCCATCAACCAGGAGTGCCTTGTGGACGGTGGGGTGGAGGACTACCCATGGGAGACGGACATCGATGAGATCACCCAGAGATTCGGAAAAATCCCAGCGAGGATGGCCCGATCGGAAGGCGCTGACCGTCCCAGGAGACCACCACTACCACAACTGCACAAATCACCGAGAGAGGCCCCGAACAGACAAAAAGACCCCGAAGCCAAATGTGGAAGCTGTGGGGGAAACGATCCCCATGCCAGCTGCAGGTTCCGGAACGCAAAATGCCAGAACTGCAGAAAAACCGGCCACATCCAAATAATCTGCAGAGGTAGACCACGTGAAAACTTCCACAACATTGACGCCTGGGCCGCAGGTAAGGTAACACCCCGCAAAAGTGGCAAAGAGACCCACAGGCCACAGGCACAGGGCCCTAGCCGGGAAGCGGGGGTGGTCATCAACCAGCTACTGAGCCCCAAACTAAAAATCGAGGTCAGGCTCCAGGGCATCCCCTGCAGAATGGAAGTAGATTCAGGGGCAGCAGTGTCCATCATATCAGGGGATATGCTGACACACATCGAATCCAGAAGCGGGCAACAAGTATCCATTAAACACACAGAAATACCGTTAGCAAACTTCCAGAGGACACCCATCAAAGTGAAGGGAAAGGTCACCATTGACGTCTGTTTCAAGGGGTTTAAAGGGCCATTAGACCTCCTAGTCACTGAGGGACAGAGAACCAGCTTAATCGGTCTCAACTGGTTCGGCCCGTTAGGCATATGGGTCGGGGGAATTAACTCAATACAACAGCGAACCCTAAAATCTGTCTGCGACAGCTACGCAGACGTCTTTGATGGGACATTGGGGAAGTACAGGGGCCACCCATTAATTTTAAACTAGATCCATCAGTAAACCCCATAAGGCTTAAGGCCAGGAGGATCCCCTTCGCACTCAAACAAAAAATTGAGGTGGAGTTAGACAAGTTAGTAGGCCAAGGGGTACTGGAACCGGTAGAAGGGGGCCCCTGGGAGACACCCATCGTCACCCCCCTTAAACCTAACGGGGACGTGAGAATATGTGCCGGCTATAAAGCGACACTAAACCGAGCAATGAAACAGCATGCTTACCCGGTCCCAACAGTGAAGCAGGTTCTTGCGACGATCCAGAATGGCGCCATCTTTGCTAAACTTTATTTGGCGCAGGTGTATTTGCAACTCACAGTTTCCCGGGAAGCCGCGGACGCACAAATGATAGTTACCCACAAGGGGGTGTTCCGAGTTCACAGATTGCAATTTGGCATTGCAGCAGCCCCAGGCATTTTCCAAGAAGTGATGGAGAGGACCTTAAAGGGCATACCTGGGGTGTGCCCTTACTTTGATTATGTATTGATAGCAGGGAAAACTGAGGGAGTCCTGGCTGAGAGATTGGAAAGGGTACTGGGGAGATTTAGAGCTGCAGGGCTCAAATTAAAAAAGGAAAAATTCTCTATTGGGGTAACATCCACTGAATTTTTAGGATACAGGATTGATGCTCAAGGCATACATCCACATGTTTATTGGACCCGTGCCCTTCCTGGCTGGTTTATGCAGCCCGGGAGGGGACACGAGGCTGGTTCCAGGGGGTTATATCTGCCTCTTTGAGTGAGGGTAGCTTCCCCGCCACCTTGAAGGAGGCGGTGGTGAGACCTCTCCTCAAGAAGCCTGCCTTGGACCCAGCTGTGTTAAATAACTTTCGTCCGGTCTCCAACCTTCGCTTTCTTGCGAAGGTTGTTGAGAGTGTGGTGGCGCATCAGCTCCCTCTGGTTCTGGATGAAGCGGTTTATCTAGACCCGTACCAATCGGGCTTCAGGCCCGGGTACAGCACGGAGACGGCATTGGTCGCTCTGGTGAATGATCTCTGGAGGGCTCGGGACAGGGGATATTCCTCTGTCCTAGTCCTATTAGACCTCTCAGCGGCTTTCGATACCATCGACCATGGTATCTTGCTGCGGCGTCTCAGGGGATTGGGAGTGGGAGGCACGGTCCTTCAGTGGTTCTCCTCCTATCTCCTGGGACGCTTGCAGTTGGTGTTGGCAGTGGGGCAGAGGTCGACCCCAAGGTCTCTCATTTGTGGAGTTCTTCAGGGGTCGGTCCTCTCGCCTCTCCTGTTCAACATCTACATGAAACCGCTGGATGAGATCATTCGTGGTTTTGGAGTTGGGCATCATCAGTATGCTGATGATACCCAGCTTTTCATTTCGACCCCAAACCACCCCAGTGATGCCCTCGACGTAATGTCCCGCTGCCTGGAGGCGGTTCGGGTCTGGATGGGGAGGAACAGGCTTCGACTCAACCCTGACAAGACCAAGTGGCTGTGCGTACCGGCATCTCGGGATATTCAGGATATCCCATCTCTCTCTATGGGGGGTGAGTTATTACCCCCTGTAGATAGGGCTCGCAACTTGGAAGTCCTCCTAGATTCACAGCTTTCTCTAGAAGACCATATAGTAGCTGTGACTAGGGGGGCCTTCGCCCAGGTTCGCCTGGTGCACCAGTTGCGGCCCTATCTAGACCGGAATGCCTTACATACGGTCACTCACGCCCTCGTGACCTCTCGTCTGGACTACTGCAACGCTCTCTACATGGGGCTACCCTTGAAGACCACTCGGAGGCTCCAGCTGGTACAGAATGCAGCCGCGAGAGTTGTGTTGGGAGTTTCCCGACACTCCCATGTTACACCTCTGCTCCGCAAGCTGCATTGGCTTCCAGTTGTCTTCCGGGTGAGATTCAAGGTGTTGGTAATGACCTACAAAGCCCTACATGGCATGGGTCCGGAATACCTTGGGGAGCACCTGCGGCCGGCGTCAACTTCCCTCCACCCAGTACGCTCCCACAGAGAGGGCCTCGTCAGGGTGCCACCGGTCAAAGAATGTCGACTGGTGGCCCCCAGGGGGAGGGCGTTCTCTGTGGGCGCGCTGGATTTATGGAACCATCTTCCGGTCGAGCTTCGGATGGCGCCTGACCTCCGCTCCTCCGGCGCGATCTCAAAACCTACCTTTGAACAAGCTGGCCTGGCCTGATGGGATGGGGTTGGGTTTTATTAATCTGTTTTAATCTATTTTTAATGTGTTTTAACTTATTCATGGGCATTTGTTTAATCGTTTTTAATTTTTCTATCTTGTTTTTTAATATGTATTGCCCTGTTCACCGCCCTGAGTCCTCCGGGAGAAGGGCGGTATACAAATAAAATTATTATTAATAACAATAACAATAACAGTAACAGTAACAGTAACAGTAACAGTAACAGTAACAGTAACAGTAACAATAACAATAACAATAACAATAACAATAACAATAACAATAATAATAATAATCCAATGGAGGAGAAAATAAAAGCAATCAAATCAGCCCCGGCACCCAAAAATAAGGCAGAGCTACATGCATTTTTAGGTCTCATAAACTTTTATCATACATTCCTACCACATAAAGCGACCATAGCAGAACCACTACACAGGCTACTTGACAAGAAAACCACCTGGCTGTGGCAGGAACAACACAAAAGAAGTTTTCAAACACTGAAGGAGATACTTTCCAGTAGGTCCACAGTCACCCACTTCATCGAGGGTAAGCCAATATACCTGGCATGTGATGCATCACCATACGGGGTGGGGGCAGTGAGCAGTCATATGGATAGTAAGGGGGAACAAAGGCCAATAGCATATTATTCCAGAACTCTGACCAAGGCAGAGAGGAATTATGCACAAATTGACAAAGAAGCATTAGCAATCGTGGCAGGTGTGAAAAAATTCCACGATTACCTTTACGGCAGGAACTTCACAATATTCATGGACCACAAACCTCTCAGGTCTTTTCACAACCGACAAACAGACCCCCCAGATAATGTCACCAAGGATGCTGAGATGGTCAATATTCCTATCAGCATATACATTTTCCATCAATTACCGACCGGGGAAAGAAATGGGCCATGCAGATGCCTTAAGCAGGCTAGCCCTACCTGACACAGACACAGACCCAGCACCAGTGGGACAAATCCTCACATTAGAAGAACTCCCAGAATGCCCACTAACAGCCAAAGATATTGCCATTGCCACCAGCAAGGATCCAGTACTAAGCAGAGTAGCAGCTTGGGTCCAAGGGGGGTGGTCAAGGGAAAGCCCAGATCCACAATTCCAGCCATATTTCAGGAGAAGGGACGAAATGTCATCACACTTAGGGTGTTTACTATGGGGGAACAGGGTAATAGTGCCAGAGAAACTTAGAGACAAGGTCGTCTGCGAATTACACGAAGGGCACCCGGGTATCGTACGCATGAAAGCTCTGGCCAGGAGTCACCTGTGGTGGCCAGGGTTAGACAAGGCAATCGAGGAAAGGGTAGCAGGGTGTTATCAATGCCAGAAGTCAAGGCCAGAACAAGCCCACACACCAGTACACAGGTGGGAGGCGACACACAACCCCTGGTCCTGAATACATATATATTATGCAGGGCCTTTCCAGGGTCAGACATTCTTAATAGTAGTAGACAGCTATTCCCAGTGGTTAGAGGTAGTGCCTGTTAAGAGCACGACGTCAGCAAAGACAATACAGGTCCTGAGGGGACTCTTTGCCACTCATGGGTTACCTGACATAGTTGTATCTGACAATGGCCCTCAATTCACATCTACTGAATTTCAGGATTTCCTCAAGGCCAACTGGATTAGGCATGCAACATCGGCACCCTTCCACCCCTCCAGCAACGGATTGCAAGAAAGGAACGTGAGGACAACCAAAGACGCACTGCGCAGGATTATTGTTGGGGACTGGCACCAAAAACTGGCCCAGTTTTTGCTGGCACAACACACAACACCGTGCACAGCAACTGGGAAAAGCCCAGTGGAAATAAGGAGGGGCAGGAGACTGACAACCAAATTAGATAGACTCCACCCAGATAGGATAACAGCTGAAACTGTACAGGACTGCTCGGCCAGATCATTGAGCATTGGGGATTTAGTGTGGGCCAGGAACTATGGCCAAGGGGATAAGTGGACACAGGGGGTGGTAATAGACAAGCTGGGGCCGCTATCGTACATCATAGAGGGGGAAGGGGAACGCCAGGTCAGGAGACACATTGACCAACTCAGGAAAAGGGCCCCTGAGAACACCCCACTGGCACCCAGAGAGACTCAGCCATCGCAAAACCACACACACTACGAACCACTCCCATCTCCAACATCAACACCCCAACCTAACCCAATGGGCAGGGCTGGACCAACAGAGGCCGGATCACCAAGGTCCACTACAAGGGGGTCAGAGTCTACAGAACCAGCCACAGAGACAGTGCCAAAGGATCCCACAGGAACATCGCAACCAGTGGGGCACCTGCAGAGGGGGGAGTTGCCACAGCCCACAAGGCCAATCCAGGAGAGAGAGACTAGGCCGGACAGTCCACCAGGGAGATACCCTGTCAGAGAACATAGACCTCCGGCATATCTAAGGGACTATATAAGGAAATAATCAAAGAGACTTCGGAGACCTGGGTATTAGGGGGTCCACAATTGGGGGGGAAGGGGTGTTCTGTACACAACTGCACAGCCTCGTGATTGGCTAATCCAGCCGGCGGGAATTCCTGGACACCGGGTTGGGTGCCTGAGGCAAGGCGGGAGATTCCAGTCGGGTGGTTGGATAGCGTCTGGCGCTTGCCGGACATATAAGCAACACAGGGCCATGTGGGTTCAGTTCTACCACGTGCAGCTAGAATAAACAGTCTAAACCCTGAACCATCTCCATGTTATCTGTTGACCAACCGGACACAACATGCACGTTTTTTTCTTTCTATTTAGTGTGGATTTTAACTGCCAGGAACTGTTGCAGGTTCTAATAACTATGGCTTCTCAATGATTTTACTTCATTTGGAAAAATAATTCCCCTTGATAGATAAAAATAATAGGCCCAATCCCATCTTTTCTTTGAATGCACAACCTAAGAGCACTTCTGTGATCTAAGCTCTGTGTCAGAATCCATTTATATTCCATTCCTAAATCCCTATCTGTGTACCCCTAAATCTCACCCCTCACTGGATTCTGCCATTCCCAAGGAGGAGGAGATGTTAATTGACCATCCCTATCCATTAGATGCAAGGTTGTTTATTCAGCCTGCCTGGAGGTCATCATCCAAGACCAGGGGAAGAACCTTTGAACTGAGAAGAACAAAGAAAGAGGGAGGGGGAGAGATTCTGGTTTGTATCTCCGATTGGAATCTGAAGGGGAGGAAGTAAATGTCGTAAAGGCATGGAAGATCTCTTTTCCCATGGAAGGTTTTGACACCTGAACCTTAATTGATCCGGGACTGACCAAATGGACTGAGGAGAGGGTTGTTTTTTTTTACTCGGTGACACTTTAAAAGTATCAATCTGCAACATAGGTTCCAGATCCTGTCTAGATTATCCACTGACAATCATGTTTTAGTAAAAGTTCCTGCTTGGACAATCCTGTCTCCAAGAGTTCTTCTTTCCTAAGACGTGGATTGGGGTGGGTCCTGACACTTTGTTTCACAGGAAGGCTTGAAAAATGCTCCTATGAGGGTAGGCAACTTGTTGATCCTAGGCCTCTTTCACATAGTGTGCAGAGCCCCCACTGAGCATTGTGTGGCTGAAAATCAGCCTCTGGATCTCTAAGCCCTTTTAACCAGGAATCATAGGAAAAAAGCAGGATGAGTCTGTAAGTGGGCTTAAAATAGAATATGACAGCGTTTCTCAACCTGGGCAACTTGAAGATGTGTGGACTTCAATTCCCAGAATTTCCTAGCCAGCCTTGCTGGCTGAGGAATTCTGGGACTTGAAGTCCAGAGATCTTCATGGTACAATGGTATATGAAACTAAGCTTTTTTTCCTCTCTAAAGTCCATGAAAAAGATATATGAAGGAACCAATTCTGACTGCTTCCTCCAATGTCAGCCTATCACTTTTACATTATTGCCTGTGGCAAAAAGAAGCTAACTATGTCCCTGAGCATCAACTAGTTTATCCCTCCTCTACACAGGAAAATGCAGATGCAGGCTTGTTATCTTTAGAAACACCTATCCTGGTTTCCCCTTTAATAACTATGTGTACCTTCAAAGAAACATTGATTCTAATCTCTTGCACAACTCCCTAGAAGCCCAAATAGGTAATGTTCCCCATATTTCAACCCTTCCTTCCTACTTGATTGTCTTTGCATGCTTTTTGATGTTGACCCAATTCATCCAAGAACATCAGCCATATGTCATTCTGTGCATTCTCAAACTTTTTTTCTATTTAATAGACTGATTTACAAGTTAAGGATGCCCAGCAATTTCAGAAGAGATACAAGTAGGTTGTAGAAGAATTCTCAAGTCACTGATTTTTTTCTTACATGGAAATAACCCTGTTGTGTGTTTTTTGTTTGCTTTAACTTTGTTTTAAACTAATGCAAAATGATTGTATTAGCTACTTTAACTTCTAGGTTTGTTTGAATAAAGGAGAAGTTACATGACATTTTAAGGGGTAAAAGCAGAAATATGGCAGATCCATCAGCTGCCTTGTACGATTGATAAAGTAAATGCGACTCAGCAGCTGTAAGAATTTATTTCAAGAATCTTTCTACACTGTATGAAAGACGCACGGAATGAATTATTTTGTGAACAGAAAAGAGGGTTCAGGACGGCACTAGCACACAAATCAGTTTCCATCAACTTCTCTATAGGCTTTCGCTGTGAATCTGCTTTAGCTGATGTGCAATCATGAAGGACTAAACTGCTAATCATATCTAGACAGCATGGTCAAATTAAACTCTCTCTGTGTGTGTGTGTGTGTGTGTGTGTGTGAGTGTTTGTGTGTGTATGTGCTTGTGTGCTTTGCTTCAATGAATTTTAATTATATTTGACTATTTTCATAAAAAAACAACCATTCTTTGCTGCTGCACTGCAATTTTGTTCTGAGGATTTTATCATGCAATCCAGATGGCATAGATGGGAAGGGGGAATTACATGTTGTTGTTTTTTTTAAAAAATGTTTTGGTCATAGAAATTAAAACAAACACAGATGCATGCGTGGAAAACAGTCTTTCAATATAAATCAAGAACCATTGCCAAATTCCCTTCTCATGGATGCACGAAGAGCATTCTTCACAAAGTCCTACCTCAATTCTATAAGCAGTTATTACCCAATTAAAGATACCAACAGACTACTTCTGCCATCTGTAAGGACAGTTACTGTGGTATATGCAAGCATAACTAATATTCCATTGCGTGAGATCCTGGCTAATAGCTGATTCTGAAAGTACTTATTTCTTTTTGCCTTTCCCAAGTGGAGCATTTTAAGGCATGTATTATGAAAGAGAAGTAATCTAAACCCTTATCTTGAGATACGTTATAGATTGCACAGGTTAAATCAATACTTTTTACATTGCACGTTTCTACAATGCAATAGTGAACCTATTTTTGTTTTTTAAAGAAATTTGATTGACTTTGTGCATATTATTTTCTTTCTTTTTATTACTTGCCATATGTTTTGTGAATCTTTTGGGGGGGGGTTAGAAAACAATATAAATGTTTCTTTAAATATTGTTCTTTATAAACCACCCTAATTTCTTGTGTTACATTGTTGCATTGGAGAATGCCAAAAGGCTTCTCAAAGCAGTCCCATTTTGCTTTAGTTGTGATGTTCCTAAATTATTGCAATGATCATAATTGGAACAGAGCTATAGGGAGCCTGAGAGATGGCAGGGAGGTCCACAAATTATGTATGTGGGTTGTGGGTTCAGTATACTATTTTTGTCTAGAAGCTAGGCATGTCTACTACTCAAAAGGGCATTAATCATATGTGCAATTTGAGGCCAGTAGCTGGCTGCTGTTTTCTGAACTTATTTGTGAACCCAAACATAGTTACACTGTATACTGCATGTTATTTGCATTGATGCAGCCAACAACTAAAATTAAGTACATACAAAAATATATTCATTAAATAACTAGAAATAGCCCAAAAAGGCATTTCAGATTGACTGTTTCCAGTTATAGGTAGTCCTATGTAAGTGTCTTCTACCAAGAATCCATATATTTTTCTCTATATGATTTATGAAGAAGTACACATAGTTTCATGTATAACTGTTCCTATCATATATATATGTTATATCCTTGTTCTTCTATCTGGAATATATGTTTCAAATCTCTCTCTCTCTCTCTGTCTCAATCATATCTCTCTCTCTCTCTTTCAGGGTTTCTATCTCTATTTCTATCACCTTTATCTCTTATAATCTCTATCTCTGACTCATCTCTGTCTTTCTGTCTGTCTCTGTCTATCTCTCTGTGTCTATCTATCATCTGTATCTATATCATCTATATATGTATTTATATTGATAGATGATAGGTAGATAGATAGATAGATAGATAGATAGATAGATAGATAGATAGATAGATAGATAGATAGATAGATAGATAGATAGATAACAGCCCCTTTACCTGGCAAAATTGTAAGACAAAGTAGCCTTACAATTTCTAAATGTTTCCTGAGCATAAAAGACATTTTATTGAGAGGGGACTGCTGAATGCAATGTTTTACAGCATAGGGCCAATCACTGCCTCCCACAAAATACCATCAAAGCAGACTGTGTCTACTTTACATATCCCTAATAGTTATTTTTTTCCCCAGATATCACAAGGCAGATATAGTTTCATATGTAAATATGTGCACCTTTTCATGAAGCCTATGGAGAAAAAATATATGCAGATGCTTGATGGAATCAGAGTGCATATCAAACAGCATATAAAGAAATACCTACATACACTGAAAAAATGGAATCTTAAAATAAATGCTTTCTGCTGCAAAAAGAGAGTGGAGTAAACCTGAGGCTGGAAAAATGAAAAATTCATATAAATGAAAGTTGACAGATTCCTTTGTGCCAATATTCAAGACAATTTCTTCCATTATAGCCACAATATCAGAGATCACTTGAAAAGCATAGCACAAGGAAGACAATGGAGAGAACTTGAAGATATTCCAGTTATAGATGTTTATGTTGCCTACAAAAAACAAGCACACTTTCTGAAATTGAAGGAAGGCTCTATTTTTTTCAGCAGGTTTCTTGTAGCTCTTACAAAGAAAACACAACTCATAAATAATTCCTGGCAATATTTTTTTAATGTAATCTTTGTCTAAACTGGGACAAAATATGAAGGTGAAGATTGAGTCATAGAGGTTAAGAATACCTGCCATTTTTGAAGACCTTCCTGTCACTCACAAACCTTTTTTGAAAAGTGCTGAGGACAATATTTACATAATGTGCTTCTGAGTTTTGAACAGGCTCTCCTGACCTACCAAGGTTCAAATCACCAAACTGAAGCTTACACACCTGCCAAAGCTCCTAAAGTTTCCCCAGAGCTTCTAAAATAGAGATGAGAATTGTGAATCCATGCTATCAGGCTTTATATTGTTCCATGATTTACATAAAGAAAGGTAAAAGTAAAGGTTTTCCCTGTCAGTCATGTCTGACTTTAGGGCACGGTGCTCCACTCAGTTTCATGGCTGAAGGAGCCAGTGTTGTCCAAAGACAATTTCTGTGGTCATGTGGCCAGTATAGCTATATGCCAAAGGCACACAGAATGTTGTTACTTTCCCACCAAAATGGTATCTAGTGATCTATTTGCATGCTTTTGAACTGCTAGGTGAGCAGGAGCTGGGGTGGAGCCTGTTGTGTGGAGCTCAGATCTCAAACCGGATCTCAAAACTCTCCAGCTGACAAGCTCAGTGTCTTTAACCACTGAGCTATCATGCTCCTTGATTTACATGAGGATGAGCTTAAATATCCATTTTATGTATAAGAGAGGAATCCATTTCACTATAGATACTGCTAAGACCATATAAGAGAGTTTTCCATAGCAGATCTATGGAATATGGCAATAGCACTTTACAACCCTCTCTAAGTGGTTTACAGAGTCAGCATATTGCCCCCAACAATCTGGGTCCTCATTTTATCGACCTCGGAAGGATTGAAGGCTGAGTCAACCTTGAGCTGGTGAGACTCGAACTGCCAAACTGCTGGCAGCTGGCAGTTAGCAGAAGTAGCCTGCAGTACTTCATTCTAACCATTGCGCCACCATGGATGCAAGCACGATCTCTATCTATATCAAGATGTACACAGGCTGGAAAGATTGTTTTTCCAAGAAGGAGAAAAAAAGCCTTTCTTTTTTAAAAAATTGAGGTTTTTGTTTCTTTCAACATTAGATTTTTTTGAAGAGTACAACCTCTCCTAGAACATCTAGGAATTGCCTATGTCTTAAGTCATCATGTTGTATGAACAAATAATTGTAGGAAGTATCAAGTAAAAGCCTTTTCTCTTTAAAGAGTCTCTTATTCTCCCCCCCTCCCCCCAAAAAGGAAAAAAAACCCTCTTGGCCTCTTCCTAATGTTTATGAAGAAAATGTACCTTTTGTCATGATCTGCTCAGCAAATGATCTGTTTGATACTTTTTAAGATGAAATCATTAGGAAAAAAAAATGCCAGACTTTGCCACAATTCAACAGAAACAGTTAAATGGAGCAGAGCTGCCCTAATCAATTAATTCTGTAGATGCATCTATGTGCATAAAAGGTATCATGTGAACAATTATGTGAGTAAATTATAATAACTGCTTAATTGCAATGGCCTTTACTTCTTCCAAGGTGTTTGTGATGGAAAAAATGAAGCCTTGAAGGGAAAATATCCTAAGAAACTGAGAAAATTATCATGCTGTGGGGCTTTCCAATGCCAGGTGTTCAATTATGCATTTATAAACAGTAGCCAATTCCAAGTGTCTGCTACAGAATATATTTTCTTACAAATACAGCTGATGTTGTACACCAGCTGACTGCAAAGCTGACAACTTTGTCTAATATAACCAGAACTCAATGAAAGTGACTGTCTTCATCCTTGGATATACCTGTCCAGCTGGGGATGGACAAATATGCTGTTATCTCACTTCCCTGGGAAAATGTGTGTTATTATCCATCAGAAAACTCCTACTGTATATCCTATATTCAATAAAGGATACACAAATAATTGGGAGGAAATTGAATTCAAATGCTATGACAATCTTTTCTCACTACAACCTGGGATACGTCTTCAGATGGAGTCCTGAGTACCATCAGTGATAGATGATGGACATAGGCAATAAACTAGTATATTGGATTGGAATATTAGTTCTCACAGTTGTATTTTGAAAGGAGCAATTGGTCAACAGTGGCATGGGGAATAAAGGGGGGAAATGTACAACAATTAAAAAGAGATTGACACATTGTAAGATTTTCCTGTATTGCTTCTATTGAGTATTGTACATCCAAGAAAGCTAGTATTGCAACTAAACATACTTTGTTCCTACCAGTCTTCTTTTCATCTACTGAAATAGAATTTGCTATATAAATTCTTTTAGTAATAATAATTTATTGATTGCCATATGGCCACATCAGAATACAAAGTACAGAACAATAATAAGGTGTGTGACAAAATAGAGTAAAAGGCAGAAGTAAAAGGGAATACAAATCATATTTTCGTATCATCCCTATATAATGCCTATAATGCTGCTTGGGGTGTGTGTGAAAGCCCTAATAAGCAGGCATATACATAGAATGAAGGCTACTGCTAAGCTTGTAAGCCGCCCTGAGTCTTCGGAGAAGGGCGGGATATAAATGGAATTAAAATAAATAAATAAATAAATAAACCTCAATCAGATTTACATATGCAGTTCTCAGTTGTACAGTTTTCTTCAGATAAGGAGCTGTGTTATATCAGTTGGGTTCTGACCACACATGAAATGTACTCTTTTAATGTATGGATCCCAACAGGCCATTCATCTAAGTGTCATCCAAGATATTGATCAGTCTTTCTTATACAGTTGGCTTACAAATAATATATGAGCTGTGTCCTGTATTTCTTTAGAAATTCTTTTAAATGAGAGAGGTTTTGGCAACATTCACATGGGTGATATTCTTGCTCTTATTTAATTCCCAGGTTCCCATGTTTAGTTTTGTTTTTTGTAAATCTGCAGATTCCCGATGTCCCCCACTTGAATTCCATCTGAAAGGAAAGCATGGGGGTATTATTATCACAGCTAGGGAGAGCCCACCTGATTTCTTGGTTTAATAGAAAATCCCAAAAGGTCCCTTGTGCTAAGCCTGCCAGATTTGCACTTGATGAGGCAATATGTCTCAATGTGGTTATTTGCTCTACTTCCAGAAAGCACAAAAATGAACTACTTCACCATGAGAAAGACCATCTAGGCCTGAACAAAAGCCATTTGTATGTAATGGTAAGTGAGAATGACTTTGGGAGATAGAGGGAAGAGTTGCAGCCAGGGCAATGTTTGGATAAAAGGCAGCTTACCCAACAGAAGGAATGAGGGTACGGCAAAAAGGACCCTCCCTAATTTCTTGGCCTGTAAAGGCGACAGGAGAGAAATGTACTTCCAAACTTGCAATACTATGTTACAGTATTGTAGAATTAGTAAAGTAGAATTAGGTGATCTGGATGTGCTTCCTGTCTGGAGCAGAGTTAACATTGTGCAGAATGCAAACCAAACTGCTATAGCTATTTCTTAACTTTTGTACATTGTATTTTTATTGTATTTATTGCCCTGTACACCGCCCTGAGTCCTTCGGGAGAAGGGTGGTATAGAAATTAAATAATAATAATAATAATAATAATAATAATAATAATAATAATAATAATAATAATAATAATAATAATAATTATTATTATTAAGCACATTGATTTGTGCTTTAAATTGTAAGCTGCCCTGAGTCTTCGGAGAAGGGCGGGATATAAATGGGATTAAAAAAAAAATAGCTACCCCTCCATTAAGGTTGTGCAATATGTCATAGAGATACTTCAGTGGAATATTTCCTTGCATCTTCACCAAAGCAAAGCAAATGATCTCTTAATGATCTGCTGAGCTCCCAGTTCTCTCCAGTTCTCCTAAACAGACTGAAGCTCCAACTGTGGACTCCTTTATAGATGTGCACACAATCAATGCATACAGATAAGGAGATCACTGCTCATATCTGCCTCCCCTATTGCCTTGGAAATGGTCTCCAACCAAGCCTGTTTTAGGCACAGGCAAAAAAGGTCCAATATGGAAATACTTACAATCAGGGTAGGCAGTACCAACTTATCTCAAAGCTGATTAAACATGTATCATTAGAGATAAGGAAAAAAAATACAAAATGCAGGAATGCTAAGGATAATGAGGAAGGAAAATCCAGATCTTTGTTAGTCAGGGATATGAAATGTTAGCTATAAATGTTGGGTGTTCCTTCTCCAGACTTTGGTTTTGCTCTCTCTATGTGACTATGTGGCACATGAATGGACTATATGCTCTTAAGCAGAGTCAATACAGTTAAACAGCATTAATGGGTTATGGAATACAGGCAGCAGAACAAAATGCTCAATTAAAGTTTCTTATAAAATGTAGGGTGAATCTGTGAGTTTATGGAAATGTAAGGTAATAAGTTAACACACCAAAGTGAAGTACCCTCAGTATGTGAAACACCCCTGGTTACCTCTATAAGGAAGCATTAATAAAGAATTAAAACTGCCATTATTATTTTTTTAGAAAACTGTAGACTGGGGTCTAAGAGGCCTTTCATTTGCTAGAACCAGTTGCTGGTTCCTATAAAAATAATAGTTTCCCAAAAGAGTATATCATGACAGGAAAGGAAAGATCACATGTTCTGTTCCACAAAACTTCAAAACATTATATGGAAACAATGCAGAGTAGATCCTAGTCATAATATGTTGTCCTAGCTAGTTTAATTGTAGTAATTCTTTAAATATTATTCGTTCTGTCCTTATTTAGAATTACACATTAGTTACTGTTACAGATTTATTGCTATTCTCCCTAGATAAAGACTATCTATGCAAATACTGGTAAATTTGTGCTTCTTTATGTGTCCCTGTGTAAAAACAGCTTAATACTTATTAACCAGGGACCTGTCAATTAACTGCATATATAACTGTGAATTGATTTTTTTCACTCTCTGTTTTGAAAATATTTTCACATCTGATTCTCCCATAGGTGTCAGCATTGCATAAATTATTTTTTATGAAAACATGTTTATAAAGAGAAAGCTCTCCATCCAGTCTTTCTATTTGCTGCTTGAGAACCTTACCACACATCTCAGACATTCGTGCAAACTCTGACAGCCAACCTCCTTATGGATGGGGACTGCAAGATGATATTCACCTATCAGAGATCAAATTTCATTGGTCTCTTTAGAACTGAGAGGGATTCACACACTCTGCTTCCCCAATACAGAAATGGAAGAGGCTTACTATGCTTTTCAGCCTCAATTCAGAACTATTTTCTGACATAAGCCGTCTTAAGAAAGGAGGTGGCTTGGGTCATCTCAGAAAATATATCTTGCTGAGCTTTGTTCCATTCTAACAGCAACCCCAGCACCAAAGACTGCATCAGTGCCTGGCATAACCTTTCCCTTCCGGTGGCTGGTTGTTGCCTTAGGCAACAACATTGTTCTGGACTTCTGGACTGCTGGACTGCTTTGTTCTTTTCAGGCCAGCAATTTCTGATTGAACCTATTATGGCTATTAAGTTAATGGATAACCCTGAACTCCAGAAGATCAGGCACCATTCAACCTTTCCATTTCCCAGTGGAAACTTTTAATTTTTGTCCATGCTGGAAGAAAGATGCTGCCCTTGCTTTCCACTTTCTGCCCAGAGTTGCAAAATGTCTTGTCCCATCTTTTTTAAAATCATCTTTAACTTTGATTATATAAATGTTGCTACTTTGTTTTTATGAAGCTGGGCTATCTGTTCTTCCTTACTGCAAAATTTCTATGGATGTACTGAAAAATTTAGGAATAACAGCATAATAACTGATTGCTTTAATTAGTGGAGCAACAAAGCAAGGAAGAAACCATACAGGGGTTGGGGGGAAGTCTCTGTGTCGATGTCAAAGGAAACAGTGTGGAAGAGGGAATGGAGGCATCCATATTGCCAAATGTTTGTGAAAACAAAGGCAAGGCAAGGCAAGGCACAGGAAGTAGTGAGGAAAAAGGTAAAGTAGGTATCAATTGACAGCTCACACCAGAGCCAGCTAGTGAGACTTGCCTTTCCTGCATGACTGGAAAGAGCAAGAAGCAGAGGAAGACCATGTCTTGGTGGTCCTAATCTGGACTAAGCACTAGTTCAGCCCTATTATCAACCTACTGAATCCAGACTGGAATCTCTAAAGAGGGCTTAAAAGGGGACTGGGGGCAGCATTCAAGATGTGCAGCTCTGATTTCTGAGTTAATATTCTAAGCATTATATGTTGAAATACTTTGGTACTTCAGTTAAGCATCCTATTAAGACCCAAAGGTGCTGGACTTTCTTTTTTCTATTTGAAGACATTTCGCTTCTCATCCAAGAAGCTTCTTCATCTCTTGGATGAGAAGCAAAATATCTTCCAAGAGGAAAAAAGAAAGTCCAGTTGCCTCATGAAAAAGCACCTTTGGGACAATCATAATCCGGATGACTGAAAATCTCCATAGACATAGACTATGGAAGCTTATTTATGAGAGACAGGGAAACTTTCCAAAATAAAGTATATATTTCTCATACATTTCTCACCTTTACATCAGATATGCCAACTGAATCCCAGTTCAAGACATAGTCTACAAAACATCAGAAGTAAGAATATAGACATTTTTAAGTTTGGCACTTTTAAATGTTTTTGAATGTCTGGCACTGCCTTGCATATTAACACCTGCTAGGTTAACTTGATTAGATAATTTTTTTGAAACATTTAAATGTCAAATAATAATACAATTTGACTTTGAAATAACTTGATTTGCTGACTTCTGTTGCTAAGGGAACTTCTCTGTTTTGGCGACATTTCTGTACCCTGATTTGGGGGATGGACTACTCATAGGGCAGATGTTTGCTGGAGTATGCTACATGGTTCCATAAGTCATTTGGTCGCATTCAACTGGATTTTTCTGCAAACAGATGGGCATATCATTTTTTCTTACCCTTTATACAGAATCCAATTTATCCATTCTCCCCATCAGACTTGAAAATAGTTTCAAATGGGAGGAAGTGAAAAAAAAAAGAAATCTTGTTGCAGCAATAGAAACAGATTGTATGGTTATATTATTGGATGTGAGACAGAATAGACTAGCAACTCAAATGTGTATCAACTCAAGTTGCCATATAAAATATTTACTGTATGATCTTCCCCTGGGGGAAAAATAGCCAATATAATTAATTTCCTTATCCCATTATTTTCTCTTCCAGCTCCAACTTGTGGTGAAATTTGTTGTATTGTTCTTACATCGGAAATTTCCTTACACATTCTCGTCTAGTTTGCAGTTCTGTCAAAATATCCATAAACATTGTCACATTTCAGAGCACATACTTTTTTGTCATGCAAATTGTTCAAGTCCAGCTAAATATTTATTCTTGAAATCTGGTAGAAAAAAGAGCTGAAAATCAAGAAACTTCTATTTGTAACTTGATTCTAAAATGGTTTGCTTCTTGAATACATTGTCTGTCATGTTTTTCTTTGCAATACATGTTAAGCAGATATCACTAAAATAATAAAAATGGAAATTTCTATAATTTCAATATATATCACTAAACCAGCCAAACATATCTTAAGTGGGTTCAGTACAATGAGATAGGATTTAGATGGGAAAAAATAGAACAAAATAAAATCAGGTTCTTCTACATTTATCATGAGAAGAACCTGAAATAAACTTGAGTACCCAATCATTAAATAATGATAATTTTGGATACAGCAGCTACATTTTATGCTTCATGATTTTCTTTTTGTGAAAATAGAGAAATGAATCTCTACAAATTAACACTAAATCTGTGCTAATATATAAAATGTAACCAAAATGTAAAGTATATATTGTACTTTATGGTTCAAAACCTATATTTGTTTATGGTTCATGTAATGTATTCTAGCTATATGGTCATGGAAATTTAAAAACTTAATGGAACTATTGGAACATAGGTTTTGCTTGAATTACGTTTTAGTGAGAGACTTATTTTAAAATTCCAGGAGTAGACCATGGAAATTCAGCATGGCATTATAGACAATGAATTCATATAGCAACTATATTAGAAAATCATTAATAGTTTAAATTATGGATTATTATATGAAAGAAACCCTGGATGTGTTCAGATGTTTTCCTTAGCTTATTGTGAAATTAATTCTATATATGGATAATAACTGTACCTTTCTAATTTTCCTCTTTAAAAGAATCACATTATTCCATCACAGCAAACAACAATCAGATTAGGAAGCATGTTTGTTGCATTAAAAATGGGCATTTCAATTTTGCATAATAGAATTGTTTAATGGATTTTTAAGCGAGCTCATTGTATAAGTTGCAATTACTTTTTTAAAATAAGTGTATTGAAGTTTTAGTTGTAATAATAAAATCAAATACAAGCTAAACCTGAAGAAAAAGTGATAGAAAGAAAGAATAAAAGGTGAAAGAAAGGAAAAATTGAACAATAAAAAATGAAAAATAGATATTTAAAGAAGTAACTTTGATCCTCATCACAGCAAGTATAAACAAACTTAATAACTCTTCACACCTTATAAGGTTACAAATAATTATTTCTCTTTGTTCCATAACCCATCGTTTATACACATGGAAATCCATAAATCATCAACTTTCCAATTCCGGTGTTAGCAAAAAGTCCATAAAGGATTACCAGAGCCTTACAGAAACACGCCTTATTTTAACCTTGGTCAAAGAAGCCAACTGTATGTATTTTTTTCTCCCAGATATCATTCCTGACACTGTAGTTTCTGACTTATGATCCATTCTTCAAAAAGCTACTGAAATATTTCCAATGTCATAATATTTTTTGTCATTTTGTAAATTATCATACTAAGCAAAAACAAAAGGCAAGCTTTCACATTTTTTTCCTTTTCCTTTACTACCTAAACTCTTTGGTCCCCTCTACTGTTCAAATTCTAAAATCATAAAGACTCAAATTTCTGTTATGATTTATGGTAGACAAAATAATTTTGTATATATGAAAAGACATGCTTGTGTGTGTCTTTGTGTCTCTGTCTGTGTGAATTTCAAAACCTTATAGTAAAAGTCCTAATATTCCAAACATATCTGGTCTCTTCATTCCTTTGTAACTTTCTTACTGAGCTTTTTGCCATTCATTTTCAATTATTTAAATAATTAAGCTTACATACATTTCTTCCTTTAATTCAAGAATGAAGGTAAACTTTATTAAGGTGGCTATTCAAATATGTCATTTTGAAGATCTCTATTAGCCTTAATATAGATAAATATATAATTTCCGAAAATGTTTATAAAGAGAAGTTAGTAAACTCCATGGCCTTTAAAAGGCTCCATTAGAGTTGAGAACATGATGGCTTTCTTTTTTCTCTTGGTATGCAAACAGCAAAAATCCACTGTCTTACAGTCTCCTCACAAGGACCAACCATCTGGAATATACATGGGTGAAGATAGGACTGATCTATTTGCCAATTTTTTGGACTTTGCTGTAGTCATAATGTCCACTCATTTGGAAATGTGCCATTTGCCATTCCTGCCTTGGACATTTTGACATAAGCTGATCAGAAAAAGCAGCCATCCAGAGCATACCTGGGTGATCTCCCATCTTCTCCTTATCCAGAGAAGTTCCACAGCACTGATTTACTCACTGGTTTCTTGGGTTTTGCTGCTCATTTGGAAATATACTAGTTTGTCATTCCTCTCTTGGAATTCTTGGCATAAGATGCAATTTCCATCATATTCACAAATAGCTTAAATCCAGAATAAGCCACTGAGGGTTCTCCTCCTTCTCCTTCTCCTTCTCCTCCTCCTCCTCCAAATGCAACAACAATAGCCAGCAAATCTGCATGGAAGAAAAGGCATTTATTTTCCCAGAGTCCTTAGCTAATTTAGCTTCTGACAAATAATAGATAATAATAGATGTTTATTGTAATGATAATAAATAATGTCTTCCTTGAAAACCAGGATGTCCTGATGCTACTTTGACAAATGGCAGAAGGAAATGACCTCAGATTATCAATCTCTTGGAGAAAAAGCAGGCAAATGATGGTCCTAGAGGAAACAGAGGGAGCAATGTGTCTACATATTAATGTTCTGTTACTTTTTGTAGGTAATGAGATGTGAGGAATCAGTACAAATGGATTTGGACCTCCCAAAGCAAGTAGACAAAAATATGATAAGTCCTAGAAAGGAGTTGATGCAAAAGAGTAATCCCAGAAGAGGTGATAAACTTTGAATTTCCGAGTCCCTCTGCATACAGTGTATGAATCTTCCCCACACACTTAGCAATCTGAAATCCACCACCACCAAACTCACAGACCTTTGCACTATACCATTATTGAACTGAAAGGGTGGGGGGAGGCAGGGACAGAATGGGACAACTCCCTGAAGCCAACTTACCATGGCCAACTCACCACGGTGAACTCACCATGGCAGGACAATTCAAGAATTCAAATTAATTATTTAAAATAGTTTAAAAAGTATAATTTTTGTGATTCACATTTTATTTTATCCCTCCTTTGGCACCATTTCTTTAATGATTCTATCCCACTATTTTTTCAATATTAGTGTAACTCAGTGGTGGGATTCAGCCAGTTCACACTGGTTTGGTAAAACCGGCAGCTAATTTTTTTGTTGACTTCAGTGAACCAGTGAACCAGCTGAAGCCCTAGCCCTTTTTTGCAAGGTCCAAAACAGTGTACTGGAAGTGTATGAACACCACTTCTGGAAGTCTGTTCTGAGCTGAGGAGCCTCCCAGGCTCAGAATGGCCCACTGGAAGTGTGTGGAGTGTCCATGTAAAGAAATGGTTGTTCAGGTATTTGAATCTCACCACTGGTGTAACTCTTGTCCCATAGTAAGTTGTCCCATGGTGAGTTGGCCATGGTGAGTAGTCAAGAAAGTATAGGTTGCTCTTGTCTCCATGTTAACATACTGCCTTGCCAATAAAGAACATATTTTTTCCTCACATCAGTGAAAGTATTCTCCCAAATGTAATGTGAGGAACACTTTTAGAAACTTAAACGTCCAGGGGCACATCCCTAATCTTTTCACTGATGTGAGGAATGAAATATGTACTTTATTGGGAAGGCAGCATGAGACAAGAGCAACCTAGACTTTCTTGACAATTAGGTAAGGACAATACAACATTGGTTTATGTGCTCCATATCCAAAGTTTTCTCCCCTTAAGGTCATCAAGCACATTCCTTTTCTCATTAACAATAGCCAGAACTGAAACTTCCACAATCTGGCATTATCTGATCTTTGAAATTGATATATCACAATTAAAATTCTTACGCATGTTTGATCACTGTTTTGATTTTACAACCATTTTTTAAAGATAGGAATGAAAAGGAAGTGATACAATATATTATCAAACCTGGCTTTTTGAGCTATCTGGTCTGTGCTGAGGGGTTTTAATGTTTTTAAATTGTGATTTTAATTTTTTGGGGCTAGACTTAATTTAATTTTATTTTAATTTTATATTGTATTGTTTTTAAATTTTGCCTTGTAAACTGCCCTGAGTCCTTCGGGAGTAGGGCGGTAGATAAACCGAATTAATAAATAATAATAATAAATAAATAAATTATAATGCCATCTGAATTTTCTGAACATGGGCCATGTGTATCTAAGAATATGTTCAACTATTGTTTTTTCAGTTCCTTATAGATGTTCAACAAAATAATGTTATTTGTCATCTTTCCTGTGCAGTCAGTTCATTAGCATAATACTTCATCTCTTCATCAAGCTGAAATTTCTATTAATGTAGAATAAACTAAATGTCAGTAGCTACCAATGATTACAAATGAGAGAAATCAAAGTTTGAACATAATTTTTAAAATGCTTGTCTTTGCTGCTTCACTGAAAGTATAATACAGCTGTGTATCAATGCCAGCCATCATTCCAGGATAGCAAAGTTGTGAATTATTTGATTCTTCCCAAGCCCACAAGCAATCATAAAAAGTCATTTTTAAGATAAGGTTCAAAGGATGCTATAAAAGCTTGTCCTTCTCAGCACCAGCCAAAGTTCTCTTTCCCCCTCCCCAGCCTAAAAGTCTAAGCCAGAAAGAGGAGAAGCCCCCTTTCAGTTTCCAATTCCTCTGGGAAATAAGAAAGAGCTTCTCTCTTTTCTATCTCATATTTTGCTACATTGGTCCCAATCGCATTGCCTAGAAATTGCTGCCTAGGACACATTCCCAGCCCACACAACTGAGTATAAGTTGAGAAAACTTCACATACATACATTTCCTTTTTTATATTATTGGAACTGACATGCTTGTTTTCATCATGTCAATACTTTCACCCATTTGATTCAGAAGAAATTCATCCACTTTTTTTGGGGGGAGGGGGAATTACTGATCAGTTTCTGAATGGTACACATACACACACTACATGCAAGATCACATGAAGTGATGTCCCTTAAATAACGTGTCATGCTCAATTTGGGCTGTTTTTGCTGCTAAATTATGTTATTTTGACAGTGTGTAGGAAACTATCAAGCTTTGCACGGAAAAATGTGTGGGCTAAGGAGAAATAAGGCACTAAATATTTTTTTAAATATTTAAATAAATAAATAAATAAATAAATAAATAAATAAACAAACAAATAACAAACAAACAAACTTTCATTTATTGTGTAGAAAGTGCTCCATTTATCTATGTAACCATGTTATCTGTAAAAGGTAAATAAGAATGAATGGGATCTAGTCCAAAGAAATCATAGAAGAGAGGAGAGAGAGACAGAGACGATAGAGAGACACAGAGAGAGAAGAGAAGGGGTGAATGACAAATTACCCAGAACTAGAGAACATGTTTCATCTTCACTTTTCAATCAAGCTTTTTTGTTCGTTTGTTTTGTTCTCTTAAAATTTGCCGGTCATTGACCAAATAAATATTATTGATTGCTTGTATCTCCACTTTTACAACATCCCCATTGAATAAAAGTTTACCAAATAAAACACTGAAGCATCACGATTTTCCTTCCTGTTTACCTTGACATCCAGAAACAGACTGATCTCCAAAATTCCTCAATCCAGTGCCTAATAAAATGAAGGTGGGAAGACATGAGAGTGGAATTAAAAAGATTCTGGCTACCATCAAATAAAAAAGCCCTTTGAACCCAATCAAGCTTTTATGAAGATATTGGTGTCCATATAGATAGAAATATATATAGTCCAACAAGTAATACTAATTATCATTAAAGCAATACAAATTAGTAATTAAATTCAGTGAAACCACCCACAATATGGCAATCAAGTCAGTTCAACTCATAATGAACATATAGATACATTTTTTCCCATGAGAATCTGTTCCTGATTTGGTCCTTCAGGTCTAATGGTGCAACCAATGATATACACTGTGTTACCTAGTGGTGGTGGTGGTGGTGGGAAAGCTAGTAGTAATGAAGGCTGTAGGTGTTGCAACTCACAGAAGAACCCATACCAAAAATCAAGGAGGCTCTGTGTTTTGCCACTGATTGACCATACAAGTTGATTGCCTCGCCTCATCAGAATCTGAATTCAAAATCCTATTGCTGAATCAAAAGTCAAAGTCTATTCAGGGGACTTTCATAAAATTAAGAAGAACCAGGGTGTCATCTGAGGGGAGAAAATACTGTATAGTCTGCTTTGAACTGCTGGAGGAAAAGTGGCATATTAATGTCAGAAATTATTCAGATGACTGCAGATTGCATTGTTGAACCCCCAACAATGCAATGTAAAATGCAAGTTTTTTTTAATATAGGGCATAAAATGCATCGTGACTCTTACATACTTGGTTATATTACAATTGATGCCAGGTAAACCAATCAACTCACCCAGCAGAGTACAACAGTCAGTGCAGGAAGCTCGGAAGATAAGCATTATCTCTGATGGGCATTATCAGGATACATACGGTGGTCTGTCAATTGCAATGGGGGAAGATGCTGAGCTTGTTCCTCAGTAGAAAAAAAATGTTGGGAGTGGGGAAACCAACACACTCTTCATCAAATTATGTGCTGTCTCCATTACTTTTTCCAAGATGCTTCCATCTTGTCTTTAATAATCAGTGCAGCGGAAAAGAGAGAATTATCCTCATACAAGTCTCTACCAGTTATAGTTTATTGCTAGTTCAATTCTATGTTTGTGGAAATGGGTACAGAACAAGAATATAATTTAATATTTGTAGATTGACATCCCAAGATTCTGAGCTACTAATGATAGCTAAATTTGAAATTGCTTCTATGAATACTGTCACTGCCTGATGACAGTGTGAATAGCCTGATCATTTAGATAGCTGTTGTGTGAACATTCTTGTACAAAGTTAAGTGAAAAAGACGTGACAGAAGGAGAGCCCACCTAAATTAAACTACTACTATCCTTCTGCTAACTACAGTGGCTTTTTTTCCTCTGTCTGTTAACCTTTTCAATGTAAATTATGACGAATGTAATGCCCCATGTTTCCATCAGGAAAATATGTTCCCAACTCAGTTTCTATCCATTGAGAGACAAATGCCTCCCGTCTAAGGAAAAGACATTGTGAGCCAATTGCTTCTGAATTTTTAGGCGTAACTGCATTTGCCCATTTGGAAAAGAGTCTCCCAGTGCTATTTCCCATGGAAAAGCAGGTCTGGAGGAAATCTCCCATCTGAATGATTGAGTTACAATATACAGTACTCTATCTTCTCGTGGAGAGATGATGAAGGCGGCTCACAACATAGCAATTAAAAATCATAATAAACTAAGCAAATAAACATCAGTAAATTATGCAAGCAAATGTTAACATCATACTAAACATTAAAATCAACCTAACATTTAAAGATGCTTAGGACTTTTGCCACCTGCTGTTGCAATCCCTTGGAGGGTTTTTTTGTTGTTTTTTTTTGCTTTGGTTTTTCATTTCTCTCCCTTAGGATGGGCAAGGCAGATTTAGTCAGTCATTATACCCCTTGAAAGTTTATACTGAACACTTCTCGATGGATTTGGAACATTCAACAATAGTGCAGGAAGGGCATAATTGATTTTCAGAACACGTTGATTGCTTACCTACCTTTATTGGTTTGGCAAAGACTTCTGAACAGAGTGAATAGGTTTTAGCAGTCTAATGTTTCCAAACCAAGTAAACATTAGGGAGTTGC
The DNA here is from genome assembly GCF_964194415.1 of Vipera berus. Classification (NCBI taxonomy): domain Eukaryota; kingdom Metazoa; phylum Chordata; class Lepidosauria; order Squamata; family Viperidae; genus Vipera; species Vipera berus. The sequence continues at coordinate 61,311,228 of NC_138203.1, forward strand.
TTGCCTGAACAAAGGAAAACTGTTGTGTTCATATACACTGAGCAAGACAAAAGCGATTAGTACAATGTTCTCAGAGAATGAGAAAAAGAGTATAGATAAGTGGTTTTTACTTGTTATTTCGGTCTTCAAAATGACAGACTAATAAAATGTATTTGCTTTCCTTTTATGGCTCGCTGGTAGTTCAAAGGAATATATTAAAATCAAGATCTGTATTATCCCTATCAGTTAAATCAAGAAATGCTGAAAAAGGGGCTACTGCAATATTAAAAAGCCCTTAGATGCTTGTCCAACCTTACATGGTTTATATCTGATGTGAACTATTAAAATTGCATGCCCCATATTATGTCGTGGGCTCTGATGAGCAGAAACGAGAACACGCAGATGAGTACAGACAAACTCATACTTTATTTAAGCAGAAACTGTACTGAGAGATTGGAGTCACCCTGCTTCAATATATAGCCAGTCCCTATGGTATTAACCAATCGGATTGAAGCCATGCTTGCCGCCCAAAGTTGACCAATGGCAGGACCGGAGACGTCCTGTCTGAGTTGCTGGAAAACCAGCAACACATGTGGTAATATTCCAAAAACCCAGTACATAATACCCCGGCTTTTCATGTCCCAAAAGACGGTAACAGGCCACCTTTTTCTATTGCCTGAAGAGGAATAATCCAGCCAACAACTCAGATACACAGGAAGATGTCTGTGAAAACACACCTGTTCTTCCTCTTCTGTGCAATGCCAGTTTTTCTGACCCACTTGTTTTTTTGTTTTGTTTTGTTGTTGTTGTTATTGCTGTTTGAGAGATTATTTTTAAAAATAAGTGTATTGTCTAGGTTACCTAGGAATATTGTCATTTCAAATCTGTGTAGTGAATATTGGAACTATTTCAGTGTCAATATTTTGGATCTTGGGATCCCTACATAAGGTCTTGGATAAGGGTCCTGCCTACCCTGCCCACCTCAGAAAAATAAACATTTTCTAATTTCAATCTACGAGCCATACCTCTTGTGATAACCATGCTTTAAATATAAAAGTCTCTTTCTCCCTCTTTCATAATAATAGCAATAGCAGTAACACTTAGACTTATATACTGCTTCATAGTGTTTTACAACCCTCTCTAAGCCCTCTTTAAGCGACGTCCGGCAGCACTGCCGCTTCGAACGGCGGCGTTCTGAAGCCGCCCGATCCTGGGAAGCGTCAAAACGCCCGGAGGCAGCAAAACCAGCTGTTCCGCGGCACTGGAGCTTCTTCTTCGGGAGAAGAGGGAGAGGCGAGCCTGCCTGGATAGAGGTAGAGCCCCCATACGATCCTCCCAAGTAGTTTGGGGGATAAAAGGGTGAGCTCCCTCGGAGCCCAGGCTTTCTCCGCTCCCAGGACGTCTTCGCTCCAAAAGGAGTGGAACAAGATGCGACAACTGCACCTGCTGCTTAGAGGGGACTGTGAGTATTTTGAAAAGCAGACAGAGCAAAGCAGGAAGATCTGGATTTTTAAACTGGATCTTAACTTTAACTCAGTTTCATTATCTTCTTCAAGCTTCAAGTGTGAAATGGAGTGAAAATGGCGCTGGAGTGTTTCTCTCCTGTGTGAAGTGACTGTGTTTGAAAAGTGTTATATTTTGCTACAAAGCAAGAGATACAACTCGCAATTGACTCTATTCAGTATTGGATTTTGTGTATTTGATTTTGTGTATTTGAAAGCCTGTTCCCTATTCTTCTTATTGAAAGTTAAAAACTCTGGGAGAATTGTTACTTTTTTTTTCCTTTTCTTCCTGAACTTTGATTCTGCTGGGTGACAGAGGAAATTGAAACTTAAGAGATGGCTGCGAAACGTGGGGGAGGGCCCCCGCTTTCTAAGAACGCTATCTCCTCACCTATGCCACAAACTGCAGGGCAGACTTCGATGAAACTTACAGTACAACCACCCTCTCCCCCACCTCCTGCATTTACACTGACAGACATCCAGCAAGTTGTGATGCAGTCAACGCAAGTTCTGCAACAAGAAATAAAGAAGCAAAACAACCAGATGAGGGAAGATATAGTGCTTGCACTCCAGGGCTTAGCAGCACATATAGAACGCCTGGATGCTCGTGTGGATTCAGTTATGGAGTATGTGGAGAACTTGGAAAATAAAATTACTGATGCTGAGCAGAAGGTTGATAGAGCAGAGGCCAAGATTGATAGAACAGGGGATGAGGTCACTATATTAGAGTATAAGAGCATGGAGTTTGCTTTGCGTATTAGAGGCCTCAAAGAGAATCCTAAAGAAAATCTGGAATGGGAAATAGCACAAGCAGTGGCTCCTGTTTTGAAATGGGAACCTGAAGAATTACTTAAGGAAATGGATAAGATATTTAGAGTTAACTCCTGGATTGCTAGGCAAAAAAGTCTACCTAGAGATGTAGTGATCTATTTTTCCAGGAGATCAACTAGAAATTCTATTATCCAGGCCTTTTATCGGGAAAAATTCCAGATTGCAGGCCAAGATATTATGATCTTAAAGGAGATACCTTCAAAAATTCTTGGAAAGAGGAAAGACTTTGCCTTTTTGTCTGATGAGCTTAAGAAGCGACAAGTCCAGTTCAGATGGGAAATTCCTATTGGGATTGTGGTAAATTATGCAGGGACCAGATACAGACTGGATACAATCTTAAAAGCAAAAGATTTCTACACTAAGGTCCTGAAAGCAGGTTTACCACCATCTCCCCGAATTAAGAGAACAGAAGTTAGACAAGATGATAAACAATTGAGTGAAGAGGCAATGTTACTGCCCCCTGAGGAGATCCAGAAACCGGAGGCCATAGAGCAGAATTTGATATTAAAGGAAGACCCAAAAAAACAGAGGATGACAAGAGTTGCACATAAGCGTATGGAAAAGGAACAAAAACAGAAGTCTGCAACTGGTTCAGCTACGCAAGATGCGACTGTTTTAGAGCCCGTGGGAGGAGCACGTCCTAAGAGAGCAACAGCTGATCTTCAGGCCATGCTCCAAAGGCTCATGGTCACCAGAGATGGTGAAGTTCCTGACATGGAATGTTAACGGGCTAAACTCACCACAGAAAAGAAAGAAAGTATTTTTTTATTTGAAACAACATAAAAATGACGTTGTTTGTTTACAAGAGACACATATTGCATTAAGAGATCAAAAATATTTGACTAATTCCCGATTGGGAACATATTTTGCATCTTCTGCTCCGGACAAGAAGGCTGGAGTGGTTATTTACTTAAGAAAAGACTTTTCGGCAAGGTTGATTGAATCAGATAAGCAAGGGAGATATGTTAGTATTGAATTAATATTACAAGGAAAGAAAGTTCTTCTTATTGGATTATATGCTCCAAATCAACAACAGCAAAAAATTTTTTAAAATTCTTACACCAAAGGCTAATTGAACTGGATTACAAATCTGTTATTATGATGGGGGATTGGAATGGGGTCTTGGTGCCATCTGAAGACAAGAAGGGGTCTTCTAAAACCCTTTGTAACTCAAAATTGCCTAAAGCCTTTTTTGATTTGAAGGAAGATCTGGAATTAAGAGATGTATGGCGGGAAAGGAATATGAGAGACAGGGATTTTACTTTTTTTTCGGATAGACACAAATCTTTTTCCAGGATTGACTTCATTTTGATTACTACTGACCTTTCCTCCTCGGTTAAGAATGTTAAGATTTTCCCTAGGACAATGTCTGACCATAGTCCTGTTTGGCTGGAGCTCTTTACTGAAGACACTAGTAGGAGATCCTGGAGGCTGAATGAGAACTTACCGTATATGCTTGAGTATAAGCCGACTCGAGTATAAGCCGAGACCCCCAATTTCACCCCCAAAAACTGGGAAAAGTTGTTGACTCGAGTATAAGCCGATCCGCCGTTCTGCAAGCCTCCGCCGCCGGCGGAGGCTGGATCCGCGCTCTGCAAGCCTCTGCCGCCAGCAGAGGCTCGATCCGCCATTTTGCAAGCCTGAATACACAGGAATACCCTGTGTGGCCGCGGCTCTCGGGGAAGCCCTGGCTGTCCGCTTCCTCGCTCCACGCTGCCATTCGGGGCCCGCGCGTTCCCCGGGCAAATCGCGGCGCCCAGCAGGCGAGGAAACACGCCCGCTCCAGTCGCCCCCCCTTCCCTCAGGAGACGCGAAGCAAGTGACCACCCGGAGCTTACCGAGGACTTGCGCGCGGCCGAGGCTTCGGTGCTTCCAGGATCGCGCGCACCTCTCCCAAGCCGCCACCGTCCGGAGACCTGCCAAAGTTTGGGGAGGTTTGGGGAGGTGCGCGCGCACCTCCCCAAACCTCCCCAAACGTCGGCAGGTCTCCGTTCCTCCGCGCAGACCTGCCGACGTTTGGGGAGGTTTGGGCGCCTCCCCAAACCTCCCCAAACGTCGGCAGGTCTCCGTTCCTCCTGCCGACGTTTGGGGAGGTTTGGGTGCCTCCCCAAACCTCCCCAAACGTCGGCAGGTCTCCGTTCCTCCGCGCAGACCTGCCGACGTTTGGGGAGGTTTGGGCGCCTCCCCAAACCTCCCCAAACGTCGGCAGGTCTCCGTTCCTCCGCGCAGACCTGCCGACGTTTGGGGAGGTTTGGGCGCCTCCCCAAACCTCCCCAAACGTCGGCAGGTCTCCGTTCCTCCTGCCGACATTTGGGGAGGTTTGGGCGCCTCCCCAAACCTCCCCAGGTCTCCGTTCCTCCGCGCAGACCTGCCGACGTTTGGGGAGGTTTGGGCGCCTCCCCAAACCTCCCCAGGTCTCCGTTCCTCCGCGCAGACCTGCCGACGTTTGGGGAGGTTTGGGCACCTCCCCAAACCTCCCCAAACGTCGGCAGGTCTCCGTTCCTCCTGCCGACGTTTGGGGAGGTTTGGGCGCCTCCCCAAACCTCCCCAGGTCTCCGTTCCTCCGCGCAGACCTGCCGACGTTTGGGGAGGTTTGGGCGCCTCCCCAAACCTCCCCAGGTCTCCGTTCCTCCTGCCGACGTTTGGGGAGTTTTGGGCGCCTCCCCAAACCTCCCCAGGTCTCCGTTCCTCCGCGCAGACCTGCCGACGTTTGGGGAGGTTTGGGCGCCTCCCCAAACCTCCCCAGGTCTCCGTTCCTCCGCGCAGACCTGCCGACGTTTGGGGAGGTTTGGGCGCCTCCCCAAACCTCCCCAGGTCTCCGTTCCTCCGCACAGACCTGCCGACGTTTGGGGAGGTTTGGGCGCCTCCCCAAACCTCCCCAGGTCTCCGTTCCTCCGCGCAGACCTGCCGACGTTTGGGGAGGTTTGGGCGCCTCCCCAAACGTCGGCAGGTCTGCGCGACATTTGGGGAGGTTTGGGGAGGCGCCCAAACCTCCCCAAACGTTGGCAGGTCTGTGCGGAGGAACGGAGACCTGGGGAGGTTTGGGGAGGCGCCCAAACCTCCCCAAACGTCGGCAGGAGGAACGGAGACCTGGGGAGGTTTGGGGAGGCGCCCAAACCTCCCCAAACGTCGGCAGGTCTGTGTGGAGGAACGGAGACCTGGGGAGGTTTGGGGAGGCGCCCAAACCTCCCCAAACGTCGGCAGGTCTGCGCGGAGGAACGGAGACCTGGGGAGGTTTGGGGAGGTGCCCAAACCTCCCCAAACATCGGCAGGAGGAACGGAGACCTGCCGATGTTTGGGGAGGTTTGGGGAGGCACCCAAACCTCCCCAAACGTCGGCAGGTCTGCGCGGAGGAACGGAGACCTGGGAAGGCGCCCAAACCTCCCCAAACGTCGGCAGGAGGAACGGAGACCTGGGGAGGTTTGGGGAGGCGCCCAAACCTCCCCAAACGTCGGCAGGTCTGCGCGGAGGAACGGAGACCTGGGGAGGTTTGGGGAGGTGCCCAAACCTCCCCAAACGTCGGCAGGAGGAACGGAGACCTGCCGACGTTTGGGGAGGTTTGGGGAGGCGCCCAAACCTCCCCAAACGTCGGCAGGTCTGCGCGGAGGAACGGAGACCTGGGGAGGCGCCCAAACCTCCCCAAATGTCGGCAGGAGGAACGGAGACCTGGGGAGGTTTGGGGAGGCGCCCAAACCTCCCCAAACGTCGGCAGGAGGAACGGAGACCTGCTGACGTTTGGGGAGGTTTGGGGAGGCGCCCAAACCTCCCCAAACGTCGGCAGGTCTGTGCGGAGGAACGGAGACCTGCCGACGTTTGGGGAGGTTTGGGGAGGTGCCCAAACCTCCCCAAACATCGGCAGGTCTGCGCAGAGGAACAGAGACCTGGGGAGGCGCCCAAACCTCCCCAAACGTCGGCAGGAGGAACGGAGACCTGGGGAGGTTTGGGGAGGCGCCCAAACCTCCCCAAATGTCGGCAGGTCTGTGCGGAGGAACGGAGACCTGGGGAGGTTTGGGGAGGTGCCCAAACCTCCCCAAACGTCGGCAGGAGGAACGGAGACCTGCCGACGTTTGGGGAGGTTTGGGGAGGCGCCCAAACCTCCCCAAACGTCGGCAGGTCTGCGCGGAGGAACGGAGACCTGGGGAGGTTTGGGGAGGCGCCCAAACCTCCCCAAACGTCGGCAGGAGGAACGGAGACCTGCCGACGTTTGGGGAGGTTTGGGGAGGCGCCCAAACCTCCCCAAACGTCGGCAGGAGGAACGGAGACCTGCCGACGTTTGGGGAGGTTTGGGGAGGCGCCCAAACCTCCCCAAACGTCGGCAGGTCTCCGTTCCTCCGCGCCCTGCCTGCCTGCTTCTTTCTGCTGCGGAAAGAAGCAGGCAGGCAGGGCGCGGAGGAACGGAGACCTGCCGACGTTTGGGGAGGTTTGGGGAGGTGCGCGCGCACCTCCCCAAACCTCCCCAAACTATGGCAGGTCTCGGACGGCGGTGGCTTGGGAGAGGTGCGCGCGATCCCGGAAGCACCAAAGCCTCGGCCGCGCACAAGTCCTCGGTAAGTTTTTTGTTGACTGGAGTATAAGCTGAAGTGGAATTTTTCAGCCCAAAAAGTGGGCTGAAAAATTCGGCTTATACTCAAGTATATACGGTATTTACAAATGACTTGTTCTTGCAGAAATGTAGAGAACATATGAAAGAATTTTTTGTCACGAATATGCATAAAAGTACTTCGATGGAAATGGTTTGGGATGCTAGTAAGGCCTATATGAGAGGGGTTTTGATTTATATGAATAATGCTTATAGGCGTAAGCAAGTGCAAAAATGTTTAGATATTGAGGAAGAGATTAAAATTAAAGAGAAAAAGTTTATTTTGAATCCATTGGATAATAATTTAAAGATCTCAATACATTTATTGAAAGAACAATTTAATATGCTATTGGCTGATCAAGTAGCAACCAATTTGCGTTATGCCAAACACAATACTTTCTGTAACACCAACAAGCCTGGTAGATGGCTGGCTTATCAATTAAGGAAGAAACAGAAATTACGTACTATAGACAAAATAGAATATAAAGGAAAAGAAGTCTACTAACAAAATTTGATTAAGAGGAGTTTCCTAGATTTTTACTCGAAATTATATTCTAAAGAGAATATACAAGCTCTAGATATATATAAGTATCTACAGGGAGCTCATTTCCCAAGACTTTCACAAGAACAACAACTTGAGATGAATTGCCCAATTACACCAGAAGAAATTTCTTTAGCTATTAAACAGTTGAAATTGGGCAAAACTCCAGGAACAGATGGATTAACAGCAATTTATTATAAAAAGTTGCTGCCTGAAATGATTGAACCCTTAAAGATTTTGTTTAATGAAATTCAGACTGGAGGCGCAGTTCCTCCATCATGGAGGACAGCTTTTGTATCGTTGATCCCAAAGGAGGATCAAGATCTTACCCAACCTAAAAATTATAGACCTATATCGCTCTTAAATACAGATTATAAGATCTTTGCTAAAGTATTGGCTAATAGATTAATGCAAGTTTTGAAACAAATGATTCATAGTGACCAATCGGGATTTATATCTGGGAGGTATATGAAAAATAATGTAAGACAAATTGTTAACTTGCTTGAATATTTGGATAAGAACAACCAAGTCTCCGCAGCACTGATATTTTTGGATGCAGAGAAAGCCTTTGACCAATTGAATTGGCAGTTTTTATTAAGAGTTGTTGAGGAGATGAATTTTGGAGAAGGTTTTCTACATGCTATTAAAGCTATATATCAACAACAAACTGCACAAATTATAGTTAATGGGGGACTAACAGAGACTTTTAGAATTGAAAAAGGTACAAGGCAGGGCTGCCCCCTATCACCATTATTGTTTGTTTTAACATTAGAGATTTTACTAATTAAAATTCGAGAGTCCTCTTTGATAAAGGGAATTAAAATAAAACAGAATGATTATAGACTGAGAGCTTTTGCTGATGACTTGGTTGTGACAGTATCCCAACCGCTACAGTCGGTTGTAGACTTGATGGAAATTATAACTCAGTATGGTAAGGTTTCTGGGTTTAAGGTGAACAGTAATAAAACTAAGATATTATCCAAGAATTTATCTACGAGTAAAAGGGATATGTTATCTAACTTAACAGGTTTTGAAATAGTGAAGAAGGTTAAATATCTAGGAGTGCATATTGCAGCCTCAAATGTAAAATTGTATAAGAATAATTATGAAACACTATGGTTGAAGGTACAAAGGGACTTAAATAATTGGAAAAAATTACAATTATCACTACTGGGAAGAATTGCAGTTGTTAAAATGAATGTTCTACCAAAGTTCCTCTTTCTGTTTCAGATGATACCTATACTGAAAAAGGATGCCAACCTTGATCAATGACAGAAGGGTATTAACAAATTTATCTGGGCGGGGAAAAAACCCAGAGTTAAATTCAAGATTTTACAGGATGCCAGGGAAAGAGGGGGACTCAAGGCACCGAATTTGAAATTGTACTATGATGCGGCTGCTTTGACCTGGGTTAGTGATTGGCTTAATTTAACTAACAAGAGAATACTTCATCTTGAGGGATGGGATTTGGTATATGGATGGCATGCATACTTGCTTTATGATAAGAAGGTAGACAGGGCTTTTAAATCCCATATTCTTAGAAGTGCTTTACTGCGTGTCTGGAAAAAGTACTATAATAAGTTAAATTATAAAATACCGATTTGGGGAATTCCTGGACACGCGATAGAGGGTGTATCTATGGGAGTGAGTATGGATATGGTTTCTTATAAGGAACTACTCAAATTGCAAGGGAATGATTGGCAACTTAAATCAGCAGAGGAGTTAAGACAAGAAAACATAAACTACTCTTGGTTTCAATATACCCAATTGAAAGCTAGGTGGAAGTCAGATCAAAAGGTTGGTATCACAATTACAGATCAAAATTTAGTAAAGCAAATTAGAGATTCAAAATGTGCACATATAAAGAGGATATATAATGCTTTAATTGAATTGGATTCGGAAACGGAATTGGTTAAAGATTGCATGGTAAAGTGGGCACAAAATATTCAGGAACCAATCTCGTTGGACACCTGGGAGATAATTTGTGTTAGAAATGTTAAATTTACCCAGGCTCAAAATTTAAGAGAAAATTTTTACAAAATGTTTTATAGATGGCATCTGGATCCCAAGAAGTTGTCCAACATGTATCCTAATCTGCAGTCTAAGTGTTGGAGGTGTGGTAGCTTAGAAGCTACCTATTTCCACATGTGGTGGACTTGTAGAAACATAAAAGCCTTCTGGATTAAAATTTGGTGGAACATTCAAAAGATTTTTAAGAGGAAGATAAAGTTTTCCCCGCAATTGTTCTTACTGGGTATTGTTGTAAATTGTGATGTCAAAGAGACTAATCTGATGTTGAATATGATAACGGCAGCACGGTTACTGGTGGGACAATATTGGAAGAAGGACAATCTGCCCACGGTAGAAGAATGGGTGTTTAAAGTTTCTAATCTTGCAGAAATGTCCAAGATTTCTGCTTATTTAAAGGATCACTCACAGGAGAGATATATTTCAGTTTGGAGGAGATGGATAAATTATATTGAAAACAAATATGGGACCAAAAAGTTCCATTTAGCTTATGAGTAGAATTTAGTGGGATATTGTTATTGTTAGTAGTTATGCTAAGAGAGAGTTAAAGCGCAGTACGAATTTGGTTGATTGTATATTGTGTAAATTTTTATTTAGAATATGATTGTTGTAACTATAATCCTGTATTTAGCTCTGGGAAGTGGGGGGGGAAGTGGGGGGGTTGGGGTGGGAGGGATTTGGGGATATATTGTAAAATATTGTAAAACTCTTTAATAAATAAAAAAAATAAGCCCTCTTTAAGCAATTTACAGAGTCAGCATATTGCCCTCAACAATCTGGGTCCTTATTTTACCGACCTTGGGAGGATGGAAGGCTGAGTCAACCTTGAGCTGGTCAGGATTGAACTCCTGGCAATGAACTGAATTAGCCTGCAATATTGCATTCTAACCAGTGTGCCATCACAGCTCCTATAATCATTGGTATGCCCAAGAGATGTTTTGAAGGACCCAGAAGTCCCACTCACCAAAAACATTGACAACCTAATGAAATCCTCCTCAATTCTGATGACTGTCGGTGATGGAAAATTTACAGCTGTGAATGTTCTTCTGGATTAGATGATGTTTCCCATTGGTGAATTCTCTCAGTAACATTAGGTCAATATCTCCATCAATTTTCTAGCCCTTATCATCTATCAAATGTAGGATTTAGGATTTCTCCAACCAATAATTGGATTGTTGACATATCATACATATAAAGACATTTTTAAATACTAGATACAACATACAAAAGAGCTTTGGGGAGCTCAGGTATTTCATGCTCCATTAAAAATGGTTGCATAACCTGGTGATGAAGAATGCATTTCTCAAAATGAGTGAGCTTTTCTAACTATATTACATATACACTTCTAAGTGCTCAACACTTTTTGATAAAAATCACTAAATAATCTCATTATACAGTTTGCTCTGCACTGCAATTTCAAGATTCTCAGTGGGTACCAACTTCAACAATAGCATTTTCTATCATTGTTACTTGCGGGAAAACTGTTATGTTCCCTGATAACTAAACTGATAACCCAGTATAGTTTCATATGCTGTACACTTAAGTATTTTCCTTGATTGCTGTGATAAAAACAAAGGATAAAATATCTTTCACTTGGGTTGATACAAAATACCATCAAGATCTTAGAAAAACATAGTTTATATCCTTTGTTTAAATTGGTTATCCTTAGAGAAAGATAGGAAATACTGTATCTCATAAATCTCTGCCCTGAGAGAAATCTGTACTCCTGATAAGTTTTACTGTTGCTTGGTGCTTACAGGACTCTTCACATGGCAAAAATGGATTCCACATAGCCTTTATTCATAAACTGACTTTTAAGCTTTCTATCTTCAAAGTTAAGAAAATTCAAAGTAATAATTATTTTACTCCCTACTGAATAAAGTCTGAATAAAGTCCAATTTCAAGGGGGACTTGTTCACAGTTGTTGATTCCAGCCAACAACAGGATCCAACAACTTACATGCTATGTAGCTCTTACAACATACTGTATAAGATACTGCTTTAGGCTTGAGTTGTTTTTATTATTGTTGTTGTTATTATTATTGTTATAACAACAACAACAACAATTTTAATATCATTTTGAATGTACACCAATTGGCATAGATCAAAATGAAATTTCATTGCATACAGCTCTCAAAGGGCCACCACCTCCAATATACACTCCTTGTTTGTGGCCCGCTTAAGTTTCAGAACATTTATTTTAGTCTCTAGGGAGCAAACGATGGCAAACAGGACAGATAGAAATGGATGTGGATTAACCCTTAAATTAGCTTGTATTCCTGCATGACAACCTCACCTCCTTTCCTTTTTCTCATCCTGTCTCTGTTCTGTTCCAGCCTATGACCGGCCCTGTTTGTGTGTCAGGGACAACCCCTTTTTCCTTTTTACAGTCAACAGGCTGGAAAAACCCAAGCAAATTTATTTACAGTTCAAAGCAACAGAATATTTCCTTCAATAAATAAATCAAAATATCAAACAAGTCAACAGACAAGAGTTAAACAGAAGTATCAAGAACAGACCAAGACTCTTTCAGAATGTCTTCAAACGGTTGTCTTCAGCAACCAGCCCCGCCCACACCTTCCCCTTTTATTATCAGTCCCAAGACATGGCTTCTCACTGCCTTCTCCTCCTCTCACTGAGTTGCCTCATTGATTTTCTCTGCTCTGCTCTACTGGATTGCCTTCTGCTTCTAGCGTCTCTGAACAGATTCAGCTGTGATTCATCTAAGTCCAACACCTCATGCTCACACAGTTGAGTCTCATGAGGAACATGATTGGAGGGGCCAGGCTGAGAGTCCTGCAGTGCATCAGTGCCTCCCTCTGACACTAAAGGCTCTCCAAACCCCTCCTCCTCCTCAGATTAATCAGACTCAGCTTCTGGGACCACAGGCTGACAGTGAATCACAACAGTCTCTTTCACCTTTTCCTTAAAGGGGCCTTTCTCCTTTTCACCCCTGGAGCACACTGCCACCACCTCCAACTCCTCCAAAAGCCTCTCTCCCTTCCTCTGAGCATGCCAACAGTCTCATCCAGTTTCTTCACTCCACAAGCCCCAGGCCCTCTCCTCCTCTGCCTCTTTTGGAAACATCCCTGATTTGCAATAGAATCCATCACTTTGTCATCAGTCAAATCTTGCTGCCGGCAGAACAATTTCAAACAGTGCAAGCGACTTTTAATGGTCTTACTAACACTTCCGAAACAGCTATAAACTCACCATACCAGCAAAGATTGTCGGTCGTATGTTACCTTAGTCCCACTATGTTTCTCAAACACATTAAAACCTTCTTGACCATGTGGCCTATATCCCTTATATCCCTCCAATGAGAGCCAATGCAGCCATAGCCAATCCAGGCGCCACCATCTTAGAACTGTTGTTTTAATGTTGTTTTAATGTCTTCTAAGGGCTGTGCAAAAAGGCATCTGAGCCTTTTTGGGAAACAACAGGGTTCCCCTCCTTAGAAGATAAGATGCAGAAATTCATCCTAAAGTGGTCATACCTCTACTGAAGGGAGAGAAGGGAAATACATGTTGGTAAAAAAGGTAAAGGTAAAGGTTCCCCCGCACATGCGTGCTAGTCGTTTCCAACTCTAGGGGCCGGTGCTCATCTCCGTTTCAAAGCCGAAGAGCCAGCGCTTGTCCGAGGACGTCTCCGTGGTCATGTGGCCGGCATGACTAGACGCCAGAGGCGCACGGAACGCTGTTACTTTCCCACCATAGTGGTCCCTATTTTTCTACTTGCATTTTTTACGTGCTTTCGAACAGCTAGGTTGGCAGAAGCTGGGACGAGTAACAGGCGCTCAGTCTGTTACGCGGTGCATCTTCACATACTACTTGCTCCCTCTCAGCCTTCTTTCTCAGAGTTTGTGCTACAAGGCAAGGTTGAGAGGAATGTTGAGGGATCTCTCAGATTAGGACTGTGGCATGTCAAGAGAAACCAGACAAGAGATCTCTTGGCCCACTATGGAGGAGCCTCGAGATCATGTACCCAGTTGGCAGTTCTGACTATAGTGCTGGCCAAAGTGCTTTCAGGCTGGGTAATATTGAAGGCACCTAATGTAAGATCCCTGACCATACCCTGAGTCTTGGAAACTAATACTCAACATATCATAAATTTGGGAACTGTGGTACTTTTAAAATTATTACAGTTGAATCAAGCTACACTGAGATTTGATGGAGTTACTTCTCTGAGCTGGTATAGATAGGAATGCCACAATAGAGTGATAGAATGATGGAGAGGGGGGAAATTGTTACCTTGATACATCTCAGCTGGGTTCCTTTCTGGACAGCTCATATAGGTAGTCCTCAACTTACAACAGTTTGTTTAGTGACTGTTCAAAGTTACAATAGCACTGAAAAAACTGCAACAACTGTTGCAGCATCCCCATGGTCACATGATCAAAATTCAGACATGTGTCAACTGATTCATACATATGATGGTTGCAGTGTCCCCAGGGTCACATGATCACCTTCTGTGACCTTCTGACAAGTAAAGTCAATGGGGAAGCCACATTCACTTAACAACCTTGTTAGTAATTTAACAACTGCGGCTATTTATTTAATAACTGTGGCAAGGAAGTATAATGGGGCAAAAGTCACTGAACAACTGTCTTCCTTAGCAACAGAAATGTTGGGCTCAATTGTAGTCATAACTCAAGGCCTCTCTATATTCTCCAAAGAATCTTGTTTCTTATTTCAGGACATTTGAGATTACTGTAGTTAGATCCCATTATAGATCCTTCTGTATAGGAATATATAGGAACAGCTTCTGAAGATTCATCCTTCTCCATCTCTCCATGTTTAGACATGTTTCCTGCAGCCAAGACCATTCACATTACTAGAGGCACCACTGCTCCAGGATCAATTTCTGCAACTTACCTTCTAATGCAGGGGTGTTCAAACATGGCCCTTTTATGACTTGTGGACTTCAGCTCCCAGAATTCCTCAGCCAGGCACACTGGCTGAGGAATTCCGGGAGTTGACATCCACAAGTCATAAAAGGGCCAAGTTTGAAGACCCTTGTTCTAATGCTTGGAAAATTCCAAAGTCAAATTTTGGTAAGCTGTTCCCAAAGCATCATTATTTCTGAACAATGGATGAATAGTACACTTTTAAGTTTTTGATATCACAGTCTTCCTTAAAATGGCATGTATTTTATTACTGTGTTTTTAAACATAGTTTAAATTGCCCAGAAACACCACCCCTTTTCTGAATATTGAGTAGTCGAGGATGCTCATATTTTTTCATGTTCTGAGAAATTTACACAAATTATCATTTCATAATTCTTGAAATTAAAACACCATTTGTCTAATTGTTCTGTTTAATTAAACACTGTATACTCCAGCAGATTGTGATGCAATTGTGAATTAACCAGGAATCTGTAATGAAATTTGATTTGCTTATTACGCAGCTGCCAGAGGCTTAATTATTTCTGAAACATTCTCTTATTTTAATTCTCACATAGTATAGGATTTCCTTAAAAGTAGTGATTTTCCCTATCTCTTGAAAACTCCCTTAAATTGATAGCTAATATTGTGCATCTAGTTCTTAATTCTAAGGTGGCATATCTCAAGTAAAATGTATCCATGTCATTAATGCTTTAGGGATGTTAGAATTCACTTTTCTTCTTGGCAAGTTTCTTGTCAGAGAACTCATAACAGCTCCATTCTGCTTTGTGCAATGAAGCACAGCATTCTCTGCCTCCTGTAATACTGCATACAATTAAGAAAAGATTGGCCATTCAGAGAAGAATGACCATTCAGAAAAGAATTGGCCTTGGGATGAGATTTATACCTAACACATAAAAGGTTTCATTCTCTGCACCCTTTAGGTGTTTTGTTTGCAGCTGAAGCATCATTTTGACTAACTTCCACCTTCCCTTGCTTCAGTTCTAATTTTCTACCTTGTCTTCTCAAGCTTTAGGAATCTTGGTCTTGGATATATTTGTGTGCACACACACACACACATGCACACTCTCTCACACACACACACACACACACACAAACATGTCTCTCTAAGAGTATACATATAGGCGTGTTAACATGTCATTGGGTGAAGTGAATTAAATATGATTAAAATAACCATGGGAAAATATGTTGTGGTATACTGTGAAAGTGTGTGTGTGTGTGTGTGTGTGTGTGTAAAAACACATATCCAGAATATAGAAGTATTTAAGAGCTTGAGTCAGTGACTCATGTTATCATCCAAATATGTTGATGAGGTCTCATTAGTCTCAGCCTGACATGTGACCTATTAATTGAGAGCTATAGCTCAAAATAAAGTGTTTGCCCTTCTTAGAACATAGAATAGAAAAAGGCTTTTCAACCAGTGGTATGGGTACCACCTGTGGTATGTTGGCACCTGGCAGGTGGTACGCGACCATCCTAGAAAAGTGGTAGCGGGGGAGGGGAATGAGCTGAACTGGTAGCAGCACCTCCCAAGCCTGAGCAAGAGACGGCTGGAGCTGTAGGGCTGTCAGGGCTCAGCGGATGCACCAGATCTCCAGCAGGAGCTTGGTGCTGATCCTGATGCTTCTGCTGAGCCCACAAGAAGCGCCGATCAGCTGGAATGTCGCAGCATCTCCAGGGTCTTGTGATTTACATTCATATGCTTGGCAACTGATTCATATTTATGACGGCCTGGGAGGTGACAGGGGGCTGGCTCCAGGCAGTTGTTAATGCTTCTTTGATGGAGGGTGTCTTCCCCTCTGCCTTAAAAGAGGCGGTGGTGAGGCCTCTCCTCAAGAAGCCTGCTCTGGACCCGGCCTCGTTGAATAACTACCGTCCTGTCTCCAACCTTCGATTTGTAGCAAAGGTTGTTGAGAGTGTTGTGGTGCATCAGCTCCCGCAATTCCTGGATGAAGCGGACTATCTGGACCCATACCAGTCTGGTTTCAGACCCAGCTACAGCATGGAAACGGCATTGGTCGCACTGGTGGATGATCTCTGGCAGGCCTGGGACAGGGGTTGTTCCTCTGTCCTGGTCCTACTTGACCTCTCAGCGGCTTTTGATACCATCGACCATGGTATCTTGCTGCGACGGCTCGAGGGGTTGGGAGTGGGAGGCACTGTTTTATGGTGGTTCTCCTCCTACCTCTTGGGCCGCTCACAGTTTGTATTGGCAAGGGGACAGAGATCTACCCCAAGGACCCTCACTTGTGGGGTTCTTCAGGGGCCGGTTCTCTCCCCCCTCCTGTTTAACATCTATATGAAGCTGCTGGGTGAGATCATCCGTGGCTTTTGGGTGAGGTATCACCAATATGTCGATGATACCCAGTTGTTCTTCTCCACCCCGAGCCAACCCAGTGATGCCCTTGACGTGATGTCCCAGTGCCTGGAGGCGGTGCGGGTCTGGATGGGAAGGAACAGGCTCAGGCTTAACTCCTCCAAGACCGAGTGGCTGTGGATACCGGCATCTCGTATTGTCCAACAAGTTCCATCTCTTTTGATGGGGGGAGGTATTGCCCCCCTCAGAAAGGGCTCGCAACTTGGGTGTCCTCCTGGATTTACGGCTTAATTTGGAAGATCATCTAATGGCTGTGACCGGGGGACCTTCGCACAGGTTCACCTAGTGCGCCAGTTGCGCCCCTTTTTGGACCGAGATGCCCTATGCACGGTTACCCATGCCCTCATCACTTCTTGCCTGGATTACTGCAATGCTCTTTACATGGGGCTGCCCTTAAAGAGCACCTGGAGGCTTCAACTGGTGCAAAATGTGGTTGCACGGGTGCTATGGGAGTATCTCGGTACTCCCATGTTACACCACTTCTGTGTGAGCTGCATTGGCTTCCAGTTACCCTCCGAGTGTGATTTAAGGTGCTGGTAATAACCTTTAAAGCCCTGCATGGCTTAGGCCCAGGGTACCTGTGAGACTACCTGCTGCCATTGTCAACCTCCCATCACCTGGTTCGCTCCCACAGAGTCGGCCTCCTCAGGGTTCCATCGGCCAGGCAATGCCGGCTGGCGACCCCCAGGGGGAGAGCCTTCTCTGTGGGTGCACCAACCCTCTGGAATGAGTTGCCTCTGGAGCTGCAGATGGCCCCTGACGTTCGGTCCTTCCGCCGTGACCTGAAGCCCTGGTTGTTCGAACAAGTGGGCCTGGACTGACTACGATTTTTAATTAGGCTTTTACTGGGTTAAATTGTTTTGTAATTTTGTATTTATTGTTTAATTCTCTTTTAAATTTTTTACTCTATGTTTTTTTTAATTTTTTTTTGTTGTGAGCCACCCTGAATCCTCAGGGAGAAGGGCGGCATATAAATTTAATAAAATGAAATGAAATGAAATGAAATGAATGAATGAAGACCCCTGTGTAGTCTCAGTGACCAAGATACTTCAGCCAAGTGTGATCACATCAAATGTCCTCTCCTTTGCTATAAATACGTCATGTATTTTTTTATTATTCAGCAAGATTGTGCAATGAAACCTTTACATTTCTTGACCTGTACAATTATAATCCAATCTGAAATGTTCCATTTCAGGAAAAAGTAATCAAGAAGGTGTGGCTTTGCAGCTCCAGGCACATTTGGAGTAATCTGATTTTCCTCTCCATTCAAATTAGGCATTCAACAAGGCTATTTTCCTGAAAAAAAATTGATGCTATTGGAAAAGAACTGATATTGGAAAGTGCATAGGGAGATACTCTCATTACTTCAGCTGGACTTCCTCATGGCTTTCAGTATCATTGGTGGGATTGGATCTTGGGAGCACCATTTCATGGGTCATCTTCAAAACAAGGTACTTAAAATCTAAACTCTTTTAAGACTCCTTAGACCAGGACTTGGCTATAAATCATAATCTTCGGATTTCTCAATTTGCAATTAGCCATTTAATTTTGAAATTTAACAATTTAACTGAAAATGTAGTTTGGGCACTTGGAAGTACTCCTTGACCCTCATCTGTCACTAGATTTTCAAGTGACAAGCCTGATGAGAAGATTAAGTACATAATTACCCCTAGAGATCTAGTTATATCTCTTCCTGAGCTGGCTGGATTTGAGGAGAGGATCACATTCCATCTTAACTACTGCAATGCATTGTACATGTTGCTGCCTTAAGTGTAGGGAAGTTGTAGTGGTAGCTATAATTGTGATTGTTGCTGATTCCTGAAATATATAATCAATACAAAACATGTTTCCAGTGGTGGGATTCAACTATGTGAACAATCAGTTCTCTGTGTGGATGCCACTTCTGGAAGTCCATTCTGGGCCTGGACAAAAATAATAAATAAATAAATAAATAAATAAATAAATAAATAAATAAATAAATAAATAAATAAATAAATAAATAAATAAATAAATAAATAAATAAATAAATAAATAAATAAATATAGCTACTGGTTCTGCTGAATAATGTAAACTGGCTGAATCCCACTGCATGTTTCTTAGTTTGCTAGCCAGTTCAAAATAAGGGATCATATGAAACATCAGCATTGGTTTTGGTTGTTAACATTTCATCCTAGGAACAATAATGTGTGAGTTTTTTAGGCTTATGTGGAATTTTGAAAAAGATCTAACTGCTGGGGAGAGATGTTGCACGTGCACTCTCATGCATTATGGACCATCTCTTTCAAATATTTTTTGAAGCATGCACAACCTTGTTAACTGCTATGCTATAAAGTTGCCATAGGTAAATTTCCTATCAATGTAACTTATCTTGCTGTTTGTAGTCCATAGTTAGCTGGATAAATGTCCCTTGGCTTTTAATATAGGAAAGGTACTGCTAAATTTTGTTGTTTTTCATTCTGCTAACTATGGTAGGCTGCCTATCCTAATTCAATTCCATAGGTTTTCTCTCAAGCAGTGCTTTTTTTCTTAAAAAAAAAGGTGCCGGAACTCAAAGGTGCTGTCACTGGGAGCGATGCTGCTATCTTGCTACGGAGTTGCCGCCCGTCCTTTGCACCCCCGCCCCCGTGGCTCGGAGCCACAGGCTGCAGGGATTCTCCTCCCCACAGCTGTCATGGGGATTCCCCTCCCCGCAGTTGCCATGCTGTGGCCTGTGCTGAGCCCCCACCCCGAGCTGCTCCGAACCCCAACCAAGAGCTCTATTCCTCATGGCAGTGGTCTCCGGTGCCAAACTGCTGATGTCCTCCGGCACCAGCACTTATTCACTTACTGCCCCATAGCTTCCAAATGCAGTAAGTGAGCAAGCGAGCAAGTGGCATTTGGAAGCGTTTGGAAGTGACGGGGCAGTAATTGAGTGAGTGAATGAGCAAATGGCGTTTGGAAGCATCAGGGCAGTAAGTGAGTGTGTGAATGAGCAAATGGTGTTTGGAAGTGACGGGGCAGTAAGTGAGCGAGTGAGCAAGAGGCCTTTGAAAGAGATGGAGTGAGTGGGGGAGAGTGACTGGAGGCTTTTGTGAGCAAAGTGTGAGTGAGTGGGGGGGCTTTTGCGAGCAAAGGGTGAGAGAAAAAAGGAAAAGTGAGGGGGAGAAGGGAAAAAGAAAAGACACTGACTTCTTACTTCCTCTGTTGCAGGAGTAGAAGGAAGCATTAACATCGAACCTCAACTTTTTGCTTTTCTGTAATACTATAAACTAGCCATTTCTATAACAATAAATGAATCTAACCAATAAAACCCAAAATACCCCCCCTTTTGTGAAATTTTTGACACTTTGTTAAGCACTGGTGGTACTTGAATATTGTCATGTCCTAAAAGTGGTACAATTTCTGAAAAGGTTGAAAATCCTGATGTAAATGCAGCCTAAATTGTTTATTGCCATCCTATTTGCAAATAATATCTTACTTACCTAGTTGAGATGGTGTAGTTGGGCAGCAGAGAGGGATGCAAAGTTCCTGCCTTTGCTGAAGACAACTTGCCTGTGCAACATTTGCTGGCTGGTTTTTTTGGCGCACTCAGCAGCAATTCCTATTGGCTTTTGAAAGCCAATAGGCCCGGGGTAAGCAACCTTGGTTATTTTATGACTCGTGGACTTCAACTCCCAGAAGATGTTGCATAACATAACATCAACTGGAAGATGTTAAACTGTCCTTCTGTTTCTTTCCTTCCCAAAAATTGTGTTAATGAGTCCTCTCTAAGCTCTGCTGTTCAGCTTGTCCTGGGTTGTTTTTGCAGCAAAATGGAATGGTTTGCAAGTTGCAGTTGAGATAGCCCATCTCATTTTAGATATATCGTATATAATTGAAGATTGTAATTAGTTACGTGTGCACGTTCAGCAAGTGTGATGTATTTGTGCTGGCATTTCTAGGCCTCTTTCCAACCACATCCAGAAAAATTTGTAACAAACATTCTCAAAGCCATGTTTGGTATTTCCCAGCAATCTGTTACTGGAAGGAAAAAGCAATCCCTGCTGTGTTACTGATCCCAGAGAAGCATTTGCATGAATGCAGGTATCCTTAGGGTGCCATAGTTATGGATGAGAAATATTGGTTGCAAAGTTGGCATTTTGGATGTAATACAGATTTTTTGGACTTATTTTTGTTTCATTGCATGTTTGATATTTTTAAAAGGCATATGCTACTGACTACGCTTATGCACATATGTAACATCTTTTGCTAGGATACATGACCACTGCTTGTCCAGAATGTGAAAAGTGAAAGATTGTGACTAAACAAAATGTTAATGTACAGATAATACCACCAGAAATTATTTTAGCCTTTTTAATAAATGTTGTTATTGATGTTAACCTCACCACGGAAAACATCATATATTATTATGTATATACTAGGTTAATTATTTAAAGACTGAAGTGCAACCTATCTAGATTCTAAATAATCTATTTTTCAAAACACACAACAGTCCAAACAGTAAAAGTAAAGTCCAAATTAAGAATATTTCATTCTTAAGAATTGTTTAATTTAAAGTGGTTTAGTTGTAATAGAGTATGTACAAAAGATACTATTTTTTTCTAGCATCAGCTAAATTAGACATATTACATTGAGAAAAAAAATTGTCATTTCTTTGTTGTTACCTTTACTGATTTCATTGCAGAGATGTTAACATAGGAAACACATTATTTTGTTATCTAATTTTACCTTTCAAAAGACAGAAGCAGATGAAAAATGTGAGGTTCTTTCCTGTTGGCTTTTTTGAATTAACTGTTTTAGATTCTAAAAGTTTAGTTCCTAAAGAAGTAACCTTGTAAATAATTTTAATGTCCTCCTCTACTGCAGGGTAGGCAAACTTGGCTGTTTTATGACTCATGGACTTCAACTCCAGAATTCCTGAGCCAGCATGGCTCAGCTTGGAAACCTCTCTCTTTCCCCTCAGCGTGGCTGGCTCAGGATTTCTGGGAGTTAAAGTTCATGAATCATAAAAAAGAGCCAAGATTGCCTGCGATAGGCTTTCGAAAGCCAACTTTTTTTTTTTTCAAAAAAAGGTGCTGGAATGCCATTCTGAGCGTTGTATGAGAAAAAAAGCTCTGCTCTCAGGTGATGGAAAAGAGATTCTAGAGTGCTGAAAAATCATTCTATGAATCAACAAGACTAGTCTGGAAAAACATTCTCATCCTAAATGACGTAGTTTTAGTGTGCCTATGAGTTTAACGTGCAACGCTTTTGTGCAATGTCCTTAAGAGATTTTATCAAAATTGTACATCCCTTCCATATAACCAGAATCTAAATGAAAATGGTATTCCTGACACATCTAATTTAAAAATCATTTAAACATTTCTTTTTAAAGTGAACAATAGATGTTCTAGCAAATTGTGAACAATTTTACATTTAACTGTACCTTGCTAAAATGTGAAACAGATAACTCTATATAATATAATTAACCTCTTCCTCATTTTCTTAAAGCAACCAGTATTATTGTTCTCTTTTTAAACAAATGAAACCTTTATTTGACTTAACTCAATATGATCACTACAATTAAACCTTTTATCATGATTGTGCAGCTTTGTTTCCTTTAGATATGTCTATTTAACTCTAATTAATGTTAATTGGAGTTGTAGGCATGCAATTGGATATAATCATTAACATTTTTTGCCTTGCCAATGCACATTAAATAACTCAGGTGGAAAAGTTCCCTTTGTCTAAAATAATATTTTAGTCACTGACTTTAAGGGAAAAAATGTTTTTTGGGAAAGGAGGTAATCCATTGATTCATTGGTTAGTCATTCACCACAGTAGTGATGGGTTCACTTGAAAGACTTGAAAGGCCAGTTAGGAACAGATTGTCAAGGAAGAAATCTACATAGCTGGTCTTTAAATGCTAACACTAACCTAATGGCACACAATTAATCACATCAATTTATATTTATATATGTGCAATGGGTAGGTGTGCATATGTAATAATAATAATAATAATAATAATAATAATAATAATAATAATAATAATAATAATAATAATAACCTGGTTGATACCTAGGATGTTGGCAGCAGCCCGTGTCAACCATTAGTGCAAGTCAATTTGAGTGTTCAGTTAATTGAGTTTCATGTTTTATGAATAAAAGTTTTATAATAATAAAGTTGGAAAGGACCTTGTTGGTTTTCTAGTCCAACCCTCTGCTCAGGCAGGAAACCCTATACCATTTCGACAAATGGCTGTCCAGTTTCTTCTTAAAAACTTCCAGTGTTGGAGCATTCACAGCTTCTGGAGACAAGTTGTTCCACTAATTAATTGTTCTCACTGTCAGGAAATTTTTCCTTAGTTCTAGGTTGCTTCTCTCCTTGACTAGTTTCCATCCGTTGCTTATTGTCCTGCCTTCAGTTGCTTTGGACAATAACTTGACTCCCTCTTCTTTGTGGCAACCCCTGAGATATTGGAACACTGCTATCTTGTCACCCCTAGTCTTTCTCTTCATTAAACTAGACATACCCAGTTCCAGCAACCATTCTTTATATGTTTTAGCCTCCAGTTCCCAAATCATCTTTGTTGCTCTTCTTGCACTCTTTCTAGAGCCTCAACAACTTTTTTACATCATGGTGACCAAAACTGGATGCAGTATTCAAGTATTATCTTACCAAGGCATTATAAAGTGTTATTAACATTTCACGTGATATTGGTTCTATACCTCTGTTAATGCAGCCTAGCACTGTGTTGGCTTTTTTGGCAGCTGCAGCTCACTGCTGGCTCATATTTAAGTGATTGTCCACTAGGACTCCAAGATCCCTCACAGTTACTACTATTGAGCAAGGTACCACCTATACTGTACCTGTGAATTTGGTTTTTCTTGCCTAAAGATACTTTTTTCACCATTGAATTTCATTTTGTTAGATAGCACCCAAGTCTGTCAAGATCTTTCTGTATCTTAAGCTTATATTCTGGAATGTTGGCTATTCCTGCCAGCTTGGTGTTGTCCCCATTGAGGACCACTTGCTGAGTACAACCGGGCAGCCAGCTACAAAATCATATGATGGTGATGTTGTCCAACCTACATTTTTCTTTCTTATCAAGTAGTAGGCTGTGGTCTGTCTGTCTGTATATAGATAGAGAAAGAGAGATAATTAAATTCTAGGCTTAGCATAATAAGTAGGAAAGGTATATAAATGTGCTTGCTAGAATTTAATGTCATATGACTTACCGTATTGTGCAATTTTATTTAAGTATTAAAAAAGATCTTTATTTCTCTAAAATTTCTAGGAAAGCCACTCAGTATACATCAATATGTACACAACTTTCTGGGTTTTGCAATGATATTGGTAATCTAAGGATGCACATTAATATGTGTAGCCTCCACTTTTCCTGCACTATCTTAATTCATATGCATGGGTGTTTTTGTGTGTGGAAATATTCTGAAAATCACATAACTGTGGAATCAAGCATGACAGAGAAACCTAGAATGGATTTTTCTTTCCTGAGAGAAAGAGAGATACACCTTAATTGCAGACAAACTATTTAAGCAGGTTAAGGTTTGTGAGGTTTCAATGGTAAGACAGAAGTTTCTGCTATTGGCACATATCTCTTTTCTTAAGACTTTTTCACAAGCTCTCCATTTCTTCACCTTTTGTGTGAGTACTTAAGCCCATTTTCAGGCACCAAAACTGGAAGCTGGATCACTGAAGACAATCATGACTACAATGTTTCTAAAGCCAGTTTTGCTCCATTGTGATTGCGGTAAGAACAGCTACACTTCTTTCTCCGAAGCTCTCTTTCACATGGAGTTATACCCAGTGTGATACAACACATTGCATTTACAGTAGCCTGTAGCTCAGTTAAAACTTTATGCTATTGTAATGAAGTTGTTAGATTATAATGTTGCTTCTCCTGCAAGAGACAAATTTAGTTACCACTTGGAATATTAATTTCTGTATGAATATGGATGGCAAAAAGCATTCTGTAGTCTTGATATGCAAAGTCCAGGAATCAAAAGCAATGCAATGTCACTTGTTCAGCATATATCGTAAGTGGCTAAGCTGTTAGCACTTTCCCCTATTAAGAAAAATAATAATAGTGGCAAGGTTTATTGCAGAGAGCAAATCTATATGACCTTCTTTTCCTTCAAGTAGCTGCTATTTTTAGGCACCATTTGGTACCATTTTGTTTTGCCTTTTGGCCTCCCCACTTCTCCAGTATGAGGCCTCCTTCCTGTTTTCTGGTCTCAGACTTATTATAGGCTTTCATTTCAGTTGTGTGATGGATATTACTTCATATCCTCCAACTAGGCTGTGCCTGACTTTTTATTTCCTTCAGCCAACACTCTAATCACAAATTACATCCAAGCAGATCAATAATCCATTCACCTATTGTTAAAGAGTAATGTCTGGAGATAAGATTTCAGTCTCTCAGTAGCTGACCTTTGCTAACTTCCTTTTTATTTCCCATCCAATATAAAAGCGGAGGGCTATGAGGGTATATTAATTTGTTTAATTCCTTTTTTAACACTAATTGTCACCCAGAAAAGATCCCTTTCTTCCTGGTACACATCTTTAGGATTTCAGCAAAGCACAACTTCACTTAGCTGTGCTCTAACAGAGCACAACTCAAGAGCCATCATTGAAACCCACAGTTTGCTCAGTTTTTATCCCTTATCTTCAGCCTAGACTCCCCTGACTGCTAGCCTAGAAAACAGAAGAGGGAGCAGGAAAACTAAAGACTCATTGCCTGGCACCTTCTAGTTTTGTTGGTTTGGGAACATTAATCTCACAGTCTAGTACTTAAAGCACTGCTGCTCCCAGCACATCTGTTGGACTTAGTGCCACAAAGGTACAGTAAAAGTGAACATGGATGGTATTCCTAAGGAAAGAAGTTTGCTTCTTTGCTTCAGCACTGAGATGAGTGTGTGACTCTGTATAGGTGGGAGGGAGAGAGAGGGAGAGGTTGAAAATTCCCAATGTAGCACATTTTGGTTCTCTTAAATCCATTTTTACTTGCAGAAAATTGTCAAATTATTTGACCAGCCAATAAAATATGACTGAATAATTTACATTTCTTACATGCTCAGAGAGATCTATACACAAAATTCTATTCAGATCTTATGTCAAATAAGAGTACAGTAATCTTTTTTTTTATTGAAAGGAGTACAGTAATTTTTATAGGAAGCACAGCTAGTGCTGTTTTCCATATCCATGTTCTGAGGTGAGCCAATCCTGCCCTTTAAGTTCCAGACTTGTTGAAAGAGAAGATTAAAGAAACTGTTCTCTTATATTTGTGTGGATTCATGAAACATCCATACAACCAGCAATCCTGCTTTATTGAGGTCTCTGATTATGAATTATCAGGAGTATCTGATAATTACCTTACCTTATCAGGTAAGGATTATACCTGAAATCATCTGTGAATTTCCACTATCTCAGGAAGTTCAAGGAGACTGGGAAAAGAATTGGATATGCACTTCCATCTTTCTTGGGGACACTCTTGTTTCTTACAGTATTATAAAACAACTCTTGAAAAACTCTCTCTCTCTCTCTCTCTCTCTCTCTCTCTCTCTCTCTCTCTCTCTCTCTCTCTCTCTCTCTCTCTCTCTCTCTCTCTCTCACACACACACACACACACACGCACACACACATCTATGTCAGTCTGTCTGTCTGTCTGTCTGTGTGTCTCTCTTTACCTACCTAACTATCTACCTACCTACTTACCTACACACAGATATTACTTGATTAAAAGCATAGCATGTTAGCAGGCTTCAGGATATGACATGAATGTGATATCCTAAACATATGAATTATGTGATGGAAACGATAGGTATTTTTTTTTATTTGAGTGTATTTCCTTCCTAAATTATTCACAAACTGGGTGTAACAAAATTCATGCTTTTCAGAATTTTTCAGGGGAATCTTGAAATTCAAAACTCTTCACAAAATGCCTATAGCAGGGGAAAGGTATATACAGAAAGTGCAGTATAGAGAAATAACTTACTAAAACTTGAATAGTAATAGCATTGTGTGTGTGTGTGTGTGTGTGTGTGTATGTATATATCACTAATTATGAAAATTTGAATAAAATCAAAATTACAGTCTCACCCATCTCTATGGATTTTATAAAAAAATATTAAGGTTATGACTTTTCAAAAAAAATCAGGTAATGTGGCATGTCACAGCTATATCACTGACATATCTGATGTTAATTTCATGTAATTTGATTCACTATTTTTGATATATTCTAAACAATTACACTCAATAAAATTTATTCTGAAACAAGGTACGTAGAATTTCCATTGCAAATAAGTCTGATTTACTTATGGCATTTTGTTTGTCTAAAATAGTTTAAATATATTTATAAATACATTTGTAAAATACTAAAATACTTAGCTGGACAATGGGGGAATGGCAAAGATTTTGATGCATAACAAAGTCTCAAAAGAAAGAGCAGAATGACTTTTCAGTGTTAACTGTTTTGTTTTCTAATGTTTACTTTTGTTCATCTGGGTATTCCTAAGAGATGTATCAAAGAAAGAAAAGTGTGTATACTTAAAAGTTTCAAATCTAAATCTTTTATTCTGGATTGCTGCAAAACACTTTAAAAAAAAGCCCTCTAATTCTGTTTGGTTGGTTGACTGGTGGTTGAAAATGTAATGCAGCCGCGAGAGTTGTGTTGGGAGTCTCCCGATACTCCCACGTTACACCTCTGCTCCGCGAGCTGCATTGGTTACCGGTTGCCTTCCGGGTGAGATTCAAGGTACTAGTAATGGTATTCAAAGCCCTACATGGCAGGGGTCTGGAGTACCTGAGGGAACACCTGCTGCCGGCATCGACTTCCCTCCGCCCTGTGCGTTCCCACAGAGAGGGCCTCCTCAGGGTGCCACCGGTCAGAGAATGTCGACTGGTGGCCCCCAGGGGGAGATCCTTCTCTGTGGGCGCCCCGGAGCTATGGAATCAGCTACTGGTTGAGCTCCGGACGGCGCCCGACCTTCGCTCCTTTCGCCGCGAGCTAAAAACATACTTTTTTGAACAAGCTGGTCTGGCCGGATGAAGGGATTGGGGGGGGGTTGTTATGGTTATTTTATTGGGTTTTAAAGATGTATTTTAGTATGTGGGCATTTATTTAATCTTGTTTTAACTTTTGTAATCTGTATTTTTATTCTTGCCCTGTTCACCGCCCTGAGTCCTTCGGGAGAAGGGCGGTATAGAAATAGTATTAAATAAATAAATAAATAAATAAATAATCAGCTTTGTTTTAATCAGCTAACACCTCCCTAGAAACTTCCAATCACTGAGAAATTCAATAGAATACAAATTCCACCAAAAAATACAGATACTACCAAGATGGAATGTATTATTAAATCTTTGCAAAAAAAAACCCAAAAAACATCCCGTGATCTATACTTTGGTAAAAAATCCCTTAACCCCCCCCAAAAAACAAACTATACTACAAATCTAATTTATCAGGATCCTAAGAAACTCTTACGGATATAGTTAAAAGATTAAAACAGCTATATTAAGACTGCAGTTATGGAGTCACACATTTCTGAATGTCCATGTTTTCATCTTTAATCAATGTCAAGCTTGTTTCAAAAACATATCTAAATATGTTTCAAATAAGCATTTTTAAAGTCCAGGGAAACATATGCTAACATTCATGTCCATTTTATCTAACATACACAGTATTGCAAACTTATTTTCTTTATTATTATATAGTTTTGCACAGAATTTTAAGAAGACTTTTTTTGTGTGTGCTTTTATCAAATGTATGTTTATTGTTTTTTTAAAAAAATATGAACAATTATGAAATCTGATCAAAAATACTAATTTTAAGAAGTGTAAATATGATACATCTATACTGAAATGTGAATTAACCACATTTCTTTCCCTAATGTTGATCATATGAAATGTATTTAATAATGAATGAAATTGCACAGCAATGTTGAAAGTCACATTATATATTCCTATGTCCAAATCCAGTTTGAAGTATTACCTATTATTCCTATAGCCTTAAAATTAAGGCTTTATGCATATGAACATGTTTGCCTCTGAATGTTCTGGATCAGAAGTCTTCCTCTCTTGCCTTCTTTTGAAGGAAGTTTTCTGACCTGGATCCACATTTTTGGAATGTCTTTTCATCTAAGCACCTTCACTGCCAGATTTTAGAGATCAATTAATTAATTCAAGCATCAGTCTTTTTTTTTTTTTGAAGCCACAGTTGGAGTTGGTTTTACTATGTCCCAAAGGTGCTTTTTCAAAAAGGAACTGGACTTTTTTTCCCTTGAAGATGTGTCACTTCTCATCCAAGAAGCTTCTTCAGTTCTGACTAAATGGTGGAGGAAGGAAGGATAATGACCAAATGACTGCAAGGAATATAAATCCTTCCTCCTCCACCATTCAATCAGAATTGATAAAAGTTCTTGGATGAGAAGCAAAATGTCTTGAAGGAAAAACAAAGTTCACTTCCCTTTTGAAAAAGCATCTTTGGGACAATCTCTTTTACAGAGATAAGCCTCCTGGTCAAACTGTTCTTATTAAATGAGAATAACTGCAATAATAACAGCAAGAAGGGCAGCAAAATTGGGTTTTTATGAAGCAGCTCTATGATCTGAATTGTATGATCTATGATATTGTTTCCATTCTGAATCAATATAGGCATTTTTATATAAATCTCAGTGAATACTAGAGCATAAAGCCAGAGTTTGGATGAATGGAGTTGCTTCTATCATCACCATTTCCTTTGTAGCCTTATCTGTATCTCACAAGAAACACCAAAGAAGACATAATGACGAGCAAAAGAAAGTTCCACCATAAGAACATATACAAAGTTAATTTCACCCACTTATTGTTGAAATGATCATCTGAATGCATTAGATTAGTCGAGTCAAATAAAAAAAAATGGCCAAAGACCAGTGAAATAGAAACAACACACATATGCAAAAAAGTTAGGCAAATAATTAATATAGGAGGGATTCAATTAATTGATTGATTAATTGATATGTCTCGCAGATACGACTCTCAGTGGCCAGCAACACATTAAAAAAAAGGAGAGGAAACAGAATCAATAGATTGAGATGGATCCGAATATTAGTAGCCCGGATTGGTATTTGGGCTGTTCGTTTGGTCTCCGAGCTTGGCGATTTGACTGCAAACGTTTTGTTTCCATTTGGGCAGACATCTTATAGAATAGAATCAATAGAAACAGAAACCCCGCAATGGTTGCTGAGAATCAGTCCAGGAAACATTTAACAAAACAACAACATCTCATGAGCCATGAGATAATCTCCCAATTTAATCTTCAGAATCTGCCACATTCTGGAAGCTTGGTGGCAAAAGTTTGTGATGTTATAAGCAAAGGGTCTTGTTGGTAGACAGAATATTGTTGGTAGACAGAATATTGATTGATATTATTATTATTAAAAACATTTCATTTTCACATAAAGCCAAATAAAATATATAATATGAAAATGCATGTATGATTGTTTCAATTTCTTTCATTTCACCCAGGCATCAGCAGCAACTGATTGCAGTTTTGTGACATCATCATTGCAATAGTAGACAGAATGCTACATTTACACCTTCACTTCTTATGATGATGCTGTACTTTTCAAATGTTCATATTCAGAATTTCAGTCTTTGCTGCAGAAAATGAAAAAAACAAAACAAAACATTTTGTTTATAAAAAAACACCTGATACTTAAAAAGTCTGAGGTGAATATTTTTTTTTTTATTTGAGTGTATTTCCTTCCTAAATTATTCACAAACTGGGTGTAACAAAATTCATGCTTTTCAGAATTTTTCAGGGGAATCTTGAAATTCAAAACTCTTCACAAAATGCCTATAGCAGGGGAAAGGTATATACAGAAAGTGCAGTATAGAGAAATAACTTACTAAAACTTGAATAGTAATAGCATTGTGTGTGTGTGTGTGTGTGTGTGTGTATGTATATATCACTAATTATGAAAATTTGAATAAAATCAAAATTACAGTCTCACCCATCTCTATGGATTTTATAAAAAAATATTAAGGTTATGACTTTTCAAAAAAAATCAGGTAATGTGGCATGTCACAGCTATATCACTGACATATCTGATGTTAATTTCATGTAATTTGATTCACTATTTTTGATATATTCTAAACAATTACACTCAATAAAATTTATTCTGAAACAAGGTACGTAGAATTTCCATTGCAAATAAGTCTGATTTACTTATGGCATTTTGTTTGTCTAAAATAGTTTAAATATATTTATAAATACATTTGTAAAATACTAAAATACTTAGCTGGACAATGGGGGAATGGCAAAGATTTTGATGCATAACAAAGTCTCAAAAGAAAGAGCAGAATGACTTTTCAGTGTTAACTGTTTTGTTTTCTAATGTTTACTTTTGTTCATCTGGGTATTCCTAAGAGATGTATCAAAGAAAGAAAAGTGTGTATACTTAAAAGTTTCAAATCTAAATCTTTTATTCTGGATTGCTGCAAAACACTTTAAAAAAAAGCCCTCTAATTCTGTTTGGTTGGTTGACTGGTGGTTGAAAATGTAATGCAGCCGCGAGAGTTGTGTTGGGAGTCTCCCGATACTCCCACGTTACACCTCTGCTCCGCGAGCTGCATTGGTTACCGGTTGCCTTCCGGGTGAGATTCAAGGTACTAGTAATGGTATTCAAAGCCCTACATGGCAGGGGTCCGGAGTACCTGAGGGAACACCTGCTGCCGGCATCGACTTCCCTCCGCCCTGTGCGTTCCCACAGAGAGGGCCTCCTCAGGGTGCCACCGGTCAGAGAATGTCGACTGGTGGCCCCCAGGGGGAGATCCTTCTCTGTGGGCGCCCCGGAGCTATGGAATCAGCTACTGGTTGAGCTCCGGACGGCGCCCGACCTTCGCTCCTTTCGCCGCGAGCTAAAAACATACTTTTTTGAACAAGCTGGTCTGGCCGGATGAAGGGATTGGGGGGGGGTTGTTATGGTTATTTTATTGGGTTTTAAAGATGTATTTTAGTATGTGGGCATTTATTTAATCTTGTTTTAACTTTTGTAATCTGTATTTTTATTCTTGCCCTGTTCACCGCCCTGAGTCCTTCGGGAGAAGGGCGGTATAGAAATAGTATTAAATAAATAAATAAATAAATAAATAATCAGCTTTGTTTTAATCAGCTAACACCTCCCTAGAAACTTCCAATCACTGAGAAATTCAATAGAATACAAATTCCACCAAAAAATACAGATACTACCAAGATGGAATGTATTATTAAATCTTTGCAAAAAAAAACCCAAAAAACATCCCGTGATCTATACTTTGGTAAAAAATCCCTTAACCCCCCAAAAAAAACAAACTATACTACAAATCTAATTTATCAGGATCCTAAGAAACTCTTACGGATATAGTTAAAAGATTAAAACAGCTATATTAAGACTGCAGTTATGGAGTCACACATTTCTGAATGTCCATGTTTTCATCTTTAATCAATGTCAAGCTTGTTTCAAAAACATATCTAAATATGTTTCAAATAAGCATTTTTAAAGTCCAGGGAAACATATGCTAACATTCATGTCCATTTTATCTAACATACACAGTATTGCAAACTTATTTTCTTTATTATTATATAGTTTTGCACAGAATTTTAAGAAGACTTTTTTTGTGTGTGCTTTTATCAAATGTATGTTTATTGTTTTTTTAAAAAAATATGAACAATTATGAAATCTGATCAAAAATACTAATTTTAAGAAGTGTAAATATGATACATCTATACTGAAATGTGAATTAACCACATTTCTTTCCCTAATGTTGATCATATGAAATGTATTTAATAATGAATGAAATTGCACAGCAATGTTGAAAGTCACATTATATATTCCTATGTCCAAATCCAGTTTGAAGTATTACCTATTATTCCTATAGCCTTAAAATTAAGGCTTTATGCATATGAACATGTTTGCCTCTGAATGTTCTGGATCAGAAGTCTTCCTCTCTTGCCTTCTTTTGAAGGAAGTTTTCTGACCTGGATCCACATTTTTGGAATGTCTTTTCATCTAAGCACCTTCACTGCCAGATTTTAGAGATCAATTAATTAATTCAAGCATCAGTCTTTTTTTTTTTTTGAAGCCACAGTTGGAGTTGGTTTTACTATGTCCCAAAGGTGCTTTTTCAAAAAGGAACTGGACTTTTTTTCCCTTGAAGATGTGTCACTTCTCATCCAAGAAGCTTCTTCAGTTCTGACTAAATGGTGGAGGAAGGAAGGATAATGACCAAATGACTGCAAGGAATATAAATCCTTCCTCCTCCACCATTCAATCAGAATTGATAAAAGTTCTTGGATGAGAAGCAAAATGTCTTGAAGGAAAAACAAAGTTCACTTCCCTTTTGAAAAAGCATCTTTGGGACAATCTCTTTTACAGAGATAAGCCTCCTGGTCAAACTGTTCTTATTAAATGAGAATAACTGCAATAATAACAGCAAGAAGGGCAGCAAAATTGGGTTTTTATGAAGCAGCTCTATGATCTGAATTGTATGATCTATGATATTGTTTCCATTCTGAATCAATATAGGCATTTTTATATAAATCTCAGTGAATACTAGAGCATAAAGCCAGAGTTTGGATGAATGGAGTTGCTTCTATCATCACCATTTCCTTTGTAGCCTTATCTGTATCTCACAAGAAACACCAAAGAAGACATAATGACGAGCAAAAGAAAGTTCCACCATAAGAACATATACAAAGTTAATTTCACCCACTTATTGTTGAAATGATCATCTGAATGCATTAGATTAGTCGAGTCAAATAAAAAAAAATGGCCAAAGACCAGTGAAATAGAAACAACACACATATGCAAAAAAGTTAGGCAAATAATTAATATAGGAGGGATTCAATTAATTGATTGATTAATTGATATGTCTCGCAGATACGACTCTCAGTGGCCAGCAACACATTAAAAAAAAGGAGAGGAAACAGAATCAATAGATTGAGATGGATCCGAATATTAGTAGCCCGGATTGGTATTTGGGCTGTTCGTTTGGTCTCCGAGCTTGGCGATTTGACTGCAAACGTTTTGTTTCCATTTGGGCAGACATCTTATAGAATAGAATCAATAGAAACAGAAACCCCGCAATGGTTGCTGAGAATCAGTCCAGGAAACATTTAACAAAACAACAACATCTCATGAGCCATGAGATAATCTCCCAATTTAATCTTCAGAATCTGCCACATTCTGGAAGCTTGGTGGCAAAAGTTTGTGATGTTATAAGCAAAGGGTCTTGTTGGTAGACAGAATATTGTTGGTAGACAGAATATTGATTGATATTATTATTATTAAAAACATTTCATTTTCACATAAAGCCAAATAAAATATATAATATGAAAATGCATGTATGATTGTTTCAATTTCTTTCATTTCACCCAGGCATCAGCAGCAACTGATTGCAGTTTTGTGACATCATCATTGCAATAGTAGACAGAATGCTACATTTACACCTTCACTTCTTATGATGATGCTGTACTTTTCAAATGTTCATATTCAGAATTTCAGTCTTTGCTGCAGAAAATGAAAAAAACAAAACAAAACATTTTGTTTATAAAAAAACACCTGATACTTAAAAAGTCTGAGGTGAATATTTTTTTTTTTATTTGAGTGTATTTCCTTCCTAAATTATTCACAAACTGGGTGTAACAAAATTCATGCTTTTCAGAATTTTTCAGGGGAATCTTGAAATTCAAAACTCTTCACAAAATGCCTATAGCAGGGGAAAGGTATATACAGAAAGTGCAGTATAGAGAAATAACTTACTAAAACTTGAATAGTAATAGCATTGTGTGTGTGTGTGTGTGTGTGTGTGTATGTATATATCACTAATTATGAAAATTTGAATAAAATCAAAATTACAGTCTCACCCATCTCTATGGATTTTATAAAAAAATATTAAGGTTATGACTTTTCAAAAAAAATCAGGTAATGTGGCATGTCACAGCTATATCACTGACATATCTGATGTTAATTTCATGTAATTTGATTCACTATTTTTGATATATTCTAAACAATTACACTCAATAAAATTTATTCTGAAACAAGGTACGTAGAATTTCCATTGCAAATAAGTCTGATTTACTTATGGCATTTTGTTTGTCTAAAATAGTTTAAATATATTTATAAATACATTTGTAAAATACTAAAATACTTAGCTGGACAATGGGGGAATGGCAAAGATTTTGATGCATAACAAAGTCTCAAAAGAAAGAGCAGAATGACTTTTCAGTGTTAACTGTTTTGTTTTCTAATGTTTACTTTTGTTCATCTGGGTATTCCTAAGAGATGTATCAAAGAAAGAAAAGTGTGTATACTTAAAAGTTTCAAATCTAAATCTTTTATTCTGGATTGCTGCAAAACACTTTAAAAAAAAGCCCTCTAATTCTGTTTGGTTGGTTGACTGGTGGTTGAAAATGTAATGCAGCCGCGAGAGTTGTGTTGGGAGTCTCCCGATACTCCCACGTTACACCTCTGCTCCGCGAGCTGCATTGGTTACCGGTTGCCTTCCGGGTGAGATTCAAGGTACTAGTAATGGTATTCAAAGCCCTACATGGCAGGGGTCCGGAGTACCTGAGGGAACACCTGCTGCCGGCATCGACTTCCCTCCGCCCTGTGCGTTCCCACAGAGAGGGCCTCCTCAGGGTGCCACCGGTCAGAGAATGTCGACTGGTGGCCCCCAGGGGGAGATCCTTCTCTGTGGGCGCCCCGGAGCTATGGAATCAGCTACTGGTTGAGCTCCGGACGGCGCCCGACCTTCGCTCCTTTCGCCGCGAGCTAAAAACATACTTTTTTGAACAAGCTGGTCTGGCCGGATGAAGGGATTGGGGGGGGTTGTTATGGTTATTTTATTGGGTTTTAAAGATGTATTTTAGTATGTGGGCATTTATTTAATCTTGTTTTAACTTTTGTAATCTGTATTTTTATTCTTGCCCTGTTCACCGCCCTGAGTCCTTCGGGAGAAGGGCGGTATAGAAATAGTATTAAATAAATAAATAAATAAATAAATAATCAGCTTTGTTTTAATCAGCTAACACCTCCCTAGAAACTTCCAATCACTGAGAAATTCAATAGAATACAAATTCCACCAAAAAATACAGATACTACCAAGATGGAATGTATTATTAAATCTTTGCAAAAAAAAACCCAAAAAACATCCCGTGATCTATACTTTGGTAAAAAATCCCTTAACCCCCCCAAAAAAACAAACTATACTACAAATCTAATTTATCAGGATCCTAAGAAACTCTTACGGATATAGTTAAAAGATTAAAACAGCTATATTAAGACTGCAGTTATGGAGTCACACATTTCTGAATGTCCATGTTTTCATCTTTAATCAATGTCAAGCTTGTTTCAAAAACATATCTAAATATGTTTCAAATAAGCATTTTTAAAGTCCAGGGAAACATATGCTAACATTCATGTCCATTTTATCTAACATACACAGTATTGCAAACTTATTTTCTTTATTATTATATAGTTTTGCACAGAATTTTAAGAAGACTTTTTTTGTGTGTGCTTTTATCAAATGTATGTTTATTGTTTTTTTAAAAAAATATGAACAATTATGAAATCTGATCAAAAATACTAATTTTAAGAAGTGTAAATATGATACATCTATACTGAAATGTGAATTAACCACATTTCTTTCCCTAATGTTGATCATATGAAATGTATTTAATAATGAATGAAATTGCACAGCAATGTTGAAAGTCACATTATATATTCCTATGTCCAAATCCAGTTTGAAGTATTACCTATTATTCCTATAGCCTTAAAATTAAGGCTTTATGCATATGAACATGTTTGCCTCTGAATGTTCTGGATCAGAAGTCTTCCTCTCTTGCCTTCTTTTGAAGGAAGTTTTCTGACCTGGATCCACATTTTTGGAATGTCTTTTCATCTAAGCACCTTCACTGCCAGATTTTAGAGATCAATTAATTAATTCAAGCATCAGTCTTTTTTTTTTTTTGAAGCCACAGTTGGAGTTGGTTTTACTATGTCCCAAAGGTGCTTTTTCAAAAAGGAACTGGACTTTTTTTCCCTTGAAGATGTGTCACTTCTCATCCAAGAAGCTTCTTCAGTTCTGACTAAATGGTGGAGGAAGGAAGGATAATGACCAAATGACTGCAAGGAATATAAATCCTTCCTCCTCCACCATTCAATCAGAATTGATAAAAGTTCTTGGATGAGAAGCAAAATGTCTTGAAGGAAAAACAAAGTTCACTTCCCTTTTGAAAAAGCATCTTTGGGACAATCTCTTTTACAGAGATAAGCCTCCTGGTCAAACTGTTCTTATTAAATGAGAATAACTGCAATAATAACAGCAAGAAGGGCAGCAAAATTGGGTTTTTATGAAGCAGCTCTATGATCTGAATTGTATGATCTATGATATTGTTTCCATTCTGAATCAATATAGGCATTTTTATATAAATCTCAGTGAATACTAGAGCATAAAGCCAGAGTTTGGATGAATGGAGTTGCTTCTATCATCACCATTTCCTTTGTAGCCTTATCTGTATCTCACAAGAAACACCAAAGAAGACATAATGACGAGCAAAAGAAAGTTCCACCATAAGAACATATACAAAGTTAATTTCACCCACTTATTGTTGAAATGATCATCTGAATGCATTAGATTAGTCGAGTCAAATAAAAAAAAATGGCCAAAGACCAGTGAAATAGAAACAACACACATATGCAAAAAAGTTAGGCAAATAATTAATATAGGAGGGATTCAATTAATTGATTGATTAATTGATATGTCTCGCAGATACGACTCTCAGTGGCCAGCAACACATTAAAAAAAAGGAGAGGAAACAGAATCAATAGATTGAGATGGATCCGAATATTAGTAGCCCGGATTGGTATTTGGGCTGTTCGTTTGGTCTCCGAGCTTGGCGATTTGACTGCAAACGTTTTGTTTCCATTTGGGCAGACATCTTATAGAATAGAATCAATAGAAACAGAAACCCCGCAATGGTTGCTGAGAATCAGTCCAGGAAACATTTAACAAAACAACAACATCTCATGAGCCATGAGATAATCTCCCAATTTAATCTTCAGAATCTGCCACATTCTGGAAGCTTGGTGGCAAAAGTTTGTGATGTTATAAGCAAAGGGTCTTGTTGGTAGACAGAATATTGTTGGTAGACAGAATATTGATTGATATTATTATTATTAAAAACATTTCATTTTCACATAAAGCCAAATAAAATATATAATATGAAAATGCATGTATGATTGTTTCAATTTCTTTCATTTCACCCAGGCATCAGCAGCAACTGATTGCAGTTTTGTGACATCATCATTGCAATAGTAGACAGAATGCTACATTTACACCTTCACTTCTTATGATGATGCTGTACTTTTCAAATGTTCATATTCAGAATTTCAGTCTTTGCTGCAGAAAATGAAAAAAACAAAACAAAACATTTTGTTTATAAAAAAACACCTGATACTTAAAAAGTCTGAGGTGAATATTTTTTTTTTATTTGAGTGTATTTCCTTCCTAAATTATTCACAAACTGGGTGTAACAAAATTCATGCTTTTCAGAATTTTTCAGGGGAATCTTGAAATTCAAAACTCTTCACAAAATGCCTATAGCAGGGGAAAGGTATATACAGAAAGTGCAGTATAGAGAAATAACTTACTAAAACTTGAATAGTAATAGCATTGTGTGTGTGTGTGTGTGTGTGTGTGTATGTATATATCACTAATTATGAAAATTTGAATAAAATCAAAATTACAGTCTCACCCATCTCTATGGATTTTATAAAAAAATATTAAGGTTATGACTTTTCAAAAAAAATCAGGTAATGTGGCATGTCACAGCTATATCACTGACATATCTGATGTTAATTTCATGTAATTTGATTCACTATTTTTGATATATTCTAAACAATTACACTCAATAAAATTTATTCTGAAACAAGGTACGTAGAATTTCCATTGCAAATAAGTCTGATTTACTTATGGCATTTTGTTTGTCTAAAATAGTTTAAATATATTTATAAATACATTTGTAAAATACTAAAATACTTAGCTGGACAATGGGGGAATGGCAAAGATTTTGATGCATAACAAAGTCTCAAAAGAAAGAGCAGAATGACTTTTCAGTGTTAACTGTTTTGTTTTCTAATGTTTACTTTTGTTCATCTGGGTATTCCTAAGAGATGTATCAAAGAAAGAAAAGTGTGTATACTTAAAAGTTTCAAATCTAAATCTTTTATTCTGGATTGCTGCAAAACACTTTAAAAAAAAGCCCTCTAATTCTGTTTGGTTGGTTGACTGGTGGTTGAAAATGTAATGCAGCCGCGAGAGTTGTGTTGGGAGTCTCCCGATACTCCCACGTTACACCTCTGCTCCGCGAGCTGCATTGGTTACCGGTTGCCTTCCGGGTGAGATTCAAGGTACTAGTAATGGTATTCAAAGCCCTACATGGCAGGGGTCCGGAGTACCTGAGGGAACACCTGCTGCCGGCATCGACTTCCCTCCGCCCTGTGCGTTCCCACAGAGAGGGCCTCCTCAGGGTGCCACCGGTCAGAGAATGTCGACTGGTGGCCCCCAGGGGGAGATCCTTCTCTGTGGGCGCCCTGGAGCTATGGAATCAGCTACTGGTTGAGCTCCGGACGGCGCCCGACCTTCGCTCCTTTCGCCGCGAGCTAAAAACATACTTTTTTGAACAAGCTGGTCTGGCCGGATGAAGGGATTGGGGGGGGTTGTTATGGTTATTTTATTGGGTTTTAAAGATGTATTTTAGTATGTGGGCATTTATTTAATCTTGTTTTAACTTTTGTAATCTGTATTTTTATTCTTGCCCTGTTCACCGCCCTGAGTCCTTCGGGAGAAGGGCGGTATAGAAATAGTATTAAATAAATAAATAAATAAATAAATAATCAGCTTTGTTTTAATCAGCTAACACCTCCCTAGAAACTTCCAATCACTGAGAAATTCAATAGAATACAAATTCCACCAAAAAATACAGATACTACCAAGATGGAATGTATTATTAAATCTTTGCAAAAAAAAACCCAAAAAACATCCCGTGATCTATACTTTGGTAAAAAATCCCTTAACCCCCCCAAAAAAACAAACTATACTACAAATCTAATTTATCAGGATCCTAAGAAACTCTTACGGATATAGTTAAAAGATTAAAACAGCTATATTAAGACTGCAGTTATGGAGTCACACATTTCTGAATGTCCATGTTTTCATCTTTAATCAATGTCAAGCTTGTTTCAAAAACATATCTAAATATGTTTCAAATAAGCATTTTTAAAGTCCAGGGAAACATATGCTAACATTCATGTCCATTTTATCTAACATACACAGTATTGCAAACTTATTTTCTTTATTATTATATAGTTTTGCACAGAATTTTAAGAAGACTTTTTTTGTGTGTGCTTTTATCAAATGTATGTTTATTGTTTTTTTAAAAAAATATGAACAATTATGAAATCTGATCAAAAATACTAATTTTAAGAAGTGTAAATATGATACATCTATACTGAAATGTGAATTAACCACATTTCTTTCCCTAATGTTGATCATATGAAATGTATTTAATAATGAATGAAATTGCACAGCAATGTTGAAAGTCACATTATATATTCCTATGTCCAAATCCAGTTTGAAGTATTACCTATTATTCCTATAGCCTTAAAATTAAGGCTTTATGCATATGAACATGTTTGCCTCTGAATGTTCTGGATCAGAAGTCTTCCTCTCTTGCCTTCTTTTGAAGGAAGTTTTCTGACCTGGATCCACATTTTTGGAATGTCTTTTCATCTAAGCACCTTCACTGCCAGATTTTAGAGATCAATTAATTAATTCAAGCATCAGTCTTTTTTTTTTTTTGAAGCCACAGTTGGAGTTGGTTTTACTATGTCCCAAAGGTGCTTTTTCAAAAAGGAACTGGACTTTTTTTCCCTTGAAGATGTGTCACTTCTCATCCAAGAAGCTTCTTCAGTTCTGACTAAATGGTGGAGGAAGGAAGGATAATGACCAAATGACTGCAAGGAATATAAATCCTTCCTCCTCCACCATTCAATCAGAATTGATAAAAGTTCTTGGATGAGAAGCAAAATGTCTTGAAGGAAAAACAAAGTTCACTTCCCTTTTGAAAAAGCATCTTTGGGACAATCTCTTTTACAGAGATAAGCCTCCTGGTCAAACTGTTCTTATTAAATGAGAATAACTGCAATAATAACAGCAAGAAGGGCAGCAAAATTGGGTTTTTATGAAGCAGCTCTATGATCTGAATTGTATGATCTATGATATTGTTTCCATTCTGAATCAATATAGGCATTTTTATATAAATCTCAGTGAATACTAGAGCATAAAGCCAGAGTTTGGATGAATGGAGTTGCTTCTATCATCACCATTTCCTTTGTAGCCTTATCTGTATCTCACAAGAAACACCAAAGAAGACATAATGACGAGCAAAAGAAAGTTCCACCATAAGAACATATACAAAGTTAATTTCACCCACTTATTGTTGAAATGATCATCTGAATGCATTAGATTAGTCGAGTCAAATAAAAAAAAATGGCCAAAGACCAGTGAAATAGAAACAACACACATATGCAAAAAAGTTAGGCAAATAATTAATATAGGAGGGATTCAATTAATTGATTGATTAATTGATATGTCTCGCAGATACGACTCTCAGTGGCCAGCAACACATTAAAAAAAAGGAGAGGAAACAGAATCAATAGATTGAGATGGATCCGAATATTAGTAGCCCGGATTGGTATTTGGGCTGTTCGTTTGGTCTCCGAGCTTGGCGATTTGACTGCAAACGTTTTGTTTCCATTTGGGCAGACATCTTATAGAATAGAATCAATAGAAACAGAAACCCCGCAATGGTTGCTGAGAATCAGTCCAGGAAACATTTAACAAAACAACAACATCTCATGAGCCATGAGATAATCTCCCAATTTAATCTTCAGAATCTGCCACATTCTGGAAGCTTGGTGGCAAAAGTTTGTGATGTTATAAGCAAAGGGTCTTGTTGGTAGACAGAATATTGTTGGTAGACAGAATATTGATTGATATTATTATTATTAAAAACATTTCATTTTCACATAAAGCCAAATAAAATATATAATATGAAAATGCATGTATGATTGTTTCAATTTCTTTCATTTCACCCAGGCATCAGCAGCAACTGATTGCAGTTTTGTGACATCATCATTGCAATAGTAGACAGAATGCTACATTTACACCTTCACTTCTTATGATGATGCTGTACTTTTCAAATGTTCATATTCAGAATTTCAGTCTTTGCTGCAGAAAATGAAAAAAACAAAACAAAACATTTTGTTTATAAAAAAACACCTGATACTTAAAAAGTCTGAGGTGAATATTTTTTTTTTATTTGAGTGTATTTCCTTCCTAAATTATTCACAAACTGGGTGTAACAAAATTCATGCTTTTCAGAATTTTTCAGGGGAATCTTGAAATTCAAAACTCTTCACAAAATGCCTATAGCAGGGGAAAGGTATATACAGAAAGTGCAGTATAGAGAAATAACTTACTAAAACTTGAATAGTAATAGCATTGTGTGTGTGTGTGTGTGTGTGTGTGTATGTATATATCACTAATTATGAAAATTTGAATAAAATCAAAATTACAGTCTCACCCATCTCTATGGATTTTATAAAAAAATATTAAGGTTATGACTTTTCAAAAAAAATCAGGTAATGTGGCATGTCACAGCTATATCACTGACATATCTGATGTTAATTTCATGTAATTTGATTCACTATTTTTGATATATTCTAAACAATTACACTCAATAAAATTTATTCTGAAACAAGGTACGTAGAATTTCCATTGCAAATAAGTCTGATTTACTTATGGCATTTTGTTTGTCTAAAATAGTTTAAATATATTTATAAATACATTTGTAAAATACTAAAATACTTAGCTGGACAATGGGGGAATGGCAAAGATTTTGATGCATAACAAAGTCTCAAAAGAAAGAGCAGAATGACTTTTCAGTGTTAACTGTTTTGTTTTCTAATGTTTACTTTTGTTCATCTGGGTATTCCTAAGAGATGTATCAAAGAAAGAAAAGTGTGTATACTTAAAAGTTTCAAATCTAAATCTTTTATTCTGGATTGCTGCAAAACACTTTAAAAAAAAGCCCTCTAATTCTGTTTGGTTGGTTGACTGGTGGTTGAAAATGTAATGCAGCCGCGAGAGTTGTGTTGGGAGTCTCCCGATACTCCCACGTTACACCTCTGCTCCGCGAGCTGCATTGGTTACCGGTTGCCTTCCGGGTGAGATTCAAGGTACTAGTAATGGTATTCAAAGCCCTACATGGCAGGGGTCCGGAGTACCTGAGGGAACACCTGCTGCCGGCATCGACTTCCCTCCGCCCTGTGCGTTCCCACAGAGAGGGCCTCCTCAGGGTGCCACCGGTCAGAGAATGTCGACTGGTGGCCCCCAGGGGGAGATCCTTCTCTGTGGGCGCCCCGGAGCTATGGAATCAGCTACTGGTTGAGCTCCGGACGGCGCCCGACCTTCGCTCCTTTCGCCGCGAGCTAAAAACATACTTTTTTGAACAAGCTGGTCTGGCCGGATGAAGGGATTGGGGGGGGGTTGTTATGGTTATTTTATTGGGTTTTAAAGATGTATTTTAGTATGTGGGCATTTATTTAATCTTGTTTTAACTTTTGTAATCTGTATTTTTATTCTTGCCCTGTTCACCGCCCTGAGTCCTTCGGGAGAAGGGCGGTATAGAAATAGTATTAAATAAATAAATAAATAAATAAATAATCAGCTTTGTTTTAATCAGCTAACACCTCCCTAGAAACTTCCAATCACTGAGAAATTCAATAGAATACAAATTCCACCAAAAAATACAGATACTACCAAGATGGAATGTATTATTAAATCTTTGCAAAAAAAAACCCAAAAAACATCCCGTGATCTATACTTTGGTAAAAAATCCCTTAACCCCCCCAAAAAAACAAACTATACTACAAATCTAATTTATCAGGATCCTAAGAAACTCTTACGGATATAGTTAAAAGATTAAAACAGCTATATTAAGACTGCAGTTATGGAGTCACACATTTCTGAATGTCCATGTTTTCATCTTTAATCAATGTCAAGCTTGTTTCAAAAACATATCTAAATATGTTTCAAATAAGCATTTTTAAAGTCCAGGGAAACATATGCTAACATTCATGTCCATTTTATCTAACATACACAGTATTGCAAACTTATTTTCTTTATTATTATATAGTTTTGCACAGAATTTTAAGAAGACTTTTTTTGTGTGTGCTTTTATCAAATGTATGTTTATTGTTTTTTTAAAAAAATATGAACAATTATGAAATCTGATCAAAAATACTAATTTTAAGAAGTGTAAATATGATACATCTATACTGAAATGTGAATTAACCACATTTCTTTCCCTAATGTTGATCATATGAAATGTATTTAATAATGAATGAAATTGCACAGCAATGTTGAAAGTCACATTATATATTCCTATGTCCAAATCCAGTTTGAAGTATTACCTATTATTCCTATAGCCTTAAAATTAAGGCTTTATGCATATGAACATGTTTGCCTCTGAATGTTCTGGATCAGAAGTCTTCCTCTCTTGCCTTCTTTTGAAGGAAGTTTTCTGACCTGGATCCACATTTTTGGAATGTCTTTTCATCTAAGCACCTTCACTGCCAGATTTTAGAGATCAATTAATTAATTCAAGCATCAGTCTTTTTTTTTTTTGAAGCCACAGTTGGAGTTGGTTTTACTATGTCCCAAAGGTGCTTTTTCAAAAAGGAACTGGACTTTTTTTCCCTTGAAGATGTGTCACTTCTCATCCAAGAAGCTTCTTCAGTTCTGACTAAATGGTGGAGGAAGGAAGGATAATGACCAAATGACTGCAAGGAATATAAATCCTTCCTCCTCCACCATTCAATCAGAATTGATAAAAGTTCTTGGATGAGAAGCAAAATGTCTTGAAGGAAAAACAAAGTTCACTTCCCTTTTGAAAAAGCATCTTTGGGACAATCTCTTTTACAGAGATAAGCCTCCTG
Source organism: Vipera berus (assembly GCF_964194415.1). NCBI lineage: Eukaryota > Metazoa > Chordata > Lepidosauria > Squamata > Viperidae > Vipera > Vipera berus. Next base: position 61,356,028 of record NC_138203.1, read on the forward strand.
GTCAAACTGTTCTTATTAAATGAGAATAACTGCAATAATAACAGCAAGAAGGGCAGCAAAATTGGGTTTTTATGAAGCAGCTCTATGATCTGAATTGTATGATCTATGATATTGTTTCCATTCTGAATCAATATAGGCATTTTTATATAAATCTCAGTGAATACTAGAGCATAAAGCCAGAGTTTGGATGAATGGAGTTGCTTCTATCATCACCATTTCCTTTGTAGCCTTATCTGTATCTCACAAGAAACACCAAAGAAGACATAATGACGAGCAAAAGAAAGTTCCACCATAAGAACAGATACAAAGTTAATTTCACCCACTTATTGTTGAAATGATCATCTGAATGCATTAGATTAGTCGAGTCAAATAAAAAAAAATGGCCAAAGACCAGTGAAATAGAAACAACACACATATGCAAAAAAGTTAGGCAAATAATTAATATAGGAGGGATTCAATTAATTGATTGATTAATTGATATGTCTCGCAGATACGACTCTCAGTGGCCAGCAACACATTAAAAAAAAGGAGAGGAAACAGAATCAATAGATTGAGATGGATCCGAATATTAGTAGCCCGGATTGGTATTTGGGCTGTTCGTTTGGTCTCCGAGCTTGGCGATTTGACTGCAAACGTTTTGTTTCCATTTGGGCAGACATCTTATAGAATAGAATCAATAGAAACAGAAACCCCGCAATGGTTGCTGAGAATCAGTCCAGGAAACATTTAACAAAACAACAACATCTCATGAGCCATGAGATAATCTCCCAATTTAATCTTCAGAATCTGCCACATTCTGGAAGCTTGGTGGCAAAAGTTTGTGATGTTATAAGCAAAGGGTCTTGTTGGTAGACAGAATATTGTTGGTAGACAGAATATTGATTGATATTATTATTATTAAAAACATTTCATTTTCACATAAAGCCAAATAAAATATATAATATGAAAATGCATGTATGATTGTTTCAATTTCTTTCATTTCACCCAGGCATCAGCAGCAACTGATTGCAGTTTTGTGACATCATCATTGCAATAGTAGACAGAATGCTACATTTACACCTTCACTTCTTATGATGATGCTGTACTTTTCAAATGTTCATATTCAGAATTTCAGTCTTTGCTGCAGAAAATGAAAAAAACAAAACAAAACATTTTGTTTATAAAAAAACACCTGATACTTAAAAAGTCTGAGGTGAATACAAATACAGAAAATAATTGACTTCCAAATGAGATTTTGAGCTACAATGCTGATTGGCTTGTCATAAACATCTAGTGTAATTTTTGTGTGCATTCACTGAGGGCAAATAATTTCCTTTATCTTCATGGAATTTAAAACAATGTATGTTTATAACCACATTTTTGAACAAAGTCACATATTTGAATTATTCCTACTCTTCTTGTAGATTAAATAAGAAATAAAATATGCTGTAATTATGTTCATTTATGTGTTGTAAGATGAAAATGCATTTCAATGTAATGCAAAATGTTTAAAATAACCTCCCAATTATTAACGCTAAAGATGCATAGAAAAACATGAACGTTAAGGCAAAATTGTTGAATGCATTGGACAATAACTCCTTGAATCAATTATCTAAAAGTTATGATGTAGCACAATATTATGGGCCATTATTTGGGTTGTTTTATTTTGTTAGAAAAATAAATAACAAAATGTAGAATATTGTATGTTCTAGAATAGAGATTGTTTATTTGCTCATTTATGAATGTATAAACCACTTGACTTAAGGTGTCTCTATAAAGTTGTTTTTTTTAATCCCATTTATATCCCTCCCTTCTCCGAAGACTCAGGGCGGCTTACAATTTAAAGCACAAATCAATGTGCTTAGCAATAGCCTTCATTCTATGTATATGCCTGCTTATTAGGGCTTTCGCCCCCCCCAAGCGGCATTATTACAAAGTCAGTGTATGGATACAATACGTATGGGATGTGTAATTCTAGCAATAAAATATAATAATATAGAATAAAATGTAGTATATAACAATATTTTAAAAATAAAATATAGGATTAATTGACATTCCTCATTAATGGAACTCTTCAGTTATTATTGATTTCTTCTAGATAGCCATGAAATAAGGTCTACCCTTGCCCTGAGGAACAAGCTCTTACAGAATTGCCCAGGAATGCCAGCTCCCATTGCATCTCTCAATAGATAGGGACTTTCAGAAGGCATTTCCTGTGCACTTGGACTAAGTAGATGTAATATATGGGTAGATGGTCTCAGAGATACTGATTCTATAAGCTATATAGATCTGTATAGATAATAATCATCAGCATGATTTGCACTCCCAACCATACTGACAGCCAGGACAGTTCACACAACAGCAGAGTTACAGGCAATAATAAGACAATTCAATTAGCAAACAATCTGTTATATTTTGTACTTAGTGAAATTTCTGGTTCTTTTGAAGGATGTCCCCGCATAAATAAAGTCACCTGCACAAAAGATGCAAAGGTGGAAGTGACCATCTTCAGAACTACTGTTTTTAGACAAAACCAGAACTGGCTGAATACCAAAGCTGGGCAAAAGTTCTCTTTGCCATAGCTTCCATCTGCTGTTCTAGCAGGTGACATGAGAGCACCCAGATCCTGGTCCGCATGGGGGAACACCATCCATGAAGGAGTGCCATCTCCAAGAGTTAAAAATGGTAGAATCTCAGGATCAATGGACTTCAGAAGGAAGAACCACTCTGCCTTTTTTGTAGTGAATCTGAATCTATTCCTTCCCATTGAAACCTGATGGCCTCCAAATATTGGGACAGGCTTCTACTGTGTCTCCTACTAGGTTGAGGATGGATACAGCCATCGATGTGTAGCTTATACACAGGTACACATTGATGAACATTATCCTCATCCAGCTTTTTAGTTTGATCATCTAGAACAGAGGTAGGCAACCTTGGCTCTTTTATGACTCGTGGACTTCAACTCCCAGAATTCCTGAGCCAGCATGGCTCAGCTTGGAAACCTCTCCCTTTCCCCTCAGCATGGCTGGCTCAGGAATTCTGGGAGTTGAAGTCCATGAGTCATAAAAGAGCCAAGGTTGCCTACCCCTAATCTAGAAGATATGTGGAAACCTTTACAGATGGGGAGCCACAATACTACATACTGTTAGTGTATGTGTGTGTCTCTCTCTCTGTGTGTGTGAAGAAATCATCTTAAATCACCCCTCCCGTGGCCCATTTCTGCCATTTTAGATTCTCAGGAGGCCATGCATACTAAACATCAGGAAAAAAAAATAAGCATAAGCCATTCAAGCCTTGCCCAGGTCAAACCAAGCAAGTCATCTCAGGATCTTCTGTGATTATATAATTCAGACATGTAAGCAACTCTTTGCTTATTCTTTGGCTTTTTCCTTGAATGATGTCCATAGATCCTGATCCCTGGCTGTCTTTCAATTAGCATATATTTCTAAACCCTTCCCTTATCTATGTTTACTTTGATGTTCAAATAAATTCTGTAGATAGCCTGTCTCTCTCTCTCTCTCATCTGTCTATCTCTTGTCTGTCTGTCTGTCTGTCTATCTATCTATCTATCTATCTATCTATCTATCTATCTATCTATCTATCTATCTATCTATCTATCTATCTATCTATCTAATTTGTTGTCATTTTAAGTCTTGCCTACCATCACATTGCTGATTTCCCTAGCTCAGAGCTAGGAAAGAGCCCAGTAATGCAGGCATGTTAATATACCTTTACAGCAATGATAGAAGGGAGGAATCCACCACTTGACCTTCCCCTGATTACTGATCCCAGTCTGTGACCTTGGTTAGTTCATTTGAGATGCACTCATGCTGATATTGCCAGCAGCCTAAATTTTCTGATTAAGCACTATGAAAGGATAGTATTACTACCATGAAAATGAATAACCTCTAGTGCATTTCCTCAGGCTATGCACATAACTTCTAAATACACCAGTAGACCTGCTACATAATTCTGAAGAAAATGTTATATCAATAATGTAATCGATAAAAGTCGAATGATGAAATTCAATACTGCGCTACTCTGTTGCCCAGAGGACAGCATTTTAACAGGAGCTGAATGTACAAATGTTGTCTGGAAGCAAAAGTGTCCTGCAGGATAAATAGGATTATGAAACAGCACTCTCCCATGTTTTCAAGGCAAAAGGCAAGAAACAGTCATGTCTATAGTAAAATTTATTTTAACCTGACAGAGTAAGAAACATCTTCCACAGTATTTACTTTGTAGCCCACAAATTTACCTGGGAAAATTAATGTAAAATCACTGGAAAGCTGGTTGCATTTTCATATATCCCTGTATATAGAATGCTGGCCATTGACATTTACCCTTCAAACTGCAGATGGTGACATGGTATGCTTTTTCATATTCATACTTGGGTTTTCCTATGTCCTGAAGACTCTTTCCTTCAGTGTTTCTGGTGTTTACTATCTTCAAAAGGCATGCTGTAACTCTACCTATAATAGGCTGTTATTATAATACAGTTGTTGAACGTATAGATTTCTGTACCTTATTCATCCTTCATTTGAATATTCAACTATAGAAGTGGAGGCAATTTGACTGCCAGATCTGTGACTTCATTGATTGGTAAAATGTATTCCGCTGATCTGGATGATGTGGTTGGTTTCTTTTCTTTCCTCACTGCTTCTGTGTGTATCCTCCTGTAGTTGCATCCCCAATGGAAGAGGGCCATCATCACAGATGGAAAGAATGTAACAGATCTTCAGCATGATATAACAGCAGCCTTCCTCCGGTAGAACTGCTAGAACTTCCCAGCATCAAACATCTTCTTCTTTGGGTGAGTAAAGAAAGGAAGTACTTTCTCTTTCACCAGCTTACAGAAAGATTTAATATACTCTACAACCAGATCATTTTTGGATTAGATGATGGATTTTCCCAACATACAGAACCCCTTCCGCTTACACTGTGGGCCACACTGTTTTTTGTGTGTACTGACTTCTACGTACTTCTAGAAGAGGGCCACCGTATATCAATCTAATAACTCATCCATTTTTTTAGACCAGTGATTTGAAAAAAGAAGAAGAGAACAGAAAGAAATCTTGATTGCCCTCTACAATATATGGTATTAGACATAGGTCAATTCTATGTAAACATAGTAAGCCTTTATACTGAAATAAAATCAGAATATAGCATTTTACTTGGAAATAGATTTTGTGATTTTCCTATTCATGCTTTTTAATTTTTTTAAAAGAATCCCCATCTGAAGATACAGTACTGAAAAATTCTGAGACAAAACACTTGTTTAACTGTTTGCTAAGCAATTAGAAGTAAATGATAACAAGAAAATGATCCATTTTCTTAATGTGATCCCTCATCTCACTCTGAGCCTGGTCAAGCACTTACTGAAACTGATGTTTCAACTGCAGATCAGTATGCTGAACATTAGTGGTTGATATACTCAGCTAAAATATCTGATACGGCTATTATTTATTTTTAAGTAATTCACCTGTCACTTTTAATTATCCAGAATGATTAGTTATTGACCTTGACAATAACTGGATGTGGACAATCCTTGGGGCTTGGTTATTTTGGTTCCCAATTGAGAGACAGAGAACTGAAGCTGATCAAAACTGATCAGAGAGATGTATGCTATAATTTCTACATCAAAGACTGTCTCTTTGATTTCTTTAGATAGCTTTAGAATCATTGACCTCTGCATGATTAAAGCTTCTTAGTATTTTCATCATGGTGCTAGGTAGTAAGATGTGGTTTTTTTAGATGTAGAACATAGAATATTAGGGCTCTAATGGACTTTGGAACCTTCTAGTCCAACCCCTTGTTCAAGCAGGAGACCCCATAGTATTTCAGAAAAATGACAGTCTAGTCTCTTCTTGAAAACCTCCAGTGATGAAGCACCCACAGATATTCCAATGATTAACTGTTCTTACTGTCAGGAAATTTCTCCTTAGTTCTAGATTGTCTGCCAGGTTGAAAAACAGGTTGTCTCCCTCTTCTCTGTGACAGCCCCTCGAATACTAATGCACTTCTATCATACCACCCCAGTCCTTCCTTTTGTTAGACTAGACATAACTAGTTCTCTGTTACATTAAGCCATTTAGCCCTAGCTAGCACAGTTAATTGCAAGAAATGATTCATACTGCAGATCAACAACACATTGGTGGCTAAATGTTTGTATTTCACCCAAAAGGTCATTTCTGGAATCTTGTTAAATATTTTGGTGTATAAGCTGAAATGTTAGTGCTCTCTGGTTAAGGCTTTCCATTTTTTCAATGTTAATTATTTTTCTTGAAAATTATTTTATTCTACACTGAAGACTCTCAACTTTAATTATTTTTTTTTCCTTTAAGGACTTTAAAGGCTCTAAGAGATGCTTTTTCTGGATAATATAACCTATTTAGTAGTCCTAGAACACATGTAGCATACATTACAACATTTGCCAATTTAAATATCCTTTTGTACAATAACTGCTACATTTTTTATTGGAATATTGATTTACTTTGCATTGTGACTGGGAAAAATGAGAGTTGGAAGGCAAATGAATTATTTCAATATCATTTAAGGTCTTCCAGGGAGATGGCAAAAATAATGGAATTGAAACAATCTTGTCTTGCCCTGTAATATTTTATGTTAAATATGAATTGTGTTGCTTGCAGTAAGCCAGCTCATTCACTAGTAGATACTATCCTTCAAGGAACTACAGATCTTTAGAAACTCAATCTATATTTTGTTCCAAGCTTTGAGATCAGGAGAAGCAATGAATTTTCAATTGTGTTGTCCGAAGATAAGTTCCTGCAGAATGAGATGTATGCTGAAACTACAGAAAACTTACATGGACAAATCCATTTTTTAAATAAATATTTTCTAAAATATCTCCCTATACACAAATATTATATACCCTGGGTTCATCAAATTTGTTTGGTACATTGTTTTGTTTCTGATAAGGAAAGTATGTTTCTCCCTCTGTAAATTGCATTCTGTGATGTATTGCTTCTGAACATACATTATGATCAGTAGCCATTGGCAGGCAAATATAGAACTGTTGTTGGCAGACATCAAGGTTTCTTGCAGATCTGCCATTTTAGAGTGGAAGATAGGAAATAGGAAGAAATAGCATTTACTCTCTTCTAATAGTTAGTGAGATAAAGGGTTAGTTTATTTATTCATTCATCACATGTCTATAAGGGCAATCTCACCTAAGTGACTATTTTGTTTAGTTTATTAGGATCATGTGAATGTTCAGCTTTCACACTGTTTCTCCCTAACCTACATCATGAATCCATTTAGGGCTTTCTGATATCAGGACTTTCCAGTCTTAGAGATAGTCAGTACTTGGTGGAAAACATGGGTGCACAATGTCAAATTTCTCCAGCATCATCAGAACCCAAGTTCCTACAAAAAACTTGAATGGATTCTGTCTTTGGATAAATCTATATGTATTGTTACCTTCCATTGAGATATTTGACATATTTAATTCTTTTGAAAGCCATTATTGGTCAGACTTCTTATTAGTGAGAATAATATTAATTCGTGTTTTTTTGTAAAAATACACATTTACAAAAGTGTAAATCAACTTTTGCATGTTCTCTGCCTGCATATATTGTTAATCAATTTCATCAGAAAGGCTGGCCTTATGAATAACATGGCCACCTTGGAGAATAAGATTTGCCATTTGCCAAAATGTGACATTGGAGAATAGTGTCTCTATGGGGAAGGTAGTCAGTAGTTGAAGAGTTATTTAACTGATAGGGTGTTCATTTTTGCATCTATATTGCAAATGGTGCTGTGCTCAATCACATCTCTCTCTCACTCTCTCTCTCTCTCTCTCTCTCTCTCTCTCTCTCTCTCTCTCTCTCTCTCTCTCTCTCTCTCTCTCTCTCTCTCTCTCTCAAAATAAAATAAAATAAAATCCATGTTCCCTGCCTGTCTTCTAAACAAGCTTACACCTTTAACATTTTCTTGCAGATGAAATCCAGCTCTTTGAATAAACTTGATTGTGCTTTCCTTCTTGGCTTCTAAGATGTCAAGAGCACAGATTCATAATCTATTAATGGCAGCATAATTGTGCTGTTTGAAGTGACTGGGCAAATCTTCCGGCTGATCTTTGTGAAACAGATCAAGAACTGAATAATGAAAGATCCTCCATATCTTGAAACAAGGGCAGATCTTCTAAAATAAGACACATGTTTTAAACTGAAAAGTAATATAAAAAGAATGTGACACACTCAGCTTCAGGAGACTCTGATTACAGAAAGCATGCTTGCAACATACAAGAATAAAATTTGAGATAACCAGAATAATACTAATCTACATGAAGGTAGATTCCTAATAGTTTCTTACAGCATCTGTAGAGTGTGTGCTTTCTCATCTTGTCTGATATGAAGCATTATTTATGCCAGCAGATGAACTGAACAACTCTGCTTCTGCTGGCCAAAATGCTATCATGTTACTTTTATCACTGTTTTTAAACCAAGTGGTAGGCATCCTTCATTCTGTAAGTTTTATAGACTGTTGTATTGTTGCAGAACAAGCCTACCAGATCCATGATTTTATTTTGCCCAGGGCAATTCTGTGACAATTCTTTGGTCAATAGAAAGTCTTACTGCTTCCTACAACTAAGCACTACTTTAAAGTGGCTTTAAAAAAAATATCCAGGTTTCTTGATACTCTTAGTAACAGTGATTGCCTGGTATTTCAGAGCTGAAACAAATCCATTTTCAATAAAATGTATAAATGAATTCAGCATGCATTTTTAGACTAATACGCTTTAAAGAAGAATCTGTAAGAGAACAAAGGCGGTGATAAGCATCAGCAGCAGGAAAACAACACTTTGCAAAGAAAGAAAAACTATGCAATAATATGGTAACAACATTAAATTTCATTCTAGGAAAAAAAAGAGTGGATATATCTATCTCTCAGGTTAATTGCTGGAAGATTGCAGGTACCTCTTTGCTGGATCCCTCTATGCCCAGGTAGGAGGAAAACTAATTGGGGATATTCATGCCACATGAAACCCAAAATGTAACATGGTATTTGAATTGAATTGAATTTATTAAATTTATATGCCGCCCTTCTCCCTAAGGACTCAGGGTGGCTCACAACAATAAAAAGTCAAAAACACAAAATACAAAATTTAAAAAAGAATTAAACAATACATGTAATAAATACATAACAATTAACCCAATAAAACCAAATTTAAAACTATAGTCAGTCCAGGCCCAATTTGAAATAAAGAGTAGGAACAAGGATGACATACCTAGGGGCTAGGCAATCTTTTGCTATAGAGACAGTTTGATGTTAATGCACTGGACTTTAAACCTGGAGATCCTGAGTGACCCTAGGTTTGGGTCACTATCTCTGGGTCCTAGGAAGGAAGCCATGGCAAGCTGCTTCTGAAAGCTTGCCAAGAAAACGGTTGGGTCAGGAGTAAAAAAAAAAATCTGATTCAAAGGCAAAACAAAGAAACAAAAACCCCACCCTTCTTGCTAACTAGTAAATATGGAAAAGGAGACAATCAAGGTTGCAGTGTGCATGGCAGTGATGCCTTATAACTTTTGGGCAAGCTTCTCTGCTTTTTAAAATTACGCTAAGCCTATACTATTTGATGAGTGCTACTGTTTTCATGTGCTTGCTGCACTGACATTTCTGTAGGAGAAACTCTCTTCTGTGGTACACAAAGTTTTACAGTTTATGCGCTTTGGGTTTGTTTGTTTGTTTTCCAAAACCTACTTCTTTACATTTGCTTTTCCTACCTATTAGCTTAGTAGTAAGTTTCAATTTATTGAAGGTTTAAGGAAGAGGGATTAATTTAGGAGATACAAAGGAAGAGGGATTAATTTAGGAGATACAAAGCTAATTCAGTTCACTTCAAAGTAGGTACCGTAGTAAGAACATCTTGGTCACAGAGTTACAGCCCCAGAGCTTTTGATATGTGTTCACTGGTCCTTTGGACAGTATTTCTCCAATTAGTAGAATAAAATGTCTTCCCCATCCTGATGTTGCACGATCAATTCTCCATTTTGTCCTTGTTTTTCCTATTAAGTATCTTTAAATTTAATAACACTTTGCAAGGATGAAGATCTCTTTTCACCACACAACTGTATGAATTTACTTAAGTCTATTTCAAATGCCAAGTTCTTTTGATGAGCTTCTCTAAAAAGTTGGCAGAGACTTTATGTTAAAATAGTTTAATTTACACATTAACTTTCTTGAAGGAGGAAAGCTGCTCTAACTTACGATGGCAAAAAATCAGAAGTCTGGTAGCACATTTTTTTGAGGGGGGAAGGGAGTAACACATTTTATTAAAAGGCACAAAGTCTTATGTCATTTAATAACATTTGTTAGTTAGAAAACTTGCTATCAGACTCCTGATTTTTACATTAACCTTATTTAGAAGCTTACAAAGAAAATGATGTACCACTGAGATATGTCAATGGGTCAAGTTTACTTAGCAAGAGAGGATCAGTGGAATGATGTGCTGGGATTTGTACTAATTAAAATATGGCATGTTAAGAGCAGCAAGTGAATGTATTGCCATTCTCTGTGGTGCTCGCAAAAGGAAATATTAGGAGCAAAGTAGCAAAACTGGTCTGCACATTATAGCAGTTCCCATTCTTGGCTACGGGGAATGGAAGTGAATAATGATGCCTATATTCAGAGTATCCTCATTTAAAACATATATATTGCTTTACTTCTGTTTGCATTAAAAGGATTTCTTCTTTGGTTAATAGCTGTCACTATGTATCTCATGTTCAGGGATTGTACATCTGTTCAGGAAGTGAACAAAACCCATTCAGTTGAAGTAGTGGCAATTCATTTATTATGCTATTACAATGGCTTGGAAGGAGTTAACGGTCAGAGGGCAGTTTTGAAAGAGGAATAAATGGCCCCTGTCATCTTTTTAAAAATCCATGCTGCTCTGCTATTGTTGTCCTACCCTCAGCCTGTAAAACTATATTTCGAACTGCTTGAAAATATTTTCAGAATTGTACACTTAATATTTTACAAGTGAGAATGCAGCCTTTTTCCCCCAATAATTGCCAGTCATTAATCTGAATTTAGGTAATGATGGAGGGGGGACATTTACCAGAAAGTGTGATTCTATTTTAAAAATGGCTGTGCATCCAATGTAATGTTCTATTTCCTTTGATTCCAAAGAAGGAATACAGGAAAAAAGAAATTATAATACCTGGGTACTCGCCTGATTGTATGATGTGCTCAAACTAGAGAGAGAAAGAGTCAAATGTCAATGTAATCACTGTATAGAAGATAAAAAAAATAAAGGAAAGATATGAAAATGCAGTGTATATATGGAAAATAAAAATAAAAGGGTCAAAAAGGACATAGGTTCACAGCTGTTTATTCATGCTATCTTAGTTTCACCCCAAAGAGACAATGTATTCAATCTTTCCATGCCTCTCTTCAATTTCTAAGCCTTCAAGCTTGAATATGAGCATAGCTGTCAGTGATCTGGAACTCTGCTTGGATCAGGTAAACATCTGGAATCACATCCAGGTTCACTTAAGTACAACTTCGCTTCATTTGACTGCATGCATGGAGTTTAAAAAAGGGCTCTGTGTATGTTCCAGTGCTTATCCCAGTTTCTCCTGAGTCCACAATGAATGTATTCTTAATAAATAGGTTCTTCTCTAGCAGGGATGCATGGATCACCTCATGAGTGAGGGCTGTTTAGCATGTCTGTGTAGAGGCGTGGTGGCTCAGTGGCTTAATGACACTGGAGATGGTCTCAGCTCCAGCAGTTCAAGCCCAGGCACTACATGGCAGGGCTTGAACTCACCTCTGCTTCTGTCCACCTAACAGTTCAAAAGCATGTTCTATGCAAGTTTTTTTTTTTATTTTAATTCCATTTATATCCCGCCCTTCTCCGAAGACTGATAGATAGGTACCACTTCAGTGGGGAGATGAGCTGTGCTCTGTGCAGATAGTCAGATTACTGACAACTCTGAAACTTCCTGATGGTGGTGTCCACTTGTGAGGCAGCTCCAGCAAGGGAGGGGGCATTGGGTGACACTGCATGAAGATCTGCTTGTCTTTCCCTCTGGTGCGAAGCCAGCCTTTCTTCCTGTGGTAGACCTTGGGAAGTGCACAAACATGCCCTATAACAGCGTTAGTATTTTGGCAAACCAAACTCACTCTACACTAGCATTGAGGTCTCCTGACACCTGTAACAATGTCATTAGCTAATAATAATCATGTCTGTGGACTCAGAATTGGATTTTCTCATTATTTCCTCTGCTGGATACCAAAGAAAGTTTTGCCTTTGTGAAAGAGAGACACACAGACACATAGACACAGACACAGAGAGAGGTCTATAGAGAAAGGCTACATAACTTCCAGTGTTTTAACATTGGAAATTTAGAAGCTGGAAGGCATATTGAAGCAAGGGACTATTTGCTTTTTTCTGTAAAATAGATCAACACAAGTTCCATGCTAGGAATTTCCTGAAAAATAGGATGAATCAGCAAGGTCAGCCAACCCTTATAAACTGAAGCATTATGTGACTAAGCATTTTGACAGGATATGAGCCATAAAGGAGGACTTCTTGATTGCTCTGTCATAAGTCATGACATTTCTTTGCTATATGGTAAATATAACGTATTATATGCCACAACTGCAAAGAAACACATAAGTAGATTTTTGTAGACACAGTAACTTCTATAAATAACAATGACATCACCAAAATGGTACATATGACTAACAGCAGTAGTGGTGGGATTCAAATATGTGAACAACCAATTCTCTGTGTGGATGCCACTTCCAGAAGTCCATTCTGGGCCTGAGCAACAAAAAATTAGCTACCGGTTCCACCAAAGTGGTGCAAATCAGCTGAATCCCACCACTGTCCACCAGGATTTATTTCTCTATAGTTTCTATTCATGTTACTTTGGTAATGTGTGAACAAGACTCAATTATAGTCCTTCCAAATAGAAATATCACCAGGAAACACATACTGACATGGAAAAGCAATATGTCATTGATTCAGGAGGCAGCCTTTTCCCCCCCTGCCATTTGGAACTTTTGTAAGGTCTTAGAAAGCTGGTTTGGTTGTTGAGCCTGGGGCTTGGGATGTGTGGGTGTTTTAACTGTTGTTTGTTGTTTAATTTTTTTAGTATTGGCTTCTGTATATTATTTAGGACTTGGTTGCCTTGTTTTTATCTTGTTAGTAAGCATTATTAACATGAGCCAAGAGTCATGTATTTGAGGTAGGCAGCCATACGAATTAAAGAAATACCTGTGCTTCTCTCTTAACAACCCTAATAGGGAGTAGCAAATCCATTGGTAAGTGAAATAGTCATGAAGCAAGACATCACATGACCACACTGACTTATGGTGACAGCAAATGCAATTCGAGATGTTCTTGTGAAGTGAATCACTGTGAGTCACTAAGCATGACATCAAATGACCACAACTTGTGGTCAACTATTACTACAGATGTACTATTTGCAAATCCTTTAAAGTTTTGGGGATCTTGTTTAGTAATACCAAATGTTATTATCACACAAGTTAATAAACTGGAAGATCTGGATATTTTTATTCTTGAGTGCCATTAGGATAGTTGAGAATACCTCTTGTTTTTTGATAATACAACTGGAGAGGGGAAAAAAAACACTGTAAAATTCTTCAAAGCAAGATTGTTTCCCTGTCTTCCACACACACCCTTCTTTCTTTCACTAAAGAAGAATCATAAGGAGAAAGGCCATAGTAATGGAATGAAATTAAATGACATAATCATCAATATCAGTGATTCAGAAAAAAAGAACTGTAGGAAGAACTTTTAATAAGGGAAGAAAAGAAACAGAATTACATTTTGGCAGTGCTGTAGAAGGGAATGTTGAGACCTTCGTGAGAACACATTTATTTATTTTTTTTATTTTTAAAAAAGGTCTGTGAAGGGGAAAGGGGAATAGTTTTTGAGCAATGAACACAGGGGCATGTTTTAAGTGTTTTTCTTTCTCTCTTGTTCTGTCTCTCTGTAGGTTGCAAATGGACGTTTACAGTGGTCAAGTTGGGTCAAATATTATTTGCCATTATCAGCTAACCTTCATATTATGGGCCATAGCGTATGTGAAAGAGAATTATGGTGCACCACAGAGTGCTAGATACACCTGTGTTTTCATATCTATGACTGAGATACCATGGATAAAATAGTTACAGTTATGTTTCCCATTGTACTAAAAAGAAACGCTTTCTGGCAGCTATATAAGAAAGACAGATGATTGTATTGATTGATTGTTCATCCAGAGGGAAATCTGAGATCTCTTTCTTTCAAACATTTGTTTGGATTGATCTCTGTCGTTTTACAAGAAAAATATTTGCTTACAGTGTCACTCACAATCACTATTTCTGCAGAATAATAATGCATATAATACTGAAATCCATCCAGTTGCTTATGTGAAATATTAAAAAAAAATATAATTCCCTAGTGAATTCTTGCTATGGATTTCAATTTTACCTATTTTTCGATTTGAGCTGACTAATGCGCCCTGGATATTCTTGTGAAAGTGAGGATAACAACAAACTTGTGAAAAATTGGAAATCATTACTTTCTTTTTTAAAAAGTTTTATTGATTTTCTAGTTTTACATTTCATTATTTAAAAAGCAACGTGGCAGCTGGGTTAATCAATAATACAATAACATACAAGTATCCTTAGTACAAATCTCAGGCTACTACATTATTTTTTCCCCTCTCTTTTCCCCTTAGCATTTACTGTCTCCTGTTTAGATTAATACAATTCTTATTAAATCAATTAAATAAAAAAGGCATTCTTACATTTATCAATCATTTTTGGCTTATACATATCCTTATTATTTTAACATTCAGTCTTTATAGACAATCAATGTCCTAATTAGTTTCCCCCAATTTTTAATTTCTCATTAATATTTAACTTTAACATTTAACATTTAATATTTATAATTTCCAAGTTTTGATTAACCAAAGTTTCCATTTTCACAATTCACCACAAAGTCTAGTATTCAGAATACACATCTTATCTATTTAGATATATTCTATTTCTCACTATCTTACATCAACTAATTAATAATACAGTATATCATTCTTATTTTGTATTATTTTCCAAACGTCTTAAATTTAGTAACCAAATTTCTCTTGTTTCAACATCAAATACTTCCTCTCTTTTTCTCTTAATGTCATTATTGCATATTTAAGCTAGTACAATTTTTATTATATCAGCCAAGTAAAAACATGTTTATTACATTTATCAATATATTTTTAGCTTATATATATCTTAAATAGCTTTACATTCAACCTTTATGAACACATCAATATTCGAATTTAACTTTTAGTATTTATAATTCTGAATTTTAAAATAACCAAGGTTTTCTTTATCTCAGTTCATAACACAATCTAATATTCAAAGTATATATCTTATCAAATTGAGTATATTCTATTTTAATCCTTACTAATGAATCAAAGTCCCAATTTTCTTCAGCCTTATTCTAGCTTTGTTTCTTTGCCAATTTGCCTTCCATAGCCATACTTTTAAATCATCGTATAGATTTCCCTCTGTTATTACATACACACACACACACACACCTCTGTTATTATACACACACACACACACATACACACACACACACAGAGAGAGAGAGAGAGAGAGAGAGAGAGAGAGAGAGAGAGAGGGAGAGATTTCTATTATTTCTCTCTATTTTTCTCTCTCAACATAGTTGTCCTAAAATATTTATCTTCCCTTTGGTCTGTTCTTCTTGATCCTCAAGTTTCTTCTGGTTTATATAGAAAGTCTTTTCCATTTTCAAAATTGTTAATCTCTTTTTTTGGGTTTTCTGTTAACTATGTTTGTTGATCAGTTGAATCTTCTGTCATAGTATTTAATTGCTCCACTTCTATTATATTCTGGGTAGTTAATTCTTTGGTTGTGATTAAAGTTTGAGTTCATATATCTAGGCTGAAATCTTGTTCTTTTCTGTAGCCTCTTATTTCATCAGTGGCTTTAAGAATAGTTTCATGAATTGCTTTCAGCATAAATAAAATCTGTTCCTGATCTTCATCCATGTTCTCTTAGTAGTGTGAATTAAAAGTTTTACAATCAGAAAATAAAAATAATTTTATCACAGTGTATAGAACACAGCTGAGTTTCTCACAGCTGATTGCCAAGGTTACAAGTCTTATTTATAGTCTGGGCTTCAAGCCAGGTTGTAGTATCAGGTTTAGCCACAAGATGTCATCCATATCATTTGGTATTTTCTTTTTTAAATCCAAGATTTTTATATTCTTTTTTCCAATTTTACGTCTTTTTTAAAAGTAAAAACCGAAATCTTCAATAAAAATAGGAAATCTTTTAGTCCTCAAGTTTTAGAAAGATAAAAATCCAACTAAAATCAGGTTATTGTTTCAATGTTTTAAACTCTTCTGGATAGTCAGTTGCTGCTGTTTTTAGAGGCTGAAATAGAGTTTCTCTTCCCTCTCTACAGGGGAAAAAATACCCTGGGCAGCTTATACAGGTAAAAAAAAAATAGGATTGAAGAGAGGTTCAGATCTCACCCAGTCTCATCCACGCTGCTTTGTAGGTGCCTAGTGGTAAGTTTGACTTTGGCTGTCTGCAGCCTAGTGACGGGCCATATTTCTATGGCTGGTCTTTTGTCTGCTGGTTTGGAGGGCTGCACCAGATTGGGTGGAAGGGCTATCACCTCCCGTGATCAAGCAGGGATCCCCTCCTTGCTGGTCACCCCTACAGGGCAACTTTAAACCCTTTCCAGGGTTCCCCAGTGATGCGAAATAGAATGTGGAAGATGGAGCTCGCCTTCCAAGCATCCGCAGGGGCCACATTAACAAACCGGAAGTCTTTCGGAAATCATTGCTTTCTGATGGCACCATTGTAAAGAACAACTGCTTCTTGGTTAAACTTCGTTTCCAAGGAAATAGACTTAACATTGGATTTTGGAATGTCAGTTACATTTCCATATTTGTTAAGAATGTTGATCAGGGAACTTTGTTATGGAGGAACAATAATGGGTGGCAACAATGTTTGGCATAAGATGATGGGAAAGCCAGCCCTTTTCCAGTTAAAGAAATTGTGCAGCATGATGACCTTTAACAAGCCTATTGGTTGAAGTCAGCCAAATTTGAAGTCTAGCCTATTTAGGATTTAAAAGTGATGCTTCCACACACATTAATCTTTATCCATCTAGTGATGGATTTTTGCTTCTTTTGCTGATGACCAGATGTTTCGTTAATAATAATAATAAAGTTGGAAGGGACCTTGGAGATTATCTAGTCCAACCCCCTGCTCAGGCAGGAAACCCTATACCATTCAGACAAATGTCTGTCCAGTCTCTTCTCTCCAGATCTCTCCAACAACCACTGAATATACAGCCAATTCCACCTTTAACCTTGCCTCATGTTTTGGAGTAAGTTCAGCTGAGAGAATGATTGCTCCAGGGTCAGTTACTCAGTGAATGTCTGTGTAGCTGAGTTAATGGGGCACTGATTTTATTAGAATGTTAGTGTAAGCCCTGAATATATTATATTTGCATTTACCATTGTTAGAATATTTGAAACTAAAATAATAACAAGCAGATTGATGGCATTTGAATAGCAACTATAAATTTTGGGGACATAGGGGAGCCACTCAGTTACTGTTCTCCACCATTTTATAAGGACAATGGTTAAAATAACATTCCAGCTGATGCAAGGCTATCATATTCTCTTATGTTTATTCGTATAAATCAAGTTCAACCTTAGTCAGAGAAGCAGGATGGATCCCAGTGTCACTTTTTAAAAATAGTGCATTTTATGAGACTGGCCACTCACATACATACTCTGATAAATCTATCAATATTGTCATAGTATTACAATTTTTTAATTTATTTATTTTATTTATTTTAATTCCATTTATATCCCGCCCTTCTCCGAAGACTCAGGGCGGCTTACAAGCTTAGCAGTAGCCTTCATTCTATGTATATGCCTGCTTATTATTAGGGCTTTCATACACCTCCCAAGCGGCATTATTACAAAGTCAGCTTATTGCCCCCAACAATCTGGGTCCTCATTTTACCTACCTCGGAAGGATGGAAGGCTGAGTCAACCTTGAGCCTGGTGGGATGCGAACCTGCACTAATTGCAGGCAGCTGGTGTTACTTAAGGAGGCATTAGCCCACTGCTCCACCAAGGCTGCTGAGGAATCATGAATATTACGCACACACATACATAAATCAATTTCGTGGCATAATTCACCTGCATACATATTTGCATAGATGTTACATGAAAAGGACTCATATCTCACAGGTACATGCTTGGGTTAATCTGGCATTTTACATTCTTATTCCTTAAAATCAATTAAATCTCGGAAATTACATTTGTAAAAAGAAAGATACCATATTTCCATTTGGCAACAGTTCTTGAATAACAACAACTGTACACACACAAACCCTTTCCCTTTGAAAAAGACCTATGGATGAAACTTAATATTCTTCATCTTTGTTGTTGATAAAAATAATAATATAAACCTCTGGCATAAAGTGATTTACTTTGAAATTATCCTATTAAATGTCCAAATTATAAACTGTTCTGTGGATTCAGAATACATATCTGGAACAGACTTCATTGATTTCTCCGAACATTGTTGAGCACATATCCACAATTTAAAGGTGGGCATTTAAACTCTGCAATATTTATTTCCTTATCATTCTGCTTTACTATCTCTTTAAATGTAAAATTGTTTTACAGTAAGAGAATCAACCTGTTCTACCTTACCCACCAACATATTTTGATGGTTGATTGCAAGATGTTATGGTTCCTGATTAATGGGTTTCACAATCAACTTGGTATTTATATGGTGCTGTATTTATCAGATATTTATGGTTAAGTTTTATTTGGGAAAACTTTCTTTTAAAATGAAAACCAGAAAACCCTATGCCATTTCTTTTCAGCATGTTGGCAGTTTATCGTTCATTATTTCAGTTTAAGACATTCCAGCTTCCTCTTTTATACTTGTGATTATTTTCTGAGTGTGAGAAATAAATGTCAAGCTTGAGCTTGCTTGAATTTCTAAAGTAGCACATTACATGTTTGTAGGATTGCAATTTCTTAGGGCTTTAGCCATTCGGTGTCTCATTAAAGATGCTATCTCAAGGGAATCTCCTGAAGTATTTATTGAAGATCAAAGGTCTTTAGTCCAATGCAAAAATTAATGCATGTATGAAGAGTAAATATTTGACTTCATGGCAACTATTACTGGTATAAAATAGGAACATTCTCTTCTCTTCCTGCAAATAATGTAGCTGCTGAAAGTTACGTTAAAAAGCAGAATGGAGGAAAGGAAGCTTCTGATGGCAACAGATATACAGCTTCATTCTGCTTTCTGCCCATTTCCCCTTTGTATGAAATGACCATAAAGAATTGGGTACAGTCACCATCCAGCAGGAAGACTGCTTTTGACACACATGTGCAGGCTGTTCTTTTTATTGTCTGGCTTTCATCATAGACTCACATTTCCTACCTGTCACCACAAGGGGTATCCGGGACACATCATGAACAGGAAGCTTCAGTAACCAAACTGTACAGGGCAGCCTAGCAGTTTAGCTCTGAGTGATTCTGTGAAATTAGAGATCCGTGCAGCAGAATCCTCCCTGGGGATTGCTTGCTGTTAGGAGAAAAAGAGCAGATCTTGTGCGCTCCGTGTGTGGCTGCATGTGTGTGTGTGTGTGTGAAAGAGAGAGAAGACGCAGAGTGCATCTGACTGAACCATTTGGCTACTGGGAAGCCCTAAAACACAAAGAGAGAGAGAAGGGAGAAAGGATAACAGAGGATCCTGGAGCACAACTGAAGTACAGAGCAGCTGGGTTTGTCTCCTGGTACTCTTGACACTTTGGGGTGCCTCATTCAACTAGACCATGGATTCTTGTACTGAAATCTTCTTCAGGCTGTTGTTTCTGGTACCTGTCCATCCTTGGAATATACTAGCAGCTGGAGACCTCTGTGAGTATTACAAATGGATACTAAACTTAGACTCGGCTGTTCTGCAAACTTAGGACTTATTGTAATGGAATCTGGACTTTTAAAAGGGAGCTTTCCGAATAAATCAAGGCAGCTGCAATCGGAACTGCAAATAGATGGGATGAAAAGATTTCAGATGCTGAAAATGTCCTTGTGTTTTTCATTTACTTGATTTGACCAGATTCTGATCAGAGCAGTTTAGCGTATGATAGCCTCTAGGGAATTCACATTTCACTATTAATTGCAGGCTGTGCTGTATTTCTTTCCCTTCCTCCCTCCCACCCCCCCCCACTAGACCTGTCTTTTATTCTCTTCCCCCTCCCCACTTGCGCTTTTAAATGTTTACTATAGAGCAGCACAATATTTAGCAAGGAGTTGAGTCTTTTCTGGGAAACTGCTGGCATGCTGGGTGATACCCTCTGCTGCATCAGCTTTGCGTTTAGCAATGTGCAGTTTTATGAACAAGGATGCTTTTCGTGAGTGAAGGAAGAGAGTTACTCTCTATTCTACAACAGCATAGCAAATGTAGAGGACAAGATTTTATGGGATGTTCATTGATTAGGGAGAGAGTAATGTTCATGTGTGACCAGACAGCAGAAGGTTAGCGGCAGTGTGAAAATGGTGTTCCTCCTTTCTTTTTTTTTCTTTCTGAAAAGACAATAATGTGTAAAAGAAAGCTCTGTGCATCTCTTGAACTTAAGAAAGTTACTAACTTAGTAATCAGTATTTCTTGTAGATATGGGATAAATAGGTCCCAAACATGACTCAGACATAATTATGTGTACAAAGTACATTGTAGGCAAATGTATGATAGCACCAGTATGATAGCATTTCTACCCACGATTAAATGCCCCATTTAATGAAAGGCTTAAGTTTGCATTAAATATTTTAGCTGGGGTTCCAGTCCATGTATTCAGATTTACAGTTCATTGATGGAAGTTTATGTGATAAGGGGATCTGGGGGGGAAGGAAGGGAACAAGGAAGGGGGACTTGAGTTAGAGGAACTGGGAGTAGAAGAGATTTTTAAATAACACGGTCGCACCATTGAAAAGAAAGCTGCCAAGAACATTGAAGAAATAGATCAGGAGGAAAGTGGAAGTCGGATGATTTCACTGCTTTAAAGACTGAAATGCAATCATTAAAAATCCCATTCTCTGCAGTGGTAAACTGCCTGTGTGTGTGTCTGTCTCTCTCTGTGTGTGTTTCTCTCTGTGTCATTCATTCATATTGCTTCATTTGACGTTCAAGTGCACGAAACAAGTTTTCCCTGTAAGCTCCCTGCTGCAGTGTATCTAGATGCAGTTTGTAAAATTATCATTGTTCCTTTTTTTTTCATTTCACGATTTCATCCCTTTGTCAGAAGAATATTGAAACTGAATTGCACTATTTGGTGGTAGATGCCTCTTCAATCTATAGTAAAATAGGACTTCAGGAACTATAACGGAGCAGCAAAGCACTAGAGGTCACTCTTACAATTTAGGAAGCAAGGCTGGAAGTAAATTATAGCAAACATCTTTTTGTTCTCCATAGAATTATGATGAACAAAAACATCAAAGATCATTGCAGCGATTACTGCCTTTACTCTATGACATATTTTGGAATTATACATCTCTTAGGTCTTGTAAAGGCATTCTTTTTTTGTTTCAGAGTTAATTTGGTGAGAACCAATAATTAAAATATCTTGGCAATCTAATGATTTCTGTAGCCATTTTGAGATGTTACAGATGATGAATATAAAACCCAAAGATCCTGCAGAATTTAAAATAGTTTGCAATATTGATATAAACTAATTTATGCATGGTTCCAGCTCTATCCAAAATAGCATAGAATAGGTCATTGCCTTGATTATCTGTCTGATTTTTAATGACATTAGGTTTTATTCAGATTTAGCCACTTTTACCCACTAATATTGATGGGACTTAAGATAATAATTGCTCACTTACCCAACTGACCTACCCAACTGAGACTGATATCTATTTAAATTAAACTGGATCCATTTCAAATTTTAAACATTTTTCCTAAAATTGCAATTATGCATTGGTCTTACGTAATTAATGTATTATATGGTTAAAAGCGGGTTCATCCTATTGGTCAAATTTGTCTGGAAAATTTGTTTTTTTATTAGTGTATCATTATTTTTATCATTTATAGTTAAAATTTTGCCTTGAGTGTCTGTATAAGTTGATTTACTGCCTATATAGTGACATCAGTAGACACTAACAGTATCATTCCAAATGTTTTCATATTTTTATACTCTTATTTCAATCATCTTATGCAGATATAAGCTTCACTGTACTCAGTAACATTTCCTACAGAGTCAGTAGGCATAGGGTCTCATAAAATTAGGATATAGTTCTTCTTACCGGTTCTTACAGTTCTTACTTACCTTTTCACATAAATGCATTTGTGAGAGTATGTAAATGGTGTCAACTAAATCCTAAAGCTTTCAAGCTCAATCTATTTCCTTACTTCTTCTTCTTCTTCTTCTTCTTCTTCTTCTTCTTCTTCTTCTTCTTCTTCTTCTTCTTCTTCTTCTTCTTCTTCTATTGGGGTTTCTAATGCAAGACTTTAAAGTCCTATTTAACCTTTTCCATGATCTCAATCGTTGCTTGGGACAGTATCTGTAAGAAATTAGAGCTCTCTCAAGAGTTGGCTTATACATTACTGTACCAATATAACAGTGTTTTGCTATTTACTCTAAGCAAAATATTTACAGAGTTGACTAGATGAGCCAGAGATAAGAACTTCTAAAGTTCTTATTTAAGTTATTCAAAACAAGCAAGCCTTATCTGATGAACGATTTAGGAGAATTAATACATTATGACTTTTCCTTCTAGATGAATATTGCCACATGGTTTCTCTTGGAAAATTTTCATTCTGAACAGAGCAGAAAATTCAGTTCCCAAAGCTGTCTCTTCCTAAAAAATTCAAACTTTTGAAGCAATTGGAAGATCTATGTAGCCCTAGACATGAAACAATGAAACAGCATCCTGAAGCATTAAAGGATAACTGAAATCCTTAAAAGTATACAGATATGTTTTAAGTGTAGGTTTTGTTGTTTAAACTTCTTGACTATTTTGAAGATAGTTCTATGATTAGTAACATTTTCCTAGTCAACTGTCAGTAATGGAGACTTGAAAGAGTTATCTATATGACAATACTTTTCAAACTTTGTGGAAAAGAGATGCTGCAGAAATCACAATTAAATTTTGTATACAATTCACTGCTTTAAAATAGTAACAGTAATTAATCAAGGTGTGGATAAAGTCCTGCAAACAAGTTCTCAAAACATTTTGTTTCTTTTTTTGTTTCAGCAAAAGGAAACTTAGAATTAAGAACATTTTTAAACTTTAAATCTTCATATCAACAAATCTGATTGAAGATAGCTAACTAGCCACCACTAGTACCATTCCGTAGGATAGGTATTTGGACTTGCTGTTAATTGTGGGATGGGGATTTTTGAAGAAGAAAATTAATTTAATAGAGGTAAAATGTAATGTAAATAGGTGTTCAGAAGTAATCCCCATTAAATTCAGTGGGACTGATTCAAGTGGATTTAAGCTTCCTTCTGGACTTTTTATTGGTCCAGTACACCATAAAAAGCCTTGGAACATTTTAATAGGAGCTAATGGATGTGCTGACAACCCAGTTCTATATGCATCTACATAGAAGGAGCAAATCCTATTAAGTTCACTAAGATTTTGGATTGTATGCTGAAAAGTTTTGTATGCTCAATTGCCTTTAATTCTATAAATATCCATAGAGCTGCAGCAATGAAATTATATGACTATCAATTCAAGATCTGACAAGTATTAAATTATATGAAGATTCATCATAATCTTTTGTGGAAGTTAGCTTCTGCTGGAAAAGAAAGGTCATACAATATTTTCTATCACTTGACATTTGGTATTTAAAAAATAGAATTATCACAATTATGTATCGGTTTACAAACTGCTTTCACTACTCTGACTTTATCTGACGTGAAATAATTCTATCTGTGCAAATACAATTAACGTATTACTGATTAAGCAATTATTATGACAGTGTTATTATTAATAAATATTAATGATGATTTATATGCATCAGAGCATATCATAATTAGAATCAAACAAAAAAGCAGGAATTCCAAAAAATCTGTAATCTAAAGTCAGAAGTCTAAGAGACACTATATGGAAGAAGGGAGAGTTAACCAATAGTTTAGTTTAGTTTTAGTTTTAGAGGAATAGAGGAAAAGGATGGAGAACCTGAATTACCGTGAACTTTAGATTTGTTTTAATGGAAGAAAGAGGTGACAAAACTTTAAATTGAAGTTCTTACAATGTGTTGGCACTACATAATCCAGGATTCACAGCTAGTGATTTTAGTCCCACCGTATTAGTGGAGTATGTCATATTGGAGAAGGTAATTTAGGGAATGCTTCACAGAAAAAAAGTGAAAAATAACATCATTACTATTTTCCCACAGGCGCTTTTCCAAAAGGCAGCTGGACTTTCTGTGTTTGTTTTCTCTTGAAGATGTTTTGTTTCTCATTCAAGAAACATCCTCAGTTCAGAAGATATTTCTTGGGTGAGAAGTAAAATGTCTTCAAGCAAAAAAACAAACAACAACACAAAATGTCTTCAAGAGAAAAAAAAACACACACCAAAAGTCTAGTTGCCTTTTGAAAAAGCACCTTTGGGACATCCATGACCTGGATGACTGAGAATCTCCATAAACATCATTACTACTGATATTGAAGCATACTGTAGGTCAGGAAGATAACATGAGAGAAAAAGTTATTAAAGGTTAACAATCATATGAGATTAAAAAGAAGGGATAAAGGCTTAGTTTAATATAACATGGATGGACTGCTATTCTCTCAACCTATAAATCAAGACTGGAATTTACAGCTAATGATCCTGTCTATAGAATTGTTTATTTAGAATTTGTGTCTATGGTTATAACACTTACAATCTAGAACCATATCCTCGTTTTAATTACTGTTATTAATATTCTCACATTCATGAATTATAATCAAGATGCAGAAGTTATGATATTAGAGGTGAAACACTTACAGGAATTTCATGATCCTAATTACCATGTCCATAGCACTTCTCTCGGTGTGTGTGTTTGTGTGTGTGTGCATGTGTATATTAAGCATTTATCTGTAATCTAGGCATGTTGAAAATGTGAAAACATATTGTAAGCCATTCTCTCTCTTTTTTATCTCTCCCTCCCACCTTCCCTCCCTCCCTCCCTCCCTCCCTCTCTCTCTTCTTTGGAATTATCATAATTTCTTCATAAATTTACATTTTTACAATAATGTTGGATTTTAAAAACACAAAATATTTCTAAACCACCCATCTTCCTCAGATATCTACGATAATAATAAGAAATTGTTTTCAGTAGCAATTCTGTTACTGCTGTTGTTGATTTCATTAATGCATCCATTGCTCAATCGGTAATTAATTAGCTACTATATAATTACTAATATTATCTATGCTTCAGAGCATAGCATCAAGCAATCCTGAAAGAAAAGAAATCCCCAAATAAATAAACCAATTAGGAAAAATATTTTGGGGCTTTCTATATTTTGCTTCTGTCTACTAATTTGTTTTATATGTTATGGATATGAGTGCATTAACTTCTGTTTGCAGTCATCCTGCAGATTGCAGCCAATAAATGAAATTTGGGGAATATGGTATTTATCATGGCTTTTAACAGCCTGTTTCTGGTCTAACATAAGTGGCTCCCCTGGAACCACTATTTGTGATGTGGCTGACCAAGTTAATAAGAAAAGCCCAACTATAAGGCCAAGGGCCCACAGAGTCTAGAACAGAAATATCCCACCTTGGCAACTTTAAGACCTGTGGACTTCAACTCCCAGAATTCCCCAACCAGCAGTCTCCAGATTTTAAAGTTGCCAAGGCTGGATATTCCTGGTCTAGAACTCTTTATTACATTGTAGCCAAAATAGACAAGTAGGAATTGTTTGATAACTTCTACTGCCCATTCTCAATATTTTGAAATGTTCTGTAGTATTAAAAAAATGAAAACAAAATGTGTTTTTTGAAAATATGTTTTGAGAGGAAAATGGGCTTTAATATACATATTCAAAATCACAATTTTTTGTTAGAATGGGGTGGACTGCAATTATGAACATATGTAAGTGAACTAGAGACCACATTCCGTATCAGACAATTGATATATTTAAGAAAGAAAGAAGGAGAATGAATTTGCAGTTACCAAGAAAATATGTTCTATAAATAATAATTCTATAGAATCCACTGGAATCTTATTTGCAGAAAAGCAGGAGGAGGTTCAAAGGACCATATATTGCCGCTAGTGAATTTTCCTTCTCTTCCCTAATGAAAAAGAAACATAGACTAAAATGTAAAAAACGATACTGTTGATATCTTAGTTAATGAATACCTTCAGTGCAATAACTTGAAAGGTGACTGAAACTTATATGGTATGACATTTTAAGTAATCTTAAATTAGTGACTACAGAATTATGAATTAAATTCCATATCTATAACAGTCCAGGCATGGAGATTATCTGAAAGGTTTAAATCATAAGAGATTAAAAAGAAGTAGTAGTTTGTCAACTGGTAAGTAGATCTACTAATTACTTTCTTATATTAATCGTATCTTATTACTTTGTATCACTCAGGAATAAGACAAGGCACATTTCTAATTGTTTAGCAGCTTGTTTGTTTATGCAACAAATATTTTTACAGTTAAAATATTAACATGTGTGGTTTTGAGAAATAATTACAATAATTTTGTAGGTGAACAGACAGTAAAGGTTAGATTTAGTAGTTAGTATATTCTTTACTTTTGAACATGATAATAGACACAGAATTAAGATGATAAATTTATATGAACCTTTCAATACTGTAATTGTTTTAATTCTTAGTATACAAGTCTCATTGGTTTGTAATTGCCTTGATAAATTTGCTAAAACTGCACTGTAAACAGCATAACTTTCTGAGAGTCCTAAGTTATTGTTCAGGCTGAACTCTTCAATTGTACAACACAGTATTTTGGAAAAACAGACCCATCTTCTCTCAAACCACACCTTATGTTATGGAAAACTAGCAGGAAGAAGATTAGCAAATTAAAAGCATTAGATCATTGAACAGATCTCATTCTGGCAAGGTAAAAAAAAATTGTTTTCAAAAATATTTGAAAAATAACAATTGTTTTTTTTAAATCAAACATCAGTTCAAGCTGTCATTCACATGTAACAAGTTTGTAACTCTAATTTCATCAGGCCATATTTCCTTGACTTGATTAAGGTAAATACTATGTGTTGGTAAGCTTGGAATCAATAAATGTGAACTATGAAACACATTTCTTTTTATAACAGCATCTACAAAACATACAACCAAGGAATGTAAAAAGTTTTCTAAGTGTATTTCTGCAGGGCATTCATGAGGCTCATTAGTATCAAAATAGTGGGCAAGATTGGGGGAGTGAAATCCCACCTTTGTACATCCAAAACAGGTAGACCTTGGAATGACCATGTCATGTGATGTGTCATGACAAATTGTGACTTTTTCCATTGCCAGCAATGGGGTGGGCACAGTTTTGGCATGATGCATCTGGTCCATGGGCCAGCAGTTTGACAACCTGCACTAGGACATTCTACTGATGACAGGTAAGGTAAAGGTAAAGGTTCCCCCGCACATGCGTGCTAGTCGTTTCCGACTCTAGGGGCCGGTGCTCATCTCTGTTTCAAAGCTGAAGAGCCAGCGCTTGTCCGAGGACGTCTCTGTGGTCATGTGGCCGGCATGACTAGATGCCAAAGGCGCACGGAACACTGTTACCTTCCCACCATAGTGGTCCCTATTTTTCTACTTGCATTTTTACGTGCTTTTGAACTGCTAGGTTGGCAGAAGCTGGGACGAGTAACAGGCGCTCACTCTGTTACGCGGCACTCGGGATTCGACCCGCCAAACTGCCGACCTTCTGATCGACAAGCTCAGTATCCTAACCCACTGAGCCACCGCGTCTCTTACTGATGACAAGAGGTGGACTTTTTTCTGAACCATCAAAGGATAGTACCACCACCATTTTACCAAACAAAGAGCATGTTTGAACTTTCCTAATTATTCTATCATCTCAACAGCCTTTTTATGTCCCTTTTACTCTCTCTCTTAGAAAATTAAAATAATTGCAGCCACCTGTTTATACATAAGTCTGACCCTTCTTTACTGTTTACAGTACATGGTATAAATTTAGTTTTTGTTTAAGAGCTTAATCAATGCAAAATTGTTTAAGAGCAACTTTATGATGCTGGGGGTTCATTGGATCTGAAGTGGCATGATTTCTTATATGTGTGTGACTATATTTAAAGTCTTACCATCAACCCCCACCCACCAATGATACTTAGAGGTACTGGAGTTATCTTTTCATATAGTACCTTAATTGAGGTGATAGGTGTTATATTGCATGTCTCCTTTTATTGGAGGACTAGTTTAACAATATTTTATTTAACAATAGCATTGTATCAACAAATATAGGATACAAGAAGATACATATGGAACACTATTGCTGCACAACCTATAACACAATCTATGTTCAATTTATTACATAGATGAGCAGACTTCCCTTCCCTGTCCAAGTGCTATCTTTTTTTCCTTACTTTTCACATCCTTCCAGCTTCCTTATAAAGAAATGGCCAAATAGCCCGTAATTGTAATTCTTCTAGCAGACTCTTGTTTAATCACCATTGCTATAGGTTTTCACTTGTTTCATATCACAGGACACCTGTTGATAAAACCCATTACAAAACAATGAACAATACTGAAAAAAAATCTCCATAATGTTCTCTGTCTCTGTTTATATAACAATTTCAATATGAGTGTCAAGAAATGGTCAGTTTACAATTGTGGTGGCAATCCATTTATATTTAAAGGAAAATGAAGTCCTGTGAATTATTAACATTATCCACCAAATAAAGGAATAGTTACATTGGACAATTTCTCTAAATTTCTTCATTATGGAAAGGGAAAAAATAACATGTTCCTGAAAGCTGAATTCACTCTAAGCAGTGACAACAAGCGCAAGTACTAACAAAGGCTATTAATATGATTTATTTCTAATGTATTTTTCTTAGAATTTTATGGAAATTTTGGGATCTAGGAAGACTGCAGAATGCTGAATGGAGGTCATGCAATAAAGTCAGAATAAAGATATCCCTTAGATCCATATTTGTTAAAACTTGCAAAACCCCATTCCTTCCATAATATTTTGAATTCTCACTTTGAAAGGATCTCTAGACCAAATATTCTTTCTGTCAGAATCCATTTATATCATATTCATAAATGGAATGTTTCAAACATTATCCCATGGATTCTGCCATCTCCCGAAGAGAAGAGAATAAATGTGTATTGAACCTGCAATAGGCATTTCAAAGGAAAGGAGAAGCCTTTTGAACTGGGGAAACAAAAGGGGGGGCTAGCATCTGGGTTTTGTCATGGAAGACAGCAATAAACATAAAGGGTCCTAACTTCCTTTTTCCCATGAGATGGATGATAAGAGAGGAAGGATGGGGGACTGACCAAATGGGGATTAAGGGGGGTTAAACCGGGAACTCTTTATAAGGGTTTACTTCGTGGAAATATTAAGTCCTGTCTCGCTCCTACAACCAAGCATGTCATAGTAAAGATTCTTTTTGGAATAGATTTGACTCCAAGAATTTTGTCTTCCTAAGACGTGGTTTGGGGTGGGTCCTGACATTTTCATCAGATTGAATGGGGGAGGAACAGATTTTCCATATCTGGCATTAATATTTAACCTATTGTAAACTTGCAATTCTTTTTTTTTCTCTGTTTCATAGGTTATACTTATGACTAAACTGACACATGGCAGCATATATCAGTACTTTCTTTTTTCCCTCCACTGGGCGGTCTGGAATCAAATGTTTAAGAAGGACGGATGAAAATGGTCATCTGTGAATTAAAGCATTCTGTTCTGAATCTCTGATAAGGCATAGAATTGTTGTTGTTAGTTGCAAAGTCGTGTCCAACCCATCGCGACCCTATGGACAATGTTCCTCCAGGCCTTCCTGTCCTCTACCATCTTCTGGAGTCCATCTAAGCTCACGCCTACTGCTTCAGTGACTCCATCCAGCCACCTCATTCGCTGTCGTCCCCTTCTTCTATTGCCCTCAATCTTTCGCAGCATGAGGCTCTTCTCCAGTGAGTCCTTCCTTCTCATTAGGTGGCCAAAGTATTTGAGTTTTAGCTTCAGGATCTGGCCTTCTAAAGAGCAGTCAGGGTTGATCTCCTCTAGAACTGACCGGTTTGATCGCCTTGCAGTCCAAGGGACTCGCAGGAGTCTTCTCCAGCACCATAGTGCTGGAGGCATAGAATATCTTGATGCAATTAGTTTTTCCCCCCTCCCTAAGACTCCTCCATATTCAGTGCTTAATGGCAGTGTAATAGCAAATGTGTCATATGGGTTGAAGTCTTGACATTTTTCCAGCTAGCAAATTGTTACCATCACTAGAGCTTTCTTCAGTTATCTATGGAGGGATTTCTATCTAATTTTAAAGAGGAAAATTAAAGCAACAGCAACTGAGTTCTCTTTGTTCTCTCTCTTGTGCTTTACACAAGAATTCTCTCTCTTGTGCTTTACAGAAATTCTTCATAAAACTCACATTCCACCACAACCATGTTGAAAGCTATCAAATTTCTGTTTTGTTAACAGATAAAGATGGTGGTCAATCTGAAGCAGATTTAGATGTTTCCATTTGTACATTCTAAATACTGTGTACATATTTTTGAGGAGACTCCTTTAATCATTGTTGCTTCAAAGGGCAGATTATGTACATTTTGTGCTGTCAAAGAGAAGGGAGAAAAATATATTGTAGTCAGCTGGTTATGGCATGATAAAATCTAATACATCTTCATAGGTACTTTCTTATAGAGTTTGTTCTTACTACTTGATATAATCTTCTTTTTGAAAATAGCCAATTAAAGAATGAGACCAGAAATGTTTGTACTGAAGCATTCAAAATAACATAATAACAGATTTGGAAAGGACCTTAGAGGTCTTCTAGACCAACCCCCTCCTAAGGCAGGAAACCCTATACCATTTCAGACAAATTGTTGTCCAGTCTCTTCTTAAAAACTTCCAGTGTTGAAACATCCACAACTTCTGGAGGCAAGTCATTCCACTGATTAAATGTTCTGACTGTCAGAAAATTTCTCCTTAGTTCTAGGTTGCTTCTCTCCTTGATTAGTTTCCATCCATTGCTTCTTTTTTCTGCCTTCAGGTGCTTTGGAGAATAGCTTGACCCCCACCTCTTTGTGGCAAATATCGGAATACTGCTATCATGTCACCCCTCCTAGTTCTTCTTTTCATTAAACTGGATGTACCCAATTCCTGCAACTATCCTTTATATATTCAAATGTTTAAATGTTTGTCTTCTCCTTGGATCACTGATGATTTTATTCATAGTAGATAGATCCTGCTGCCTCACTTAGTTTTTGATGTTTTCTTTGTATTTTTGTACGCTGCAGTATTAAGCTGCTGGATTCCTGTACATAAACCTGCTAGAAATGAAGCCATCTTAAGAAATTCCTTTCTGCTTTTCAGGTCTTCCCTCCACACTGCCCCTAGTGATGCCCTGTTTCCCCCATTGCTCATGATTAGTGGATTCTGTTTCTTCTTTATACCTCCTGGTTGGTAGAAAAGAAAATGGCAATAGCATTTGGGCTTATCCCAGCCCATAGTGCATTACCGTCAGGTCCATCATTTGACTGAAAACATCACTTACTGCACAGCAAAATACAAATTGGGGATACAGGCAGGACATTGTGCTTTCCTGACCTTAAGAAATGTCAAATGACCCATATCTATACTGGGGTAAGTTATGTAGATGAACCACCCTATCTCCCAAATTCATAGATTTTTGACTATGGGAAAAAGAACTAGAGTATGGTATAATAGGGATTGACTGGACACACCAAACTCAGTTCTAGAAATGGAGCAACTGCCTGACCCCTTAGCCACTTCACTTTCTTAAATATAGTGTGAATTTTATGCTTTTGGGGAATGTTCTCAATACTTTGAATAGTTTGAAATATTCAGTTTGAATTTTGTGAAAAATCTTATAATCTGAATTAGGTGTCATCATAATTATGCTGTTTATTTATAGTATGGATGCTGGAGCAGAAGATGGATTATATATGCAAAAATATAGAAGTACATTATCTATTAACTACATTAAGAAAGCATGGGTGATACCTTTGTCAACTTATGCATGTAAAATGGCATTTTGGGAAGAATTCCTACATTTTTTTTAATTCCATTTATATCCCGCCCTTCTCCGAAGACTCAGGGCGGCTTACAAGCTTAGCAGTAGCCTTCATTCTATGTATATGCCTGCTTATTAGGGCTTTCACACACACCCCAAGCGGCATTATTACAAAGTCAGCTTAATTGCCCCCAACAATCTGGGTCCTCATTTTACCTACCTCGGAAGGATGGAAGGCTGAGTCAACCTTGAGCCTGGTGGGATGCGAACCTGCACTAATTGCAGGCAGCTGGTGTTACTTAAGGAGGCATTAGCCCACTGCTCCACCAAGGCTCTGTGGGTAAATTCTGCAGAAAGAGTTAATGAGCCACATTTTCAAAAGTTATTTTCTGACTATAGGCTGCTGGTAGTCACTCTGCACCTTATAAATGTTCTCTGTTAAAAAAAAATGATATCTTTGCTTTCTCCTGGTGATGCTAGATGAGATGTTAATTGCATAAAGTAAGCATGCTATTTTAAGGACTTAGCAGCTGCAGGGAAGAATGATTAAATTTGTTTTCTTTCTATAACAGAGCTGATAACATTGTCTTGCGGTGCTCCTACTTTCATTTTTTTGAACAGGCTTCATTAGTACCACAAGCTTATTTGTTATATGCAAGGGCTGTGCAAAGCTTTGAATTGGAGATACAATTACAAGGTGATTTGATTGAATCTCTGAATCAAATTGATTTTCCAAGCTTAATCAATGATTTAGAAAGACTTTTCAGCATAGGCAAAAGCTCTCTTGAATCAGTTCAGCAAGCTGAATTGAATTAATCTGATTCAATGATTTGAGATCAAACCGATCTCTAAACCAAATTGAATTAAGATTCAATCAACAGTTGAAATTAAATTAGCACTCATCACCCATTACTTGGCATTAATGGGGATTTACCAGCTCACAAGACTTAAATTGTCTTGTGAGAACAGACTAAGGGTGCTAATACATGATAGTTATAGGTCTGTTGCATAGATTTTATGGCAGATTCTCAAGATGCTGCTCAGATAAGTGTGAAACTATGAAATTAGCAGCCACTTCTCTTTCTGTAAAGAGTAACTCTTTTGTTTGCAATAGATATATAGAAGTGCTGCTTATGTCAATGAAAGCTTAGAGAAACTGGATGCAATAGTGTATGTGCTAGTTTGGATGTCTCTTGGCTAATTTATTCATTCTCAGGTAAGTACCTGCAAGTTTCTTCTTCTTCTATATTTGGAACATTATTTAGAAGGTATGGTCACTGCTGAATGTTAAGTTATACTCTAAATTTTTCAACATTGTTGAAATCATGTTAAGCTCAACGAAGTAAAATCAAAAGTCTAGTGAGAATATTAGGTAATTTCATTAGCAACTGTATCTTTAATTTTGTATACTTCATGTGCAGAAGCCAGTAGATGTCCAAATATATATAAGCTCTTAAAAAGTCTGCAGAGTTTTGTGAGTAAAATCAGTTTGCTGTGTTATCAAGCATTCTGGCATTGCAAGATCTGTGATTTAAGAACTATAGCCTATACACACACACACACACACACACACACACACACACACACACACATATATATATATATATATATATATATATATATATATATATATATATATATATATATATATATATATATATATATATATATATATATATATATATATATATATATAACAATGAAAAGCTGTAAATACAGTAATCAAACATGTCCAGATTATAGCATCTGTGGAATATTTGAATACTGCCTCAAGCTATTTATTCTTTCAAAGCAATTCTATGTATAATTCCAAGATTCCGCTTAGAATTACGGTTGCAAATACTATGAAAGTTAAAGAAAATATCTATATTTTTTTTTAAAAAAATCTATTTATAAAAATCCACTGTATATTTAATTAGGAAAGCTCATATAATTTTATTAACTTATTATAATTGGTCACACAGTCAGACAGACATTTAGAGTGGATTTCACCTTTTTATTCTCCTATTGAGTCCTTCCTAAGGACCTGGGATAGACAGATGTTTGATGATGTGAGCTGTTCCAAGTAATGCTGCCCCTTACAATTGATTGATGGTGATTTTGTCAGTGCCACTGGTATTCAAGTGGTGCTCCTTTGGGATTGCCCCCAAGGCATCTATTATTATTGATACTACTTTGGCTTTCTTTTGCCATAGTTGGTCTTTTCTTACTTTGTGACTTTTCTCCAATTCTTGGTCTTCTATTCTGCTGTCTTCAGGTACTACAATGTCCACTATCCAGACTTGTTTTGTCTCTCTTATAGACAGCTGTTAAATCTAGGATGTCGCAAGTGCTTATCTCTTTGAATTCCAAAATCTAAGAACATTTTACCATCTTCATTTTCTATTACTTTGACTACTTTGTAGTACCCTCAGTTCTTGCTTGCCGGCAAATGGTATTTCTGGAAGATCTTCCAATGCACCATTGTTGCTGCTTTGTCATTCCGTTGTTTGCAGTCAGTCTCTGCAATCTTCTTGCAGTTGCTAACTAGGTCAGACATGTCAAACTCACGATGTCACATGACATCGCACAATGTATTAGGATGGTTTTGCCATTGCTGGCAATGGGGTAGGCGTGGCTTCTGGATGACATTGTGAGTTTGACATACAAAGGCAGGAATGACACATCAGCCTGTGGGCCAGCAGTTTGATACCCCTGAACTAGGTGGTCCACTGTTTGTTCAGGCACTTGTCTTTTCATTCCTGCCTTTGTATGCATTTGTTTAAAGGTTGCTGTTGTGCAGCTAGAATTAATCTTCTCTTTCTTCAACTTTCCTGATCTTAATCATTGCTACATATTTTCATCTGCTTGGCCTGTTAGAGGTTTTTTTTTTTAAGTATACTGGCCATGTAATACTTTGTGGTATACTAGCTTCAATCTTCCTCTTCCTCTTCTTCATTGTCCTTCAAATATTCTTCCAATGCCCTTTTTTTTCTTTGATTGTCTGGTATACATGTAATATTTCAAATCCCACCTATTTTCTTTGGTAAATAGGTTGTCAATGTTGCCGCATGGATGAAGGGCATGATTCATTGCCATTTTTTTTTCTGGTTTCCCTATCCAGGGTTTTTAGTTTTGCTTGAGTCCAGTATTCTAGCTGTGTATCTAATGTCTAGAATTGCCCAGATGTCAGTGGTAGGATTCTGCTGGTTCACACTATTTTGGCAAAACCAGCAGCTAATTTTTTGTTGCCCAGAGTGGACTTCCAGAAATGGCATCCACACAGAGAACTGGTTGTTCACATATTTGATGTTCATTATCTTGATGGCTGTCACTGAGTTTGAACTTTAAGTTCTTCACTCTCATGATGTAGTCACCCTTCTTTTTGACTTCCATGCACTTGATGTTGTTTGAAGGATGTCCAGGTATTTGTAATGATCATCATCATCCAGATGTTTGATGTTATTTCCATACAACATCTTCATTTCTTCAGTTTTCACTATTTTTCCTTTATTGATGGTGAGAGTGGCACATTTGTCCAGTCCGAACTCTGTTGCACTATCTTGTTTATTTCAGATACTGTTTTTCCACGTAGTTTCATCAGATCATCTACGTAACAGTGGTAGGTTAGCCTGGCAGATGTTGCTGATGTTTGATAGTCATGTGCTCACTTTTTCAGTAATGTTGTCAGAGGAATCAATGCAATGATAAACAGTATTGGTGATAGTGAGTCTCCTTGAAAGCCTCCTCTCTTGATACTATAATCGTCTCCTGAATCATGTAGAGAGTCCCTTCCAAAGATGTATACTTTATCAAGCATCTGTTTTGATGTATTTATATTATATTGATCGTAGACTCACTGAAAAATATTTTATGATCAGCTTAAATGTTGGCATTTCCAGTGGTCCCCAGAATAGATGATTTAACTTCAAAGCATTTATCTTAGAATATTTACAGGAAAAGCAACTGTGGATGACAAGCCATTTAATAGTAGGATATCTAATTTTGTGCAATTATTAATATTTATATAGTCATCAAACATGGAGGAGATTAACAGGAGCAAGTCAATTGAAATGTGATTGGCGACTACAAAAAATAATTAAATAAATAAATATGGAAAGCCAGAAAATGTAAATGTATTTATACCAGCAGCTGTAGAATAATATTATTCCATAGCTGCTGATATTTATCAGGCCATTCCTGCAAAAGAATTCAAATTTTAAAATATGTAATTTATAAACTATATTAATATTCAACTATGATTATTATTTTAGTCTTTCCAGAAATTTCCATATTTGATACTCCTTGCACATGGAGCTATTGCTGGATCCAAACTTCATAGTAAGAGCTGTTTAATATACTCACATTGTCTGTTTAGAAGAAAATAGCATTGTTTTCATTAGAGTTCACCTATAGAAAAATATACAGTGTATTCAGAAAGTGTTCAGACCCCCTTCAGAAATCGTCTCAAGCTCAGTCAGGTTGTATGGCGACTGTCGCTGGACAGCCATTTTCAGATCCCTCCAGAGATGTTCAATAGGGTTCAAGTCAGGGCTCTGGATGGGCCTCTCTAGGACATTCACAGAGTTGTCCCTAAGCCACTCCTGTTGCTTAGGATTGTTGCAAAGTTAACCTTTGGCCCAGTCTGAGGTCCTGAGCACTGTGAAACAGGTTTTATTGAGGATATGCCTGTACTTTGTTCCATTCAGCTTTCCCTCAACCCTGACTAGGATTGCTGTTGATAAAACTACCCCCACAGCATGGTGCTGCCACTACCATGCTTCACAGTTGGGATGACATTGGGCAGGTGATGAATGGTGCCTGGTTTCCTCAAGACATAATACTTAGAATTGAGGCCATACCAATCTTGGTTTCATCAGACAAGAGAATATTGTTCCTCACAGTCTGAAAGTCCTTCAGGTGAATTTTTGCAAAGCCCAACAGGGCTTTCATGTGCTTTGCACTGAGAAGAGGCTTTCCTTTAGCCACTCTGCCATAAAGCCCAGATCGGTGGAAGGCTGCAGTGATGGTTGTCCTTTTGGAACTAACAAAGCATAACAAAATTGACAAAAGTGAAGGAGGTTTGAATACTTTCTGAATACATTGTAAATACAATTGTGGCTTTAGTCATTTGGGGTCCAAACAGTGAACTCAGAATTTGATGTCAATTTTATAATTACTTACTGTTTTGAATTTTAAAGATATTAAAAGGACTCCCTATCCCATGTTTCACAGTTGAAAATGCTAGTTCATGTTTTACTGTAAAATAATTTATATACAGCTAAACTGGTGTGGGCTACCTTATGGTTACATACTGCCCTGCACTGAAATTCAGCCATTTTTAATTACATTTTAATAGTGTAATTATGGTAGTTGTGGACTAATGTTGAGTTTCTAAGGGCAGTACAAACTTCTCACTTTCATGCCTGTCATGTACTGGGCTCTTCAGGAATACCACGTGGGTTGCTGGAGCAGCTAACGGCTCTCCAGCAACCCAGATTACAAGTCTCCTGTGTTGCAATTGGCTATCTCCAGGTGGCAATGGTTGATTCAAACCTATTGGCTGCCACCTTGGGGCTAGACTATACTGTATATTGCAGCTAGTTGCAGCCATTTCCCCAGTACAGTTTCTGCATGAAATAAACTATGAGTTACCTTGTACTCAGCTACACATCGTCATTCCTGTGCCAAAGAACCCACTATTTTAACAGTGGCGACAAAGGTGGGATCCTGCGTCAATGATTAAGAGTTGAAGTGTAGAAGGGAAAGGCAGTGCACGCCAGAGGGAAAAGGCATTTCCCCCCCCCCCTTTCAAGGTTGGCTAGCTAGCTACGCTAGCGACCTCGTGCTCAGTGGACTCATTCCCTGAGCCTGGAGCAGGTTCTGGAAGAACACAGGAACCAGCAAAAGAATGCCAGAGGTCGGGAAACTGAGAGAATTTGACGTGAAACACCTGGAGGAACGGCCATCATATCTATCACAAGTAGAAAACTACTTTAGGGCCAATCAGATTGCAGAAGAAGGACTGAAGGCCGCAACGCTGCTCTGCGTGTACGGCCCAGCAACCTTTGATTTGGCCGGGAACCTTTTTGCACTGACACCGATCAAAGCAGTCTCCTACGCAGACCTCAAACAGAAGCTAACCGGACACTTACAACCTAAGATGTCTGAAATGGCTTGGCGGTTCAAGTTCGACCAAAGAGTGCAGCAACTGGGTGAATCAGCTTCAGAGTTCATAGTGGGCCTGAGGCAGGCTGCACACCTTTGCAAATTTTCAAATTTAGAAGAGCGACTATGAGACCGGCTTGTCTGTGGCCTACGGGACAGAACGCTTCAGCAGAGACTCTTTGCTAGGCCAAATTTAATGTTTTCTGAAGCACAAGATGAGGTGGTGGCCGACGAAGCAGCCGGGGGTGCAGTTCAAACAGTGCAGCCTGCCAAATCGACAAGGTTTGAAGAAACGGTTCACTGGGAGGATGCCAAATGCACTGAAGAATCTTCCGAGGAAGAAGAACCTAAAACCAACCAACTCCAAAAGCAACCCAATGCACAACACCACAACAGCCAGCATCAAAGAGGACAGTTACAAAGCAGTTCTCTTACCGAGATGTAAGGGGTGTGGCAGCAACCATTTTCATGCCAACTGCAGATTTCAATCAGCCACGTGCAGAGCTTGCGGAAGGACAGGCCACATTGCAGTGGTTTGCAGAGCCCGACAGAGAGACCGGCCACCCAAACACCAGTTGGAAGAACCGACTAGGAGAGGTACTGGGGCCCAAGGTCCAGTTACTGTGGGTTTTTTCAGAAGCCGTAGAAGCGTATGCAGCACCGGGGCTTGATGCCCCCTCAAACCAAAATTTAAGCTTATGAGAGAGCTACAAGGAGTTCCATGTAAGATGGAATTGGACTATGGCTCTGTAGTTTCAATTATTTCTCTAGACACTTTTAACTTCATGTGTAGGTGCAGTAACAATTGGGCCAAACTAAGACCCTCAATTACTGTATAATCCTAACAGATTTTCAAAATGCTCACATTAAAGTTTTGGGAGAAGCCACTTTATTGGTAAAGTTTAAAGGGTTTTGGGGGCACCTGGATGTAATAGTAGTAGGGGGCCAGAGAATGAGTCTCATTGGACTCGATTGGTTTGATGCCTTAGGTATTCAGATTACTGTTATAAACTGGACACAAACTGCAGACCTCGCATCAGTGTGCAAGGAATAGGCGGATATTTTTGATTCAACCCTAGGCATATACACAGGCCCGCCTATCTCATTTAAGTTAGATCCCAACGTAGTTCCAATCAGGGTTAAGCCTCGTAGGGTCCCCTTTGCCTTAAAACATAAAATTGATTACAAAATCGATAAGCTTGTAGAACAGGGCGTGTTGCAGACTGTTGATGGTGGGGAGTGGGAAACTCCTATAGTCACTCTTCTTAAAGCCAATGGGGAAATTCGTATTTGTGCTGACTATAAATGCACTCTAAATAAAGCCCTCAAGCAACACACTTACCCGGTCCCAGTGGTCAACCATATTTTAGCCTCCTTGCAAGAGAGTACTATTTTTGCTAAACTTGATTTAGCACAGGCCTATCAGCAATTGCTGGTTGATGAGGCCATAGCCGCGGCTCAAACGATCGTGACTCACAGGGGGGCTTTCAAAGTTAAACGCTTACAGTTTGGAGTCAGTGTT
The DNA here is from genome assembly GCF_964194415.1 of Vipera berus. Lineage (NCBI taxonomy): Eukaryota > Metazoa > Chordata > Lepidosauria > Squamata > Viperidae > Vipera > Vipera berus. Next base: position 61,395,915 of record NC_138203.1, read on the forward strand.
GCACCGGGTATTTTTCAGGGAATCATGGAGCGTACGCTTAAGGGTATTCAGGGCTTCTGCCCTTATTTTGATGATGTTCTTATTGCACGGGAATCCCCAGAAGTGTTGGCCAGTAGGCTCAGGGCTGTCTTGTAGAGGCTTCGCGAAACAGGCCTCAAATTAAAAAAGAACAAGTGTAGTATTGGGGTTTCTTCAACAGAATTCCTGGGTTTCTGAATTGATGCTAACAGCATTCACCCCGCTGATTCTAAAGTGAAGGCCATTAAAATGGCTCCTAGGCCCAAATCAAAAGGAGAGCTACAAGCATTCTTGGGCCTCCTAAACTTATACCATACATTTCTACCTCATAAGGCAGCAATAGCAGAGCCCCTCCACAGGCTTCTAGATAAGAAAGCTCCATGGAAGAACTTCCGGTGGCTGCGCGGCGCCGGAGACAGCCTTCCCGGGCTGCCCGCGGCTCAGCTGAGTGATTTTCGCCCGAAACAGCACCGATCAGCTGTTCGGGCGAATTTGAAGCCCCCTCCTCGGGAGAAGAGGAGGGGGTGAGGCCCCAGGTAGGGGTTGAGTTCTCCTGGGCCGCCTGAGCTTGTAGCTTGGGCGGCTGAAGGATTGAACTCCCCCGTAGCCTGGGTGGCTCCCAGCTGGTCAGCGTCTCTGCTCCGGACTTCATGGAGCAGAGCCAGGCGTCTGCGACCACCCCTGCCTGAAGGAAGGACTATGGAATAAAAGGAGCAGGCAGAGCGGTACAAGAGGAAAAGGTGAAGAGGATTATTATATTCTACTCTCTAGCTTGATGGACTTTTTAAACTTAAAGTGAAAGTGCGTCATAAGTGAAAAAGATGGCGGCTTAACCTCCCTCAAAAACTCTTCGGAGTGCTGGAACTTCTCCGGTACAACAATCATCATTGCAGGCGTTGCATCTTCCTGATGTATTGACATCGAAGGATTTACAAGATGCTCTTGAAAAACATGCCCAGGTAATTCTGGAATCAATGGGTGATAAATTTGCACAGATGGAGGCGAAATTGGAGAAATTGGAGGAGAGAATGGAAGAGAGGATGGAACAGAAGTTCAGGGTGATGAAGGTAGACATTTTGTCCTCAGTGTATAAAGTGGCTGAATGTGTGGAAGAACTGGAGGAAAAAGTGGAAGATTTGACTCAAAAGAATGCCATATTAGAAGCAAAAGTACTGGAGAATGAAGATTTAAGAGACAAAATGGACAGAGAATTGAGTCTTGCTCAATATTACCAGATGCAGTTTGCTGTTAGAATTAGAGGTTTAAAAGAGAATATTAAGGAAGATCTAAAGCAGCTGATTTCTGAGGCTCTGGAAGTGGTATTGAATCAGCCAGCATCTGAAATAAAGGGAGGCATGGATAAAGTGTTTCGTGTGAATTCATGGATTGCAAGACAGAGAAAGCTGCCTAGAGATGTGGTGGTTTATTTTACTAAGAGGGAAATTAGAGATGAAGTTATACAAGTTGCCTATGATTCTAAAGTGGTGATTGCTGATCAAGAAGTTTTGGTTTTAAAAGAAATTCCTCCAAAGATTTTAAGGAGAAGGAAGGATTTTATATTCCTCGTGCAAGAGCTCAAGCAACGAGATATAAGGTTCAGATGGGAGATTCCAGTTGGGTTGATGGTGATGTATGAAGGTAAAAGGTACCGTCTGATTACTGTGATGCAGGCGCGAGATTTTTATAATAACGTTTTAAAAGCAACCTCATTATCACTTCTGGAAGCTGCAAAGGGATCTGGAGAAGGAGAACATCAAGAGACTGAGGATGGACAGACAGAGGAGAATGGTGCTGGAGGAGATCAAGCTACAATTTCTTTGGATGATCCTGGAGAGCGGAGGGTGACGCGTGCTGCTTTAAAACGATCAAAAAGAAAATAATAAAAGAGCAAGACCAGCAGAAGTCTATGGAGCTTCCACAACGAACATCTAGGAAGTTATCGCAATGGACATGTGGGAAAAGATTTGGGTTAGGAACGTAAAGAGAGAACTTTTATAAAATGCTTTATAGATGGCATTTAGATCTTAAAAAGTTTGTAAGTATGTATCCGGACTATCAGCCAAAATGTTGGAGATGTGGAGATGAAGATGTTACATATTTTCATGTATGGTGAACTTGTAAAAAGATCAAGGCTTTTTGGATAAAAATTTGGTGGAATATGTAGAAGATTTTTAAGCAAAGGATAAAGTTTTGTTCGCAAATTTTTTGTTTTTGGGTTTTTTTTGTTTTTTTTTTGTTGGGGATAATTACGGACGTTACGGTTGTGGACACTAATTATGTGAAATTTAATTACGGCAGCAAGACTTTTGATAGCTCAGAAGAAAGAGGAACTGCCGATTATAGGAGAGTGACTTTAAATATTTTTGACTTGGTAGAGATGGCGTAGATTTTGGCCTAAGATTTTTCGCAAGAACGTTATATTATGGAATGGAGAAAATGGATTTATAGGGTTAAGAAGTTTCATGTAGCATTTGAATAAGTCTTCTTTCTTTTCTTCTTTTTCTATTTTTGTTTTTCTATATATATTTAATATATATATATATATATATATATATATTATCCTATGTAAGCTAGAGAGTCATGGATTTTAGAGTTTATGGATGTTAGTATATGGTTGTTTATGATTGTTGTTTTTTTTATATACCTTGTATTTAGCTCTGGGAAGTCGGGGGGGAGGGGGGGGAGGGGGGAGAGGTAGGGGGGGATGGTGAAGGGAGGGGGAGGGGGGATTTTTAAAGGAAAAATTGTATGTTAAAACTTTTTAATAAAAAAAAAAGAAAGCTCCATGGAAATGGACTAACGTACATAAAAAACGTTTCCAGGACTTAAAAGCACTATTGTCAGAAAAGTCCACTGTAACTCACTACAAAGAGTCTAAACCTGTATGTCTTGCATGTGATGCATCTGCCTATGGGGTGGGGGCAGTTTTAAGTCACATAGAGAAAAATGGGAAACAGGTTCCTATAGCATTTTACTGAAGGACATTGTCCTCTCCTGAGGACAACTATGCTCAGATTGACAAAGAGGCCCTGGCCATCATTGCTGGAATAAAAAAAAATTCCATGACTATTTATATGGCAGGGATTTCACAGTATACATTGACCACAAACCTCTGTTGGGACTTTTCACAACAGACAAACAAACCCCCCACATACTATCTCCAAGAATGCTGAGATGGTCTATTTTTCTATCTGCATACAAATTTAAATTAATTCACAAACTGGGCAAGGAAATGGGCCATGCTGATGGCCTCAGCAGACTACCACTGCCACTAATGGATCCAGATCTGGCTCCAGCTGCTAGAATATTGTCCATACAGGACATACCTGAGTTTCCCCTCCATGCAGGGGACATTGCTGCTGAGACTGCCACAGATAAAATACTTAGTAGAATGTTGTCATGGGTATACACGGGATGGTTGGATAAAAGTCCAGGCTCAGAATTTCAGAGCTATTTTGTCAGGAGGCATGAGTTATCTGCCCATAAAGGGTGCATTTTATGGGGAAACAGAGTCATAATTCCCACTTCTCTAAGAGACAGGGTTTTACAATCATTACATGAAGACCATCCAAGCATTGTCAGAATGAAAGCTTTAGCTTGAAGCTACCTCTGGTGGCCTGGCCTTCATAAGGACATTGAGGCTCAAGTCCATGGTTGTTATACATGTCAGCAATCTAGGCCTGAAATGCCACAGGCTCCAGTTCACAGGTGGGAGGAAACGCACACTCCCTGGTCTAGGGTTCACATAGACTACGCTGGGACCTTTCAGGGTAATTCCAGTTCCTAACATGACTACTGCTAGGACCATCCAGGTGCTGAGAAAACTCTTTGCCACACATGGGTTGCCAGATGTCTTATTTTCAGACAATGGGGCCCAATTCACTGCTGCTGAATTTCAGGCCTTCCTTTGAGCTAATCTCATCAGACATGCAACGTCTGCGCCTTTTCATCCATCTTCTATTGGTCAAGCTGAACGCATGGTGAGGACAATGAAGGAAGCACTCAAGCGCATTGTCACAGGTGACTGGCATCACAGATTGGCAGATTTTTTACTCTGCCAGCATTCTACACCCTGCACTGCTACAGGCAAAAGCCCTGCAGAACTATGTTGGGGGAGACGTTTGATTACTAAACTGGACAGGTGGCATCCAGATAGAGTGGCAGCAGAAGCCTCTCGACCAAAACCCCCGAGGGGGCTCTTACATGGGCGATTGGGTTTGGACCAGGAACTATGGTCAGGACTTTTTCTTCTTAACTGAGGTGGAACCAGAGGGAGAACTAGGGAGCCCTGGAGTGCAACATGGATTCCCTGAAGGAGCAAGCCAACTGAACTTCAGCAACCGCTGTGCCTACTCTGCTGAACAGTCTGACTCTGGGGTGGGCCAACCTGGTGAGGCCAGCCAGAATGCATCGAATCCCCTTGACTCAGGAGCTCAAAGAGACACAAGTCTACCTAGCCCACTGGGCAAGCTGGTAGACCACAAAGTGATAGGAACTCTCACACGTTCCTCTAGGACACACAAGCCTCCTTCATATCTTGCAGATCACGTTGTAAAATAAAGAGCTATATATTGTTGTAATTTCTGTTTGCCACTAGACTAAAAAAACTAGTGTTTTGATGTAAATGTCTAAAAATGCCATACTTTGAAGCCTATTCATTCAGATGTTGTTTAATAACATTGTAACCTACATTGTTTTTTTTTACTATTATTATCACTTTTATTTTAGTATGTTTGGATAATTAGTCTTGACAATTGTTGAGACTAATTGGTGTTATTATGATCTGTTCTAAGAGGGGAGGGGTGTTATGTACTGGGCTCTTCAGGAATACCACATGGGTTGCTGGAGCAGCTAACGGCTCTCCAGCAACCCAGACTACAAGTCTCCTGTGCTGCAATTGGCTATCTACAGGCGGCAATGGTTGATTCAAACCTATTGGCTGCTGCCTTGGGGATAGACTATATATTGCGGCTAGTTGCAGCCATTTCCCCAGTACAGTTTCTGCACGAAATAAACTATGAGTTACCTTGTACTCAGCTACGCATCATCATTCCTGCACCAAAGAACCCGCTATTTAACAATGCCTATCTTTACAAAATAAATAAATAAATAAATAAATCTGTGCCCAAACTCAACCAATACCTTCTTGTGACATCACCATTCTTCTGGGGATGTGAGTTGTGACCTATTGAACAAAACTGTCTTTGTACAAGCCTAAAGACATACAATGCAATCATTTAATTGGCCTGCTGCAGAGGCAATATTTTTTTTTCACACAAGAGTAAAAGTCTTTAGGATTAACCTTTGTTTTTACGATGCAAACCTCTGTAGGTTGAGGAGTGAAGCATCTTACAATCATCCATGCTCCCTCTGTCTTGCTATGTGTCATGTGCTGACTTCTATCGGATGGCATGTTTGAGAAATATAGCTTAATATACTCAGTAAAGATAAAGGCTACTGTAAGTGGAAGGTTATGTTTTCCTAACAAGTTTCATTTTATTTATTTATTTCTCAAATTTATATAATTACTGGAAAAAAGACAGTGTCACAAACTTATGCCTATTCAGACCTTGCCGATGACTCTGATTTACAAAGAACTATGTAAGAGCATGGGAATAACAATATTAATCAACCTGACCACCTCTATCCTCATCTGGAAAATTCAAGTACATGCCTTGTCCCATGTATCATTCTTGGTGATCTGATCTGGATCAGTTAAATGAAAAAAAAATGCTTCATGCCAGTGGACCTCTCTTCCTAAATAACCGGGAAAGTAACTCTATTTCATTCGGCAGCAATAGCTGTAAGAAGGGTTGCATCTAATGCTGAACTGTTAACCTGCAATTACTATTTATGCCTGATGAGGTATTGTTATATAGGCTATAATAATGTTAGTGTTTCATGTTTATCCTAAATACCTAGTAAGCAACTATACATATGTTGTATATAGTATGTTTAGGTGTGTGTCATGTATGTGTTTCACTTTGAGAGTGGGCAACTAAATTTCATTTTTGATGTGTGCTGTTGTGCCCACAGTAAAAAAAAAATGATAATAAAGGTTATCTTATTTTATCTTCTTATTTCCATCCCATTTTGGTCCAAAATGATCTTGCTGCAGGTTTCTAACTGAATCTTCCCACCTATAAATGTTAAATTTGAATCTAGGCCAAATTACACTTATCTAGAGACTGTATTTCTTTTAGCCTTCTCTCAAAATTCATGAGCATATTAAAAATTTCAGTTGCATACAAAACTGAGGTAGAAACATTTTATTAAAACATGAAAATTTGCATCACCAGAAATGGGCTGAACATCCTATCTCCATAAGAGAATAAGAATAAAACACGGCTGACATAATACTATCATGCGATCTAGCCATCTGAAAAATATTTTTCAATGATATTTTATGCTCCACATAATAATAAAAGCAATTACATAATTTTTAAAGTTGGTTTTTTTAAATAAATGGTTTATAGCAGCTTTGCAAACTATATAATTGCTTTTATTTTTCAGCTACTTGCAGAATTAAATTGCCTTTTATATTTGATTATTATCTTGCATTGGAAGCATAAGCACTTCCTGATGGACAGTCCCAACATTATGAACCAAAAGACAGCAAGGATGGAGAGATAAATGGAGGGGTGGGATAGGATGTGATGTGATGCGATCCTATGGGATAGGTCAGGATGGAATAGGATGGATGGAGATGATGGATGGATGCATGGATGGATAAAGAAGCTACACTTGGAATAATTTTCTTCTAGCCAAATCCAGCTCTGAGATGGAGAAACTTTAGCAAACTTCTTTGCTGAAATTTAGCAAAGAATTACCATATTGTAATGGGAAAGTTTTCACATTTTTAGATCTGTGGTAATACTATAAGTGTCTACTGCATGTGCTTGGTAATTACACCAAATAACACTGATTTTGATTAATGGGTAATAGATACAATCTACAATACTGTAGATCAGACATGTCAAACTCACAACGTCATGTGATGTTGTGCAACTTATCGGGACGGTTTTGCCATTGCTGACAATGGGGTGGGTGCGGCTTCCACATGATGCATCCGGCCTGTGGGCTGGCAGTTTGACACCCCTGCTGTAGATCAAAGGAAAAAAAAGAATTGATAATGTTGTGTAAATGGAATGAAATTAACACTAAATTGCCTTCACTTGTTATCTTTAATACCTATAAAATGCAGCGGTGACAGTAAGGTGCAGTATTAAATATGAGATCTGGTTCAAGTAGATGCACCTAATCTCCTTGTGTCCATAGCTATTATCTGTGTTAATGCATCAGTTCTGAAGGAAAAGCATCAACCTGATAAATGAACACATTAATTAGGATACTTGAAGGCAGCAAAAAAAAAAAGAAGGCAAGATTTCAACACAGCTATATTATCCACAATTTATCTATTCTTCATGGGACATCACAACACCAACAATTAAATAGAGAAGTTATGCTTTACTTGGATTTTACTACCTTATTTACAACCTTATAGGCTGTCTTAGCATTTTGAGGCTATGTTATATATTGTGAATGTCCAGAATAATAGCAAGGTGTCTATTTATTCAAATTTAGAATATTCCAGTTTGGTGCTAAGTGATGCAAAATATTCTAGAACTGCACACAAATTGTCCTTCAAAAGTCCTCACCAAATTTGATGGCAAAGGAATCAGAGGGTTGATTTCTCCAAAAGTTTTCAATAGAAAGGAAAATTCACAAGCCATTCTCAAGCATGACTTCTCCATGAGTGATCCCAGTTGCACTATTATTGAGAAAGCCCAATGACCATAAGTTCATAATATATATCCCCTTGCCATAGCATCAGGGAAGATGGAGATGTTGCAGTTCACCAGACAAATAATTGTAACTGTACAGGTTTTTTTTTAAGTGACACATTCTATACCCTGCAATTTAGTAATCTAAGAATACCACAGGCCATCTGAAATTCTCATTTCCTGTGAAAGAATATTTAAAGCAAATACTCTTCAATTAAATCAACCAAATCCTAGTAACAGAAAATATAGAAAGATTTTTCTTCGAACACTGAAACTATCTGATAAGTGACAAAAGTTTACATTTTTATATTTGTGATATGTTTCATAACCAAGAAAGGAAAATTGAGAGATAAAATTCTGGATAAAGTATGATGAAATTTCAAGAACATCCAAGAAGAAAACAAGGGCAAACCACTTCCACATTGTTGCCCACAAAATAATATAGAGATGTCCATGAAATAATTAGGAACCAGGCTCAGATCTGGTGAAAGTTAATGTTTACTTTAAAGTTTTGAAGATGTCATTCCGAATTGGTTGTATCATTAGATGATACTTACATTTATCTGATAATTATAAGAGACCAAATAATTCTGTCTGTCTGTCTTTCTGTCTGTCTATCGGAAGATCAGCATTTATTCCATTCTGATGGTTTCAAAATTTTAGACCTAAAGTAAACTTTGGATGGCTGTATTATGGACAGTTAATTTTGCATTTTGAACATTGGCCCCATTGTTGTGTATTACCCAGAATAAACAACATTATTATTCATGTTTAATCAGTTTGCATCTGTCTTTCTGCTCAGGCAACCATAAGGTGGCTTATGGTATAAAGCAAAACAAAGACATTAAGATCCAATAAACTTGAAAGGGCTTAGCTAGACAGACAGGCCTTGACTCCTTTCCTAAAAGCATCAGCGATTGCTGATCATAAATCACAAGGAACATCTTTCTATAGCTTAAAAAACAGAAGGCTAATTTTATTTCTCTTTGTTTTTGTGCAGTAAAATATCATTAGCAATCAAAGTTACCTGGATTTGTTCCATGTTAAGAGGCTTCAAATAGTTTTAGAAGAAAAGGTGAGACATTTTTAAAAGAAAAAAATGGCATGTTATCTATCATCTGTAATCAAAACTACAATAAATAAGTTGACTGTTGATCTATTCGTAGAAGGATTCTGTAATCAGGAGTCTCTGCTACTCTAACAACTCTTTAAAATATTGGTATAGGAAGGTTATAAACATTTCAGTGACATTCCTTTGGACAGAAAAGTACTTTGATAACCAAGTACAAACATTTGTATTTCTTCTATGATGGAAGAGTAGTCCAATTTCATAAGAGGGAAGATATCTTGATTTACTTTAATATTTATAGTTGGCTTTACCCTTCCTTATTAGAGTTTTACAAATAAATAATTCCAAAGTAAGGGCAGGTACTTTAGGTTGAAACTAAATTATTTAATGACACACAACTGTCAAGTTTTACTAACTTCAGCAGTTCAGATCTGTTTGATGGGCTGTTTGATTCTCTAGGCCCCCTGCCAAGCAAAAGGGCAAGAGAACATACTTTCATTTTTTTTTAGTAGCACAGTGATTCTACTAGAACCTGAGACCCCCCCAGGCAAGGGAATCATTTGAGGGTCTATAAAAGAATGAAGGTTTTCAGGATTTAAAAAAGAAAAAAAATCACAGCTTTTCACATGAAGCTACAATGGAAATATAAATGGGTATATGGAAAAAAAACCCATTATTATGGTTAATTTGTAATGTGACTCAAATGGAAAATACTACATTATGTTAAGTAAGCTCTCAATGTTTGATACCCTCAAAGTGGCAGTCTCAAAAGAAAAAGAAGTACCTGTTTTGTATAGTGGCTAAGGTGTTGGACTAGGACTGGGGAGATCTGGTTTCTACTCCACATTCTGCCACTAAAGCTAATTGTTTAACTTTAGATCAGTCAGTTGTTTTCTACTAACCTACCTCACAAATTTGGTTGCTGTGGGAAAACAGCAGAAGGCAGTGCTAGGCACAGCACCCTGAGTACCTATTTCAAAGGCAGGATAATAAGGAAGCATAGTAATAAAAGAAATAATTGCATGCAAATGAGATGCACCAAAATAACACTGATTCTAACTCCCTATGTAATATTTTTATATTTATTCAGCCCCTACTCACTTTTATTCCCATCTCTTCTGAGTTCACCACATATTATTTTATTCAGCTTTTATGTGTTCCCTGGCTTATCTACTGTAGCTCTCACTATTATACAATAAAGGACAGAGAAGCATGCTTTTATACATAACCATTTTTTGCTTCTTTCAGCAAATGTTCATTCTTTGCAACGGGTCACATGTTATCCATTACATTTCACCAGCATTTGTGTAGCTTCCTCTATCCATTTTCCTGTCTTTACTAAGCTTTGTAGCAATGTGTACAGATTCATGATCTTATTCCATTTTTTTGCCCTTTATATATACATGTATGAATGAATGCAATTGTTCATTATATTTTCAGCTTCAAATGCAATTACTGGGAGGAGGTGAGGGGCTGGTGGCAGTGGCCCCACCACAACAGTACCTATTTCTCATGTGGCTTTTGGGGAAATTAATTGCCGACCCCTGCTCTACTGCAAATTTCTTTTTCATCCATTTCCAAAACAATGTTTCTTTTTAGTAAAATCACTTTCCTTTTTCTCTACCTCTTTTAATCTTAACTGGTCCTTGGTTGCTTTGACTACATTCTCTCTCTCTCTCACTCTCAACATCTATCACATACATACCCACTTATAACCATTGAGTAAAAAATAGTGCTTTTAATGTTATCTATTGTCAGCAGAATGCACTGATATACAACAGAAAGTTTGATGTGTCTCTTCAGTTGGCAAAAAGTTGCTGTAAGAAAAAAAAGTTTTATTGCTATTGTGAAATGGTAGTTTGTAGTGAATTTTGGCCAGTGTGCCTTAAGCAGTGTGCTGTGATTGTATTTTGGACCACTGAAGAAGCCCCCCAAAGGAAAGACAGTCAAATAGAAGTTGTTTATGATGATTGTGTTGACACAAGCATTTCTGGGCCTATATATATGTGTGTGTGTGTAAAGATGATGAATCAGGAAGAACTGATTTGTGTGATCAAACACAAACTTGACTGCCACTGACACAACCAGGTTTCACCTGAGAAAGGTTAATGAACTGATTAAGGTCAATTGACAGACCTTCTAAAGGAAATCGTTGTCAAATGTCACATTGCATAGAAAGCTGAGGATCACACTATTGATATTGTCAATATCTGAAGGCTTGTGCAAGATAATTTCCTTGCATGCTGGCAGAAGAGGTGAAAGCTTCAAAAATTAAAATTTTCCAGCAGCAGTTGGCATGCTATGAGAATATTGGTGAGGAATTTATTGACAGCATCATGGGAAATATGATGTTAAACACAATATTTATTTATTTATTTATTTATTTATTTATTTATTTATTATCTATCTATCTATCTATCTATCTATCTATCTATCTATCTATCTATCTATCTATCTATCTATCTATCATCTATCTATTTACATTTATATGCCACCCAAACACTATCCAGAGTTATAATACCACAGAAACGAAGCATGGATTTGTAGATATCCTTGTTTAAGGGGGTGACAGGCTTATCATGAAAACTGATGGTCACAGTTTTGGGAGGTTCAAGTGTCATTACTCACACAGATTTCCTTCAACCCAATACTGTTTTCAACTTAGAGAACTTCAGTGCAACACTCAACATTTTGAAACAACAATGAAACTGAGTTTGGAAACCACACAAAACATATTTTTTTCTGCTACCTGATAATGCTAGGCCTCATATCTCATGGGCCACCAAAGAGGCACATCTGAAACTGGATTTCACCATCTTATCCCATCCACCAGATGGTACAGACAAACTTGGCAACATGTGTCTCCCACCATTTTCCAAAATGGAGAGAAAGCCAAGGCAGAAAGGATGATCAAGACTTGGTTGAAGAGACAAAGTAGGAAGCTTTTTTATGATATATTTAAGAGGCTGGCTAATCATTGGTAGAATTGTGTAAAAAATGTTGATGATTTTGTGGGGAAATGAATATAGGTAACAGCTCACTTGAATAATTATTTTCCTGTTTCTTAATAGGATAGGGGGGAAAAAGAGATAGAAAGAGATGAGCAACTTTTTTTGTAAAATTGGCAAATTATATTAAAATATTTGATATATCACAAGTGTATCACAAACTCAAACTGGTCCTACATGAATACAAGGTATTGTGAGAATACTGCTAATCATGATTTTCTGTTTTAAATTTGTTATGGATGGATATTATAAGTTTGTATTTTGGTTTTTAACTGGTTTTTATTGAATTGTTTTATTTGTTGCGAGCTGCCCAGAGTACCTTGGATGACACGGATAGGCCTGCAAACTGAAAAATGAAGAATCAAATAAAAATAAATGTTTCAAACACATTACTAATCTGTAAAAATGAAAAGTTAAATAGTGATTCAAGATTTATTGCATTTTGATGTATGTCGATTGGTGAACATTCAAAGTGACAATAAAGTTGTTATTATCTGCAATAGGTACGTGAAAACTGACCTTTTTTGTGTGTATACTGTTTGTTTTCAGAGTAGTAGTGTTGCATTAATGAACTACAACAACAGTTTGAGAAAGAAGGTAATGCGATTTTAACACTATGTTAGCTAGAAACAAAGTAGAGATGTTAAAAATACAGAGGTAAATATTAATCATTACTAAAGTCTGAATATAGTTGCAGATATTCTAAAATCAGTCTGGATATGAAATGTTGGTTATGAATGAAAGCAATCCTATTTATTATGGCAGTAATTTTAATGAAGTAAAAAAATACATTGCAATCCCAATTTTGCAAAGTTGATAGCAGTGAATGTTTTGCTGAAAATTATTACTAGATTAACTACCTTCTCCAATTATATATATATATATATATATATATATATATATATATATATATATATATATATATATATATATATATATATATGTATGTATGTATGTATGTATGTATGTATGTATGTATGTATGTATGTATATATGTATATATGTATATATATATATATATATATATATATATATATATATATATATATATATATATATGCGGTTGCTCAGTGGGTTAGGATGCTGAGCTTGTCGATCAGATGGTCGGCAGTTTGGCGGGTCGAATCCCGAGTGCCTCTTACTCGTCCCAGCTTCTGCCAACCTAGCAGTTCGAAAGCACATAAAAATGCAAGTAGAAAAATAGGGACCACTATTGAATAGGGCGTATTTGGGTCTTTTCCCGTGTAAGATTGAGAGTGTCTTGGCGACGTTTTAACCTCGTCGAACTGTTGCCAAGACACTCTCAATCTTACATGGGAAAAGACCCAAATACGCCAAGACCTACATATATATATATATATGTATACACACACACACACACACACACACACACACATATACAGTACATATACATACACACACACATTGGAGGAAATAGTATGAAGGACATGTAAGTGTGCTGAGTAGAATTGATTTGGGATTTGATTGCTTTTTTTGTTATATGGCATTGAGTTCAGCTAATTCCACTCTGAGATTTGCAGGTAATTTTTCATATAAAATCTCATCAACTTTCAAATTCTGAATGTTGACATGTCATCAGCACTAAAAAAAGTAACAGCTGGAATTATTTAGCTATTTTATAGTCATTTATTTACTGAGAAACCTATGAAAACCTGTTTTACTTTGATGCAATCTAATTTTGCATTTCCCTTGTTATATATAAACCTTCTTTAAATGATTAAATTTTCCAGCATTGTAACAGCAATAGCCTATAATTATGAATAAACATGAGCAGTTAAATGGAATGATTGTTTTATGGAAATTATTTTGGCTCACTTCCAACTTTTAAGGCACTTTGTCATTTAAATTAAATAACTTTTAGCTAACAATTATATTAAACAACATAAATATTGCAAAAAGAATTTTATTGAATTAAAATGGAATTCATTGCCAGTGAATTTCTTTTTTAAAAAAAACTGAGAATCATCTCATACTTAGTTTCATAAGATGATGTTATTCTGATTTAGAATGCGTACTGGTCAATATATTGATCTATCATCAATATACCCTATCAATATGATATAAGGCCCATTCTTAGTTAAATAAAGACAGATAACCTGAAGAAAAAGAGTAATATTCCTTGTCTACAGCAACAAATTAAGGGATATATGATGACAATGTATGCCTGTTTGGGCAGTTTTATACTATGATAAGCAAGGCAGTAGAAATTGGAAGCAGAAGAGGATATGATAACAAGGAGCCGTGCAGGCTATGTAGGAGAAGAGGAAGTAGGAATTTGGTGCAGACTCCCATTTCTGTTCCATTTTCTGCTCAGGACTCTGGAGTTGCTGGAGAACTAGGACTCATATAACTAATGATAACTGCCAGACATAGAATATGTCTTTTCTAAGCAGGATATTGTGGCAGAAGACTAGTGTTAAGTGTTGCTCAAATTGAATTTAGCTTTGCTGAAAATCTGCTCTCCCAGTTTTCTATGTCTTATAGCAGGCTAGATACCAAGATTGTGAGAGGATTGCCTGTGATTATTTATGACATTTTGTATGACATTGCACCCATACCTAGTGTTCCAATGGTTGCTAAAGTGTGTTGTTCTTAGTTGTGACGTCGTGTCCGACCCATTGCAACCCCATGGACAATGTTCCTCCAGGTCTTCCTGTCCTCTACCATCTTCTGGAGTCCATTTAAGCTCACGCCTACTGCTTCAGTGACTCCATCCAGCCACCTCATTCTCTCTTGTCCCCTTCTTCCCTTGCCCTCAATCTTTCCCAGCATTAGGCTCTTCTCCAGTGAGTCCTTCATTCTCATTAGGTGGCCAAAGTATTTGAGTTTCAACTTCAGGATCTGGCCTTCTAAAGAGCAGTCAGGGTTGATCTCCTCTGGGACTGACTGGTTTGATCGCCTTGCAGTCCAAGGGACTCACAGGAGTCTTTTCCAGCACCATAGTTCAAAGGCCTCAATTCTTTGGCGCTCAGCCTTTCTTATGGTCCAACTTTCATGCTAAAACTTATGGTTACAAATAAGAGGGCAATTTGGAAATAAACCTCTGTTTGGTTATCAATGACAGACACTCACAGATACAGAACTTGTATTATACACATTAGAAAACTACAGCATTACATTACTTTTGGACATAATCGCCATTTAAACTGAGGCACTTGTCATAATATCTTACAAGGTTTGCAAAAAAATCTCCCACCTGGGAATGAAGCATCGTGAAGCACATTGTCATTGTCAAAGTGGTGCAATGCAAGCCACTGTTTCATTTTAAAAACTGGTTCATTTTCAATTGATATAGTGGATGAGTCAACTACAACACAACCTTCTCCTTCCACTCCATTTCTGTTTATTTCCAAATTGCCCTTGTACATGTTTCAAATCAAATATATAATAAAGGCAAGATAAAAAAAAACGTCTTTTTGGTATTGTTTGGCTTTTTCAATTGGTTGTTTATCAGTGAGATTCAGGATTTCAAATCTATTCCTGATGTCTTCCTTGAAATTGTAGGTGTATGTTTAAGATCCTATCATGGACTGAGCTTTTTGATTATTTAGCTTAATTTGAAGCTTGTACTTGAACACATTGTGATTGATATCACAGTTAGCAGCTGGTTGTCTTTGATGCTATAATTGAGCTCTTTGACCTCTTTTTAGTAACAACAGAGTCAATTTGATTTCTATATATTCCATCTGATTGTTTGTATGCAGAGAGGAGTTGTTTTGGTTGTTTGAAAGTCAAAGGTAGCTATGAAGAAATCATTGGAATGGCAAAAATTGGTAAATTGGTCTCCTGCTTAATTCCAATTTATAAACCATATAATCCAACCACATCCCCCTCTTTCATGTTTCACTGTTGGCATTCCAGTCTATAATAATAATAATAATAATAATAATAATAATAATAATAATAATAATAATAATAATAATAATAATAATAATAATAATAATAATAATAATAATAATAATAAGAAGAAGAAGAAGAAGAAGAAGAAGAAGAAGAAGAAGAAGAAGAAGAAGAAGAAGAAGAAGAAGAAGAAGAAGTAGTAGTAGTAGTAGTAGTTGGAAGGGACCTTGGAGGTCATCTAGTCCAACCCCCTGCTCAGGCAGGAAACCCTATACCGTTTCAGACAAATGGCTGTCCAGTCTCTTCTTAAAAACTTCCAGTGTTGGAGCATTCATCACTTCTGAAGGCAGCTTGTTCCACTGGTTAGTTGTTCTAACTGTCAGAAAGTTTCTCCTTAGTTGTAGGTTGCTTCTCTCCTTGACTAGTTTCCATCCATTGCTTCTTGTCCTGTTTTCAGGTGCTTTGGAGAATAGCTTGACTCCCTCTTCTTTGTGGCAGCCCCTGAGATATTGGAACACTGCTATCATGTCACTCCTCACCCTTCTCTTCATTAAACTACACATACCCAATTCCAGCAACCGTTCCCTATATGTTTTAGCCTCCAGTCCCCCAATCAACTTTGTTGTTCTTCTCTGTACTCTTTCTAGAGTCTCAACTTCTTTTTTACATCATGGTGACCAAAACTGGATGCAGTATTCCAGGTGTGGCCTTACCAAAGCATTGTAAAGTGGTATTAGTACTTCACTTGATCTTGATTCTATCCCTTGGTTAATGCAGCCTAGCACTGTGTTGGCTTTTTTGGCAGCTGCAGCACACTGCTGGCTCATATTTAAGTGATTGTCCACTAGGACTCCGAGATCTCTCTCACAGTTACTACTATTGAGCAAGGTACCACCTATACTATACCTGTGCATTTGATTTTTCCTGCCTAAATGTAGAACCTTACTTTTTTCATAATTGAATTTCATTTTGCTAGATAGTGCCCAGTGTTCCAGTCTGTCCAGATCCTCCTGTATCTTAAGCCTATCTTCTGGAGTATTGGCTATTCCTGCCACCTTGGTGTCATCTGCAAATTTGATGAGTTCCCCATCTATCCCCTCATCCTAATCATTGATGAAGATGTTGAAGAGCACTGGGTCCAGAACAGAGCCCTGGGGCACCCCACTACACACTTCCTTCCATGTAGATGCAGTTCCATTGAGGACCACATGCTGAGTACGGCCTGTCAGCCAGCTACAAATCCATATAATAATAATAATAATAATAATAATAATAATAATAATAATAATAATAATAATAATAATAATAATAATAATAATAATAATAATAATAATAATAATAATAATAATAATAATAATAATAATAAAAACCTTTATTGTCAAAGTACAACATGTGTACATTGAGTTTAGCTGAGCCTCCCCCTGTGCTCCCTCCCCCCAACACACAGTGACAACAAACCCTCCATCCCACCACACTATGTGAACCAACTACACCACACACCGGCCTCCGAAGTCAATTCTGCATAAGATTATGTCCCATTTAAAAGCCTAACAGCCCACGGATAAAAGCTATTTTTCAGCCTGTTGGTACGGCTGGCTATATTCCTATGTCTCCTACCGGATGGTAGGAGAGTAAAGAGATACCGTCCAGGGTGTGAGTCATCCCTGAGAATCTTCCTCACTCTTCCAAGGCAACAAGCCCTGGCGATGTCATCCAGTGGTGTCAGGGAACAGCCCACAATGTCTTGTGCTGTGCTCACTACCCTCTGTAATACTTTCCTATCCGCGGCTGTCAGACCAGCATACCAAACCACAATACCATACGAGAGGACGCTCTCTATGGTAGACCGGTAAAAGAGGGTCATTAGCTGTTGTTCTACCCTGTTCTTCCGCAAGATCCTAAGAAAGTGAAGCCTCTGTTGGGCTTTTCTAGCCACCTGGGTTGTGTTAACTTTCCAGGTCAGATCTTCACAGAGGTAGACTCCCAGAAATTTAAAGGAGGAAACTCTCTCTACACAGTCCTCCCCGATGTAAAGTGGGGCAGGTTCCTCCTTTTTTCTCCGGAAGTCTAACACCATCTCTTTCGTCTTGCCGATGTTTAGGTGCAAGTTGTTGTTACTACACCATATGGATAGTTTTTGTACCTCCGCCCTATATGCTGTCTCATCCCCACCTGTAATAAGACCCACCACAGTTGTATCATCTGCGAACTTGATTATCGCAGTGGATGGGTCAGATGATACACAATCATAAGTGTATAAAGAGTACAGGTAGGGGCTAAGCACACAGCCCTGTGGCGTGCCGGTGCAAAGCTTCAGGGGGGTGGACAAAGCAGACCCGATGCTATCTAACCCACATTTTTCTATCTTATCAAGTAGTAGGTTGTGATCTACTTTATCAAATGACTTACTGAAGTCCAAATAAATTATATCTACGGCATTCCTCTGGTCCACTAGTTTTGTCACTTGGTCAAAGAATGCAATAAGATTTGTATGGCATGATCTGTTTTTGACAAAGCCATGTTGGCTTTCAGTGATAACTTTGTTCACATCAAGATGTTCGCTGATTTGTTGTTTGATTATCTTCCCAGGTATTGAGGTCAGGCTAATAGGTCTGCAATTTCCTGGATCTATTTTTTTCCCTTTTTTGAATATGGGAACTACATCAGCTCTCTTCCAGTCCCCTGGTAGTTCCCCAGTGCTCCAGGATCTTTGAAAAATATAGTTCAGTGGTTCTGAGATCACGCCTGCCAGTTCCTTGAGAACCTTGGGGTGTGATCCATCTGGTCCTGGTGATTTGAACTTGTCTAGGCTGGACAGGTGCTCACTTACCATTTTCTGAGTGATACATCTTGTTTGCAAGTTCTGTTAATTTCAAATTGAACTTGATCGTAAAACTCACAACATCCTCTTTGGCATTGGTAGCTGAAGCATAGCTTGAATGATCATCATTCAAAATTGCTGACCACAAAGTCTAATGATATTATTTAGTCATTGATTGCACTGTAATCAGGTACTGTACTTGCCCTCCTTTTCCTGACTGTAAAAGCAACACTGTTCCTTCTTTGTTTTTCATGTCCTGAAGAATAAACAGTATGATCTTCTGACTGAATGTGTCCAATCCCTGGTTGGCTCCTGTTAGCTGAGGATGGATAGGAACAAAATGAACACCATAGTGGCTTTTGTAAGCTCCAGGGTGAGCATCTCCTATGCTTTGCTGCAGTGGGTAGTTCAGAATTTGATCAAGGGCTAGATGGCTATGGAATGGTATTAGACTATGGCCTATCTTTAGCAATAACTCAGCTCCCTTATTTGTCCTAGTTTGGCAATTAAAATAAGACACATCTATGCAGTAAATTATATATGATAGGATGTTTCAAACGAGAAACACTGTCACACAAAGGGTGGAAGGAAAAATGTTTTTCACTTCATAAGAAGACAATACAAGATCAAGTCATCTTAAATTACTGTAAGGTATATTTAGGCTGAATACTAGGGGATAATATTAGGAGGATTTTGACATAATAAACTTGTCAACCACTTCCTTCTTTCCTTCCTTCCTTCCCTTATAAAAGAAACATCATTCTGTATCAAAAACAAAACAGACTTCTTAGTTGGAGAGGTGACATATAATTATAGGTCCTCCATGAGATAATTAGTGCTGTGGCAAAAACAAACAGATCCTGGCTGACAAGTCTCCTTTGTGTAAGTGAGAGGAGCTCATTTGCAGCTAAAGCCCAAATGAATGCAGAGAGCAATGCCTAATGACTAGATACAAAAGAGTGCTTGTCCTCAGTACACCTAAATGAGTCAATGGAAACTGGAAAGATCACTGCCTTTATTGCAGCATCACTAGCAATCTATCTAGAGTGTCCTAGATTGTTTGAATGTCAGTCTTAATGTCAGGAGAAGCCTGAACAACTAAAACTGATTTTAGGGTCCTCCAGCAGTGGATTAAAATAAATGTTCGAGGTATCTTCTGTATTGTATATGTAAACATTCTTTCAATGGAAGTGTATATATGTTAACAAGTACAAATATTAGGGCATCGTCAAAGTATATAAGTAAAGCCGCTTGACAGGAATACACGCGGGAACTTTGACAGCTGTCAAAGTTCCCCGCACTGCGCAGGCGCCTCCACTGACAGCTCGCGGCTGTCAAACTCCGGACCGTGAAGAAGCCTGAGCTGTCAAAGCGTCCACCGCACTGCGCAGGCGCAACCACTGACAGCTCGCGGCTGTCAAAACACCACACCACGCGGAAGCCGGAGCTGTCAGAAGAAGACGACGCTGATTGGTCCCCGTCTGACACGGCGCCAAAACAAACACTGCTGATTGGTCCTCGCGACCAGCTGCCGGCTATAAAAGCCGAACAAGTCATTCAATGTTGTCTTGCTCTAAATAAACTTGTTGTTAACTAGCCTGTCGTCCCGAGCGGTCCTTTGGCTACTTCACTGGCGACGAAGGTGGGATCACTCCGGAGCTGAAGTCACGGCCGAGGAAGAGAGTTCCCGGCAAGAGCTGACACGGAAGTTTTAACTTCCATCGGAGCAACCCAGGACCGGACGACATGGCAAACTTCGGCCGTGTGAGGGAGTTTGATACCCGCCATCCCGAGAGATGGCAATCACACCTCGGCCAAGTTGAAGGATTTCTCCTCGTCAGTAAAATCACTGACGACCGAGCAAAGGCCGCCGCCCTGCTGTACATCAGCGGGCCCCCGGTGTACGACGCAGCCGTCGGGCTGTTCAGCCCAGTGCCCATCACGGACGTCTCCTACGCGGACCTGGTGGACCAGCTGAACAAGTACTACATGCCGGCTCGCTCGGAACTGTACTGGCGGGTGCAATTCGCACAAAAGAAACAACGGCAGGACGAGCCCGCCAACGAGTTCATCGCCGGGGTCAGACACGCCGCGCGGAACTGCTGCTTCCCCGACCTGGAAGACCGCATCAGAGACCAGGTGGTGATCGGTCTGAGGGACGAGAAGCTACAAAAAAAACTGACGTCCAAACCCGACATGAATCTGGCTGAGCTGACCAGGGAGATCATGGCATACGAACACAGCCACAAAAAGAAGCCGACGAACACGACCCCAGAGACCCCGGCGACCGTCTACCAGGAAAGCGCAACCTTCAGCGACAGCGGAGAGTCGGTAGATTTCACCGATGGAGAAGCCCTACAGCGCAGGATGGAGCACCGACAGCCGAGGAGGGGAAAAACGTCGGACCGCCGAGGATTCAGGGACCCTCCACCGCCACCCCCCCGTTACGTGCAACGAGCCGCCTGTGCCAGCTGCGGGGGCAACCATGCCCGTGGAAGCTGCCGCTTTAGGAACGCAAAATGCCACAACTGCGGGAAGACTGGCCACATCAAGCCGGTGTGCCGCAGCAAGGGCCGGGACAACGTCAATGAGGTGGAAGCAAACCCCCCAGGTAGGCCAGCTGCCCAGGCCAACAGGGAAACCCCACCAGGCAACCGGGTTGAGACAATCGATAGGGTAAACTGCATAAGTTCCAAGGTTAAGGTCTGGGTCAGAATTCAGGGGGTGCCTTGCCACATGGAGGTGGATTCAGGGTCAGCGGTCTCCTTAATTTCGCTAACAACCTATCAGGAGATCTGTCAGAAAGGCCGAAGACAAATTCCCCTGAAACAAACTCAGGTTCACCTTGCAGACTTCCAGAAAACCCCTATTCCGTTGGAAGGGAAAGCCAAGGTCCTTGTACAGTATAAGGGGTTCAAAGGTCCCCTGGAGGTTTTAGTTACGCCAGGGAACCGTACCAACTTGATAGGGCTTAACTGGTTCACTCCACTAGGCATCGCCTTATCAGGGGTTAATACCATTCAAACACCCAGCCTGGAAGCCGTTTGCGAAAAGTACGCCGACGTTTTCGAGGGCACTTTAGGGAAATATACAGGTCCCCCCATTTCCCTGCAATTAAATCCAGCAATCCAACCAATTAAAATAAGAGCTAGGAGGGTACCCTTTGCCCTCAAAGAAAAAATTGAAAACGAGCTTGACCGACTCGTGAGTCTAGGGGTGCTTGAGCCAACAGATGGGGGAACCTGGGAGACCCCTATTGTCACCCCAATCAAACCTAATGGCGAAGTGAGAGTATGCGCTGACTATAAGGCGACAGTCAACCTAGCCCTCAGCCCCCATGCTTAGCCGGTACCAGCGGTAAGGGACGTATTTGCTTCCATCCGCTCTGGCACCATTTTCGCCAAGCTTGACCTCACGCAGGCGTATTTACAACTGCCTGTCACAGACGACACCGCGGAAGCGCAAACTATTGTCACCCACCGCGGTGCTTTTAAAGTTAAGAGGCTTCAATTCGGCATATCTGCAGCCCCGGGTATCTTCCAGGGTATCATGGAAAAGACCCTGAAAGGAATACCCGGGGTCTGCCCCTATTTCGACGATGTTCTCATCGCCGGAGAAAATGAAGCTAGTTTAGCTGACAGGCTGTCAGCTGTGCTGAGCCGGCTCAGAGAAGCCGGTCTCAAACTTAAGCGGGAAAAGTGCTCCATTGGAGTCACTTCTACAGAATTCCTAGGGTATAAAATCGATAGCCAGGGCATCCACCCCACCTCTGAGAAACTAAGGGCTATTCAAACCGCACCCAGCCCTAGGAATAAGCAAGAGCTTCAATCCTTTTTGGGACTGTTAAACTTTTACCATGCTTTCATTCCCCACAAAGCCACTATTGCAGAGCCTCTCCATAGGCTCCTCGACAAGGGTACAACTTGGTCCTGGACCAAGGAACATGAAAATAGTTTCCAATCGTTAAAAAAGATTATCTGTCAAAGCTCAACCATCACCCTTTTCAGAGAAGACACCCCAATATGCATCGCTTGCGATGCCTCTCCCTACGGAATTGGGGCAGTCTTAAGTCACCTATTCAAGGATGGCACACAAAGACCCATAGCCTTCTATTCTCGCACTCTGACCAAAGCTGAAAGAAACTATGCACAAATTGACAGGGAAGCCCTAGCGATAGTAGCAGGGGTCAAAAAATTTCATGATTATCTGTATGGAAGACCATTTACGATATTTACAGATCACAAACCCCTGCTAGGCATATTTACTTGGAATAAAATTACACCACAAATTCTCTCTCCGAGAATCTTAAGATGGTCAACGTTCTTAGCAGCCTATTCTTATCAACTAATACATAAACCAGGTAAGGAATTGGGACATGCTGACTGCCTCAGCAGACTACCCATACAAACCAGGGACTCAGATCCAGCCCCAGCCAGCCAAATTTTAGCAATCTCTCAACTCCCTGAATGCCCCCTGACTGCAAACATAATAGCTAATAATTCAGCAAAAGATAAAATACTTGCCAGAGTCCTCAAATGGGCCACAACTGGGTGGCCAGCTCAAAACCCACAACCCAAATTCCAACCTTATTATAATAGGAAAAACGAGATTTCAACACATAGAGGATGCCTGCTATGGGGAAATAGGGTCATCATACCAGAGGAAAACATAGACCAAACATTACACATTTTACATGAAGGGCACCCTGGAATTGTAAAAATGAAAGCAATGGCTAGAAGTTACGTGTGGTGGCCTAGCATAGATAAACAAATTGAAAAGTATGTGGGTGGGTGTTATACCTGTCAGGAGACCAGGAATGAACCCCCCCAGGCCCCGATCCATAAATGGGAGACTGCAAGGAACCCCTGGTCACGTATACATATAGATTTTGCAGGGCCTATCCAGGGCCAAAGTTTCTTAATAGCAGTGGACAGCTATTCCAAGTGGCTGGAAGTCACGCCCCTTAGGAAAACAACGTCCGCAGCCACTATTCAAGCCTTACGGAAAATATTCGCAACACACGGCCTACCTGACACCATAGTTTCCGACAATGGACCTCAATTCACCTCTCGTGAATTTCAGATCTTCGCTACGAGGAATTGTATTAGGCTGGTCACGTCGGCGCCGTTCCACCCATCGTCAAACGGGATGGCTGAAATTATGGTACGATCCACAAAAGAAGCATTAAAAAAATTCGTTAAAGGAAACTGGCAGAGGCGCATCAGCCAGTTCCTCTTAGCACAACACACAACGCCATGCTCCACAACCGGCAAATCACCAGCGGAATTAAGATGGGGAAGGAGGCTAATAACACGTCTCGACAGACTGCACCCCGACACATACCCAGAAGAGCCACAACACCCCCACCCCGGCCGCACACTTAACCCTGGTCAACTAATATGGGCAAGATCATACACAGATAAAAACAAGTGGGTCCAAGGGACTGTAATAAAACAAACAGGGCCCATCTCATACCTTATAGCTACGCAGGCACAGGGCAACATACGCCGCCATATTGACCAGCTCAGACCCAGACAACCACCACACAATGCTGAGCAACCAACCAGTGCCGACGTACAACCCCCACCGGAAATGCTGCCTATCCCAAACCAGGAAGTTGAACATCAAAATGAAGAACTAGACCCAGACCACCCACCGCCCCTTCGCCGATCAACCAGGAATCGGAAACCACCCACCTATCTAAAAGACTATCAGTGGGCTGGTTCAAACATCCAAGAGGAAAGAAACGCACCAGGGGAGGGGTAAGGGGTGTATTGTATATGTAAACATTCTTTCAATGGAAGTGTATATATGTTAACAAGTACAAATATTAGGGCATCGTCAAAGTATATAAGTAAAGCCGCTTGACAGGAATACACGCGGGAACTTTGACAGCTGTCAAAGTTCCCCGCACTGCGCAGGCGCCTCCACTGACAGCTCGCGGCTGTCAAACTCCGGACCGTGAAGAAGCCTGAGCTGTCAAAGCGTCCACCGCACTGCGCAGGCGCAACCACTGACAGCTCGCGGCTGTCAAAACACCACACCACGCGGAAGCCGGAGCTGTCAGAAGAAGACGACGCTGATTGGTCCCCGTCTGACACGGCGCCAAAACAAACACTGCTGATTGGTCCTCGCGACCAGCTGCCGGCTATAAAAGCCGAACAAGTCATTCAATGTTGTCTTGCTCTAAATAAACTTGTTGTTAACTAGCCTGTCGTCCCGAGCGGTCCTTTGGCTACTTCATCTTCAAGTTGTGGTAAGCAGAAAACAAGGATGAGCTGTAAGCCACTCTGTAAAATAAGGAGATGTTCTGGAGTTTGGAGATACAATAATATTTTTTTTTTAAAAAAACACCCTATTTTTGTACCCATACCCATCTAATATCCCAAAAGAAGGACACTTGTAAGTGCTTTGGAAATGATGTTAGATTTTGTGGACAACTTTTAATTTGTTGGGGAGATGGTGGTCTAAATGTGTTACATTTAACCCATCAAAAGTTGTATTGATGGCACTAGGGATGTGCAAGGGGGAGTGAGCAAACCTCTCCCTTTCTGCAATATGGATGGGGAATGTCTCAATCAGCTTTTGATCTATTGCTTTATGCAAATGGGCTATTATTTTTTAGACATCCATGCTTGAAAAGTTGACATTGGGAAGCAAGGGATGTAAAGGGCAGGCTTCTTTAACTCAAAGAAAACCTGACAGTGTATAAAAGATAAAAGAAGGCCATGCTAGGTGGTTGGAAGATTTGCTTCTGGACAAAAAGAAACACTTGGTGGGTAGTCTCTGGCCTTTAGATGCTGTTCCGCTACAGCTCATAGCAGCCACAATCCATATGACCAATTGTGAAGGATATTGGGAGGATATTAAAATTCATCAAAAGCTGCAGGGCCACAAGCATCACAATTCTGACAGAGGCTTCACAGGGATAGAACTCAATCAGCAGGAGGCATCTTCAGCATTGCATAATCTTTCTAAAATTGAGAACTAGTTCAAAGTTTATAGCCCTTTTGTGCATGCTGATGAAAAACTCTTCTACATGATGGCACTTATGTGAAAGCCAGAATAAAAGGCAAAGACCTTTCAAAGGCACAGAAAATTTATTGCTCTGCACATTGTAACTGATTTTTTCCCCTTGTAGCTGATTGTTTAGGCTTTTCTTTGAGAGAACAGAATCTTCTTTTCCTCCTCATCTTCCAATTAATTTTATTTTGATATGGCGTGAAAGATAGTTATTCTTTCCTTTTTCAAAAAGCAACACGGAGTTACTCCTGAGGAAATATTTTAATGCAGCGAGCAGTGGAAAATAAATTATTCTGTGTGTACTGGTAAGATCCCCTGTGCATCTGTTTTTGAATTTAATGTGTTGTGGGTTTCTCCCCTCCCCCTCCTCCCGAAATCAATCCATGGCTTTGTAAATCATATATCATGAAATAATATGGTGTCATTTCACAAATGAAATAACCATCGTAGTGACATAACAGAGCTTTAGGTTAATGAGTCAAGAAGTAGTATCTCTATTTTGGTCCCCAAGAACAACTCAATTCTTATCACACAGAGGTACAATCTGTATTAACAAGTAGCTGTAGATGGTAACTACACAAGTGCAACTCTGCAGTTTGCATAATTATAACACCCCCTGCCTTTTTGCTGAATTATATTTCTCCTAATTTGTAATTGAGAAGCAGTGTGAGTAGCAGAGTGACAAGATAAGACTGTAGGAATCCAGGATCAAGTAATTTTTCATCCCTGGAGCTCCCTTGTGAACTTGGTTAAAAACTGGAGAGAGGAAAATCACAATGAACATCTTGCTGGAATTAGGTTTTAAATATGCAAAAGAATCCATGTGTTCAGAATTTTCACAGTGTATCAGCAAAATCATTGCCCCATAGAAGCCTGAAACTGATTTCATGGGAGTGATGAGTTTACAGACTGTCTCTTTTATAGAGACACATTATTCCATCAAAATGAATTTACAAAATCTAATAAAATTCCTTAATATAAGAAATTATAGTAGATATGCATTGCTTTTTCTTAAAACAACAACTGCATGGATATGTGTTCTCTGCCTTGGGTTCTGTTTCCAACTGACACCATTTGCCATAGTTACATAAATTTTTGTAAAAGTGTGGATCAATTCTATAACATATTTTTGACTGATACTTCTTCATTAGGAGTAATTGAAAATGAACTGTTTTCAGTTCCTCTAGGCACTGTATATAATGTTGGTGTGTGTTTGTGTGTGTGTTACATATAACTTCATAGAATGTTTATATTAATATGTTTGTATGTACATGTATGCAACACACACACACACACAAACATACACATATTTAGAGTATTTCTTCCTTGTTGGTTTTGTGGCTATTTAAAACACATTATTCTGGCCCAATGATTTATTCAAATGTTTGGCTGCTTTGGCCAATTAATTATACTGGAAAATTGCAGGACCCAGGGCACATGGAAAATATTGACTTGCATTTGTTCCTTTATACTTGGTTCATGCACAATTTTGTTTTTTTTTAAATAAATAAAAAAAGCTTATCTGGATTTTAGTTGAAAGCAATACACTATTGTGAATAAGTTGGAAAGACCGTTTTTCCCCAGAGTTTTTTCCTCCTACAGCAGCCTGCCAGATATCATAAAATGCTGACAAGAACACCATCACATTTATTCTTTTGAGGTTCAATATCAGCAGAAAACAGGGTTGGGAAAATGCTGGAGTCTATCTGAGGGGCAAATCATTTCACATTTACCAAGTGGGTTCTTGTTTTATTTATTTATTCCTTCTACCATTAGGAAAAAATCTAGGCAGCTGGAGGAATAATAAGAGGAAGCTCAGCACTCAGTTCTATTTTCATACTGTGCACTTGGTGCATGTATTTGTGACAAAAGAATTCTTGGCACAGCCATGAAAGTGTGAATCCCATTGTAGGAGGGCTGGACCTAGTTTGACAGGGTTTCTTCTTCTGTCTTTGTGGCCAATTTTATTCAGTGTTGATGTGATGGGATAGGTCGCACCCGCTATCCCTGATTTAAGCAGTGCCTTGGGGCTTGATGATCTTATTTAACATGCAGCAATTGTGGAAAGTCATATGTTGGTTTGGGGCCATATGTTGGTTTGGAGCTGATGATGCTCAACATCTTGTGTTGATCAAGAGATGTTGTTACAATATTCCCCAGTGCCTGAGGCCTGTTGTAGTTTAGGTGGGGAGGAACTGGCCCAGGATTAACTCCGGTAAGACCAAGTGGCTATGGCTGCTTGCTCCTCCCAATTCTGGGGACTTTTCTCCCCTGGTCCTGTATGGGGTTGCATAGTCCTGTTCAGGCCTTGTACACAATCAAAGGATCTTCCTAGACTATCAATTCCTGCTTGAGGAGCAGGTAAGAGCTTATGCTCAGGAAGGCTTTTGTAAAGATTTAGCTTATGTGCCAGCTGTCCTGACTCATAGATTAAGAGATCCTCTTCATGATCACTCACTGGTGGACTATTGCAATGTACTATGAACATCATCCTTGAAGATGACCTGGAAGCTCTAGCTGGTCCAGAATATGACAATATTAACAGCAGTGGGCAAGTCACAGTATGCCCATATAAAAACCTTACAGCATGAGATGCACTAGTTGCTAGTTGGCTTCTAGGTACAATTCAGGGAATTGGTCTTCACCTATAAAGTCATATTTTTGCAGTCACCTGTCTCTTATAAAGTCTGCCTAACCTGTTCACTTCACCAGGGGCAGTTTGCTTTGGGTCAGATGAGTGCAGTGTTTTTACATAATGTAATGTGTTCACATTTTATATAATGTTCTTGTTTGTGAAGCAGCCTGAAGTTGTTGAGAAATTTAGCAAATAAATGTATAAAATAGGGAGGCCAATATAGTGCTTCAGATTCAAAGTCATGTCATAAAAATGCTTCAGAGCACATGAGGACATGCTTATGGAATGAAGTTTGTGTCTCCATGCACACATGGGTCCTGGGATCATGCTCTGCATGCAGAGAATAACCATATGATGTTTTAAGAAGTTTTAGACAATCATTACAATCGTTAGCCATGGTGGCACAGTGATTAAAATGCAACATTGCAGGCTAATTCTGCCAACTACCAACTGGCTAAAGGTTGACTCAGCCTTCCATCCTTCCAAGATCAGTAAAATGAAAACCCAGATTTTGGGGGGCAATGTGCTGACTCTGTAAACTGCTTAGAGAGGGCTGTAAAGCACTATGACACAGCATATAAGTCTAAGTGCTATTCTATTGCTATTGCTATTAGACAATCATACAGGAATGGGCTTATGCACATCTAGAGTACCTTTCTGCCTTTGAATTTAATAGTGCTGCATAATATAAAAAAACAGTCTCTGTGATTTATGCAAAAGGTATAAGCAACGGTGTATAAGAGGCCTAGGGGAGTTCCCAGTACATCAGGATTCACAAAGTTATGTAGCAAAATTGATAAACAACACAAAATTGTACCAGATGAGAAAAATGACTTTTACCCCCTCTATCATTTTGAAATGTAGATTGACAATAACCACACCACCCATTCCATATACCTGAATAAAAATAATAATAAAAAGATTTACAGAAAGATGGCACAATTTATGCATAGATATCAGTCCTTTGAGGTAGACAAGGTCAAGAGACAGGCATGGTAGAGTTACAGGAATGCATTATTATTATTATTATTATTATTATTATTATTATTATTATTATTATTATTATTATGTTAGGTCTTGATAACCATTCAAGGTTTCTCTCTGGCCCATCTTCTACTTAACAGAATCAAGGCAGAGTTACCTTGAGTTTCTTTCTCATGCTTCCCACTTTCTCAGAACTGTGTAATGTTTTTTTCTGAATGTCTCCTCTTAATGGGGTGCTTATTTTATCCTTATTCCAAAATCAAAATTCCGTCAAAATAGGTCAGAAGGTCTGAATTTTTGCACAGCTCTTTTTATAAATTGAACACTTCTGTTCTGCATTTTTTTTGTTAAGTTGGGTAATATATATATATATATATATATATATATATATATATATATATATATATATATATATATATATATATATATATATATATATATATATATATATATATATATATATATATATATATATATATATATATATATATATATATATATATATATATATATATATATATATATATATATATATATATATATATATATATATATATATATATATATATATATATATATATAAGGCTACAAAATCTGGACTTTAAAACTCCAGATGATTACTAGACAGTAGGAAAGACAGACAGAAAACTGATTTTTGTAGCCAAGATGTGTAGATCTAACTATATGCAATTAAAAAAGTCCTCTTCAAGAAAAATGAACAAGGATGGACATGGGAAGGGAATCTTGCCTTTTCCCAGTATCTCTAGTATTTTTTCCCCTCAAAGATGCTTCCCTAATAACTTTTAAACCACTTGCAAGAATCAATAATATTGTAGAAATGTATACACACAGAGTCCACTGGGTGTAGTTTTTTTTTTACTTGCCTTCATATTTTGTTTCTTAAATTTACTTATTTATGAAATCAATTTATATGGCTGCCCATCTTGCTGTTGCAACCTGAGTGTCTCACAATGCTTCAGAATCAATACAAATGAAACTTCAAGAATTTACATTGGATGCAGAGAATAATCCCAAAACAATAAGCAGAATTACCTCTTCACCTCATGCTCTGAAGCACATCTAGTTCTCCACTGCTTTGTGAAAGGCAAAAGTTCTGCTGGAATTTTTTTCCATAAGGCAGTGCAGATTAGCTGGCTGAATGTGATTCATATGTGGGCAAATACGATTGACAACTGATCTGTCTAGGAAAACTCATTGATCAAGAGGGATGAAGCATTTAAACTGTATTTTTGTTGCATTTTGGGTATTACATTATTGGTCTATGTTTAATTCCAAATATTCAAGGATGGTAAAGGAAATCAAATACAGTAAGAAATCAACAGACAATTTTATAATGAAGGTTTATACAGTATATATCAGGGGTAGGCAACCTCAGCTGACTCAGGAATTCTGGGAGTTGAAGTCCATGAGTCATAAAAGAGCCGAGGTTGCCTACCCTTGGTATATATGAAGCAGACATGCTCAGGATTGTCTGCACAGAGACTTTGATCAAAATGACATAAGCAGCAATCCATTCTATTGCCTCAGTGAACTCCTCCACTGTTACGTGTTGTGCAATGCCCTACTGTCTACACAAGTTTGTGTTGTGGCAATGTGTTGGTGCTTTTGTTGTTTGTTCACCCGACAGCCCCTGTGGACACCATTGGATGCTCACTGTCTCTGTGTCACCCTTTGCATTTGTTCTGGTCTGCAAAGAATCTAGGGAAAGCTGTCAGCTTGATCAACAAACTCACGATAAAGGAAGAAGCTACTCCCTTTGCCATTCTGCTTTTAGGAGTTAGTTTGAATGAAACAGTAGTTTGAATGGATTGTGCATTCGTACAGATGTCCCTCTAGCTTGTAGAAAAAAAAATCAAACCCTTGCTTTGTTTATGTGTCTTAGCAACAAAGATTTTTGTATTATTATTAGAAGCCATTCTCTGGGAGAGAACAGGGGCACATGAACATGCCAACTTCCAAAATTTGATAATGTACCAATATTCAACAAATTCAGTGCAGTAGTTATAATAGAGTTAAAATTTAGGTAGCCACCAGCAAACCCTGAACATTCTTTTGTTAGCACAGCCCCTTCTTTTTTATTGGTTCACAAAAAAGTGTTGATTTCTTTCCATATTCTCATAACTTGATAATTTAATCATGTGTCCACATTACATTCATCATGTATCCACATTGAATTCAGACAACTGAAAATGTCTTAAGAAGACAAAAAACCAATGTATATATTTCAATATGAAAATATATTTAAATTTTTGTAACAAGAAAAATTAAAAGCAACATGTCTGATTTGTCTTTTCAGTAAACAAAATGAGATCCCAGTAAACAAGATAGAGACCTTGTTTTATTGTCTTTCTACTAAACTATTCCTGTTCTTGAACAAAACCATTACTTCCCAATGGTAAGAAATTTAGAACTATCTCAAAGTTATATTTGTAGTTCCCTTCAAAACTCTGGAAAAGGTAAAAACAATTTTGGATTCTGATCCTTTGTCTTATCTTTTTTTTTAATCCCATTTATATCCCGCCCTTCTCCGAAGACTTAGGGAGGCTTACAATTTAAGCACAAACCAATGTGCTTAGCAATAGCCTTCATTCTATGTATATGCCTGCTTATTAGGGCTTTTGCGCCCCCCCAAGCGGCATTATTACAAAGTCAGCTTATTGTCCCCAACAATCTGGGTCCTCATCTCTCAGTCCTCCATTGTTTGTTTTTTAAACATAAGGAAAATCAATAGACAGAATGAGAAAATAGTTTTATAGAATTAGAGATTTAATTATAGATGGTGATTCTACAATGTCTGAATATATTTTGCTAAAGAAATAAATAAAGTTGCCAATAAGTCAAATTAAGTAATTCCTTAGGTGATATTAATACTATTTTGAGAAGGCTCTAATTATCTAATTCATTGAATAGAAAAACCATCTCATCAGTAATATAGGAAGCTGTTTGAGGGAATATTTTTTTCTTGAAAGTTTAAAAAACTTTGAGAAGATTCTTTAGATTTTGAATAGAACCGTGTAGAACTTTAAAAGAGTGACTTGATTGGTTGAAGCTTCAATCTAATCACCCATTTGAAGTGGATTGTGCAAACTGAAATAAGGGACTTCTTTAAAAAAATCAGATTAACTCTGAAATATTTTGTAGTCTTTGTAAGTGCTCTGCAGATTCAGTGGTTTTGCCATTTCTATAGGATTGTTAGAAAACAAATCATGTTGTAAAGCCATTTCCATATATTGAGATTGGTGTGTAGGACTAATACTATTATGAACAGCTAGTCAAGGAGTTAGCCAACATTAAACATTTCTACTGATCGGAGTGATTTTTTTTTTTACTAAGGCTACTATTGACTAATTTATTATGTGCTGTTGACTCTTAGTAAATACATAAATAAGCTTCTGCAGGATGAGTTGTCCCTAATCTGGCTCATCAGGTCTCCCAACAATGCACTTGTTGCTATTGTAACAAAATATATCCATGTATGCTGCTGACTACCCTCTTATTGTTCTTTCACCTTCCCCAAGGGCTTCCCAAGGGAGCTAAATCTTTGCACAATATGCCCAAACTATGATAATTTGATCAGAAGGTTGGCAGTTTATAACTCAATACCGCATGACAGATTGAACTCCCATTCCTGCCCCAGTTCCTACCAAGCTAGCAGCTCAAAAGCATGCAAATACAAGTAGATAAATAGGTACCACTTCAGTGGGAAATTAACAGTGTTCCATGAACTTCAGCATATAGTCATGCCAACCACATGACCATGGAAGCATCTTCGAACAAGACTGACTCCCTCAGCTAGGAAAGGATGAAGACACTGGTGGGATTCAACCGGTTCGCACCATTCGGCAGAACCGATAGCTAATTTTTTGTTGCCTAGGCCCAGAATGGACTTCTGGAAGCGGCAGCCAGACAAAGAGCCAGTTGTTCACATATTTGAATCCCATATTTGAAGAGCACTGCCTCCCATGGCCAGACACATCTAGACAGGGGAAACCTTTACCTTTATTTGTATCTTGAATGATATTTCTCAACTAATATGTTCTATGACATATTTGCTTGTCTTCTTGGCTGTCCATGGTATTCTCAAGAACCTTCTTGTATACCACAATTCAGAATGTCAATATTAGTTCTATACTGCTTCTCCAAAGTCCAACTTTCACTTCTATAGAGTGTCACTGGGCAAAAAAAACCTGCCTGCACAATTCCAATTAATATTGGATTATATAAATATTGCTTTAATATAACTTTACATATAGATAGGTAAATCCTGGCATCCTAATATATTTTCCAAAGCCTTCATTGCTACTCTAGCAAGAATTTGTCTGTGGCATATTTCTAGACCACGGTTAGTAGTTGATCCTAAAAGGTAGAAGCAATCTGTCATTTCCGTGTCTTCATTGTCAGTTCTGTGGCTGGCTGCTGTACCTATTGTCATTAGTTTAATTTCATTTATATTTAATCATAGTACTATTTTGTCACCATGTTGCTTGACTTTCATAACTATAACTTTCAGATCATTTGCATTTCATATATCAGGGTTGTGTTATCAGCATAGCACAGGTTACTGGTTTTTCTTCCTGCAATTTTAAAGCCACATTCATTTTTCTAATCCAACCTCCTTAGGTGAGAGTAACCATGGTTGGAAGTCATAAAGTTAATTGAATTATGATGGGTGGTTACAGGTATCCTTGGCTACCATAGCATATTGCTTATCTTTATTTGTGTTAATTTTTAATTCATTGATTTAAAATCCAGAGTTATATTTCTGAGTAAATAAAATAAATTTAAAAATGTAGTTGCTAGGAGTGAAGATTGAATAACAGGATAACAGAGTTGTAAGGGACCATGGAGGTCCTCTAGTCCAACAGCCTGCTACACCATTTCAGATAACTAGCTGTCCAGTCTCTTCTTAAAAATTTCCAGTGTTGGGGCACCTACAACGTCTGGAGGCAAGTCCTTCTACTGATTAATTGTTCTGCTAGGAGATTTCTCCTTACAGTTACAGTAAGGAAATTAATAAAGCAGCAGAATGTTTAGCATTATATAGAGCATGAATAAATGTGAATCTTTTATTTTTACTGGCTAATCAGCTTTTAAATTAATTGCATATATCTTCCTTTGAAATAGAGAAAATGGATGAAAAAATGGTACTATACATTTCACAGCAGGACCCATTTAAAAGATGAGGAAGGTTTAGTATAACAGTAGACATCCTTCATAAGACAATGCTGGGCAATGAAATTTTTAATGTTATATTATATAAAGAATCATTTATTACTCTGGAGCTGTGTTTCTCAACCTCAGTAGCTTTAAGATATGTGGACTTGAACCCCAGAATTCTCCATCCAGCATTCTGACTGAGCAATTCTGGGAGTTAAAATCCACATGCTGTATCTTAAAGTTGTTAAGGCGTGGAAACACTGCTCTCAACTGTCTTTTTGGTATCTGATAATGTTTTTGTTTCATTTTTTTACATTTTGTAGACTTAATTAATTCATCTGCTTACAGTGAATGGTTTTTATCATCAATCACGACATATGTTTACTGTAGAACTGTATAAACATTGCAAGTGAGAGCAGAAACTGTCATTAACTTGAAATAGAGAATGTCCCTGTGAAAGGAAACAAGCAGGAATCTTGAAAGCATTCAAATGGCTATTCCTACTTGATTGAAAGTGGGGAAAAATCCATTATTCTGAGTAGAGCTTACAATAAATATATCTACATGTCAGAGCTATATTGATTCATCCTAACCCTATTATACACATTCCAATCCAAGACTTTGGGCAGTTCACATACAAAATCCTACGATTGCTATAATAAGATGGCGGCACCTGGAATGGCTGCAGCTGCATTGGCTCTTGAAGGTGAATAGGTTTGGGAGGGATAGTAAGGGCTATAGGCCACATGATCAGGAAGATTTTAATGTGTTTGAGCAACATGGTGGAACTAAGGTAACATACGACATACGACCAACAATCTTTGCTGGCATGGCGAGTTTCTAGTTGTTTTGGAACTGTTGGTGAGACTTTTAAAAGTCATTGGCACTGTTTGAATTTGTTCTACCAGCAGCAAGATCTGACTGCTGGCCTAGTGATGGATTGTATTGCAAATCAGGGCTGTTTCCAGAGGAGGCAGAGGAGGAGAGGACCTGGAGCTTATGGAGCGAAGGAACTGGATGAGGCTGTCAGCAGGCCCAGAGGAAGAGAGAGAAGCTTTTGGAGGAGTTGGTGGCAGCGGCAGTGTGCTCCAGGGGCAAAAAGAAGCAAGGCCTCTTTAAGGAAAAGGTGGAAGAGTCAGGATCAGAAAAAGGAAAGAAGGCGAGGTTGTCAGAATACAAGCTAACTTGAGGGCTAATCCACATGGAGCCCCATTTCCATCTGTCCTGTTTGCCATTGTTCACTCCCTAGAGACTAAAATGGACAATGTGAAATTTGAGCGGGCCACGAACAAGGAGTATATATCGGAGGTGGTGACCCTTTGAGAGCTGTATGCAACGAAATTTCATTTTTATGTATGTTGATTGGTGTACATTCAAAGTGACAATAAAGTTATCATCATCATCAATCAGCAGTACCTCTGCAGTCCTTATGTTAAGAAAAAAATAGGATTTCACAAACACATCAAAGTTTTATATAAAATAAATTGGTATATTTTCTTTTATTGATATATTTAATTTGCACAAACATTTTGTCCAACTTTTCCAATCTAGCTGCATCCTTCAGGATGGCTTTTATAATTTTTTATAGAGTTATTATAATTCTTTTTATATTCTTTGCTTAAAGACAGATTAGGAGTAGGCAGGGGAATCATTGCAAATGTTTCTAAACTTTTCAAAGAAGCATGGCCAATGCCTACCTATCCTTGGAAGACAATTATGATTTATGGTTAAGAACAGAAGTATGATTAAAAAAAACTTCATAGTTCTGGTATCTTTTTGTTTTCTGTTAGATATTCTAAAATTACTTTTCAGATGCATCGTTCAGGGGCTTTTTTTTCACAGCAGCTAATCCAGTGGTAAAATGTATAATACATAAATCATAAAAGGTTGTGGACTCCCCACAATTCATTTAAGGATATTATAATGAGCCAAAACACTATTTTTCCATCTCAAGGCTATAATTTTTTTAGAGTTTTTGTTAAATTTAGAGGGTTTCTTTGCAGGGGATATAATATTGATAAATTAAATATGAAGTGCTCATAAATTTTGGGAGCATATTATTGGACCATACGGTTTTCTTGAAATGAAAAACAGCAATGAAAATTAGTGTAGCCAATGAAATCTATATCTTCTCTCACTCCTCCAAAACATATTGAATTCAACTCTGTTCATGTAGCTCAGTTAAATAGACATTTTTTCCCCAAGTGAAAGTAAAATCTAATGGTGCTTGCCAGGTTTATATGTGAAGTATGATTGTCCTTATTACCTTGAAGAAACATTTAGAATTTTAATCTGTAATGTGCCTCAAGTACCAATCTATGACAAAGTTAAAGCATGCTTTACATTACATTATATTAGAAGAAGTGCAATATAATTTGACAAAATTGCTGGAGCATATTCATAGCAAGAAATAAATTTTCAATATTGGTTCTAATCCGGTTGCCTAGGGATACTAAGAGAAAAATATATATTAAAATGGTTTCGGATTTGCTTTGGAAGCATAAGCAAAAGATTAAAATAATTTTCATAAGGACACTGCAACTTCTTCAAAAAATTTTCAAATTGTTATTCTGAACATGTCAAAACCCAGATAGTACTGTAAACACATCTTTCCATGGTAGAGTGTTTGAAATGTTAACTTTAATAATGAAAATCTCTTTTCCACCAGAAAAAGGAAGAATAATGACTCATAAAAGCTCATGTGTCATGATTTAACCTTCCATCATCTTATGTTCTCAGTGTCATTCACATTGCATCTCATGCATTGTCACTTCCTTACTATGTTCTGGAGAAGAGAGTAGTCATATTTCAGCTTATAAGAGAAAGTGAAGGTTTATCAGATCAAATAACTGAAGCATTACAAATGAAACTGACACGTCTCTCAAGACTACCAGCCCTTATTCCTTCCTATTAATTTACATGCTTTATAATACTAAAAGCAGCTACAGTGATGTCACCATGGACTAAGAAAGAACTTCAGGATTGGGTGAATGTTCCCATCTATGGTTCTTGTCTATGTCATAGATGCAAAGAAAAATACCGCAAATGAATAATTGCCTTTGCATCAAGGAAGCTATTTGATTTCTGCGAACATTGTCTGAGTCATCAAACTGACAGAATGCTAGTATAAGATGGGCTGTACCTCTCAAGGATCAAATCAAATGTTTTTGGTACTTCTTTCTCTGTCTTGCATTTTTAGCTCTCTCTCTCTCTCTCTATCATTTCTTTCTTTTATTTTTTTTCTTCCTTATCCTATATTAGCTCATATTAGCTTTGTCTTTAAAATTATATTGTTTTTTTTTAAAAAATGTCTTTAGCAGCATGTCCTCCAAAGATGCATGAAGCAACTGAACACTTTATACAGGCAATCCACAACTTACAATGGTTCATTTAGTGACCATTCAAAGTTATCACTGCACTGAAAAAAACTGATTTGTGACCGCTTTTCACACTTATGACTGTTATGGCATCATCATGGACATGTGCTCAGAATTTGGATGCTTAGCAACTGATTCATACTTTTGATGGTTTCACTATTCTGGAGTCATGTGATCACCCTTTGCAACCTTCTGACAAACAAAGTCAATGGGGTTGCCAGATTCACTTCACAACCTGTTGCTAACTTAACAACTGTTGATTCACTTAACAACTGTGGCAAGAAATATTGTAAAATGGGGCAAAACTCACTTAACAAATGTTTCACTTAGCAACATAAATTTTGGGCTTAAGTCAAGGATTATGTGTATATCCAACTATTTTTTGGAAAATTCTACCAGGCTTGGCTTTTCCAGGAAATTCCAGATTTCCTTGCTGATAGATATTCAGAAGCAGAAAAAAAAATGATTTATTATTGTAAGCCACCCAGAGTCAACTTATCAGTAATATGGGTAGCATATAAATTTAATAGATAAATAAATAAAAATAAAGCAGCAATTTTGGATTTGGTACTGACCAGCAGGAAGGACATACAGTAGTTAAGGAAATAGTAGAAATGGGGGAATATGGAACCTGTGAAATAACATTAGAATATTTGATTTTTAAGGAAAATTAAACCTAAGCTAAATCAAATATGTGCATTTGATCTTAGGAAATACTATCTTAATAAATCAAATGAGTAATAAAAAGATTTCATAGGAAGAGAAGCTAATGAGGAAAAAAGCTCAAGATGGACTGAAATTAAAAGCACAATTGCAAACAATTCTAATGAGGAAAAAAAAGCATCCAGCAGCAGAAGAAACCAATGTATATGCACAAGAAATGTTAGTGAATATTTGAAAAATACAAATAAAAAATGAATCTGATCAAAGAGTTGATCAGACAGCTAGACAGGAAATGGTACTGTAAAAGAATCATCAATAAGATGAGGTTAGTCAAGGACGCTAAGAGTAACATGAAGAGATAGATACATTCAAAATTATTTATCAGAGTTATTTGCCACCCATCTCACAGTTCAGGTGATTAGCTGGCTAGCTCCCATCATTTAGGATGCAGTTGCAGTGGTGAGTCAAGGTAAATGACAGATAGATGGAAATCAGCAATAGAGCAAAGGAGGCATTGAAAGCATGCTGACTTGGATATCATTTCCCCCCTCTTTTCTAGCACCCAGGCAAGAGAGAAATAACGGCAGCGGAGGAGGTATGCCAAATACTGTCCCCCTGTCATGGTCCGATCATCACCTCCTACAGCTGGTCTTCCGATACGCTACCCCTCGCCGCTGGACTGCGGAGCCGACCAGGTGGTTCCGCCCCAGGTGCCTAATGGATCCAGAATGGTTCCAGACAGCGCTTGGGTCTATACCTATCTCCCTCACCCACAGCCCGGCGGATGCCTTGGTGGAGGCTTAGGAGAGGACTGCCACCGAGGCACTTGACCGGGTTGTACCCTTGCGACCCCTGATCTGGCACAGATCCCGATGGGCTCCATGGTTTTCTGTGGAGCTACGGGAGATGAAACGTCAGAGATGGAGTCTGGAGAGCTGTTGGAGATCCAGCCGGTCTGAATCTGACTGATTGCGAATAAGATCTTTCACTAGGTCTTATCTTGCAGCAATGAGGACGGTGAAGTCTAATTAGTTCGCCGCCCTCATCGCGTCTGCAGATAATTGCCCGGCTGCCCTGTTTAGGGTAACGTGTTCCCTCCTTTCTCAGGAGGTGAGGGAGGAGCCCTTGCAGGGGCGGACCGAGGAGTTTAGCCAGCATCTGGCGGACAAAATCGCTCAGATTCGGACCGGTTTGGACTCTGACTGGGCAGAGTCTGATGGGGAGGAATCGAGCAGTCTTGAGAGTATTATCTGGACTGAGTTTGATCCTGTGACTCCCGAGGAGGTGGACAGGATTATGGGGAGGCTGAGCTCTACCACCTGTTTATTGGACCCGTGCCCTTCCTGGCTGGTTTATTCAGCTCGGGAGGAGACACGAGGCTGGTTCCAGGCAGTGATATCTGCTTCTTTGAGCAAGGGTGTCTTTCCCGCCACCTTGAAGGAAGTGGTGGTGAGACCCCTTCTCAAGAAGCCTGCCCTGGATCCAGCTATTTTGAATACCGTATATACTTGAGTAGCCGACTCGAATATAAGCCGAGACCCCTAATTTTACCCCAAAATCTGGAAAAAGTTATTGACTCGAGTATAAGCCGAGTATAAGTATAAGCTTGGCCCCTTCTTAGCAACATATCTATATTCTGTGCCACGATGAGCCGCTCGTTGACTCTGGCAGCATCCCGGAGCTGGCTCGGCCGCGGTTCGCAGGGTCCGCTCATCAGGCTGCCAGGCTTCCTGGCAGCACATCCCACAGGGAAGGTCTGCTAGGGAGGCGGCAGTCAAGCATTGTTTCCCTCCTCGTGCGTGTGTGTGTGTGTGTGTGTGTGTGTGTGACCTGCGGGAACGGCTGGTAGAGGTGGCGGCAGTCCGGTGTTTCCCCCCCTCATGCATGCGTGCGTGTGTCAGACCCGCGGGAATGGCTGGTAAGGAAGCGGCGTCCCCCCTCCTGTGTGTCGGGCCCATGGGGCTTGACACACAGAGAAACGCAAATGCCGGACTGCCGCCACCTTTACTAGCCATTCCTGCGGGTCTCACACACACACACACACACACACACACACACACACACGCACGAGGGGGAGAAACAACGCTGGACTGCCGCCACCTCTGCCAGCCCTGCAAGCCTCTGCCGCCCCGGCGTTGGTGGTCGAGCTCTTCGGAGCCGGCAGAGAATCTCCCGCAGGAGGAGGTCGCAGCTTTCTCTCTTGCTTCGGACTGCAAGGATTTAAACTCCAGGAACAAATCCCAATGGAAGTTTTTTTAAAAAAATACTCCTCCGGGTCGGACAGGGGACCCAGGCTGAGGTCTAGGGGTAGTGGGGGGGGCTCGCGGACATAGATGGGCTCAAGTGGAAGCCAAGCAGCCCTCCCGAATCTGGGTGTCTGGACGGAGCAGCCGGTGGTGCGTTTCAAAAAGCAGAAAAGTTGGATTTTGAACATTTCAGCAGCGCATCTGCACCCGCTGCTTTTAGAAAGTACGAGGACCGGCAACTCCACTTCTCGGCTGATGCAGCGGGAGGCCCAGCCTCTCTTCAAACTCAGCGCCCGTGGCGGGGCTGGATCCGCCACCCGAAAGACTCTCGGGTGGCGCTTCCACGATGCAGTCGAAGCGCTTCGCTCCGCACATGGAAGGGAAAAGGTCGGCCCTCCAGCCGCGACCTGTCCGGCGGGCGCTCCTGCTTTGCGGCTCTCGACGTCGCTGCCGGGAAGCCTCTGCAGTCGTGGAGGGGCGAAAGGCAGTGGCAGCACCTCCCCACGGCGGAGGCTCCCCGGCGTGTCCCTGCACCAGTCTCCCCCGCCGGCCGTGGGTCAAGCAGGCTACGCTTCCCCGGGCGCTGCAATGGCACCCGTCCTCCCCAGCGAGTCTTCACTACCTGGCCCCTGCAGAATCACGGCGGCGCCCCTGGAGAAGCCGACCCCGAGGCTGCGGCAGATTTTTCCTTCTCCAGGCCTCTGCCGCCCAGAGCGTTGTTTCTCCCCCTCGTGCGTGTGTGTGTGTGTGGGTGTGTCAGACCCGCAGGAATCGCTAGTAAAGGTGGAGGCAGTCCGGCATTTGCATTTCTCTGTGTGTCAAGCCCCGTGGGCCTGACACACAGGAAGGGGGGGAATGCTGGAATGCCGCTTCCCTACCAGCCATTCCCGTGGGTCTGACACACACACGCACGCACGAGGGGGAGAAACAACGCTGGACTGCCGCCACCTCTGCCAGCCCTGCAAGCGGCAGAGGCTTGCAGGGCTGGCAGAGGTGGCGGCAGTCCAGCGTTGTTTCTCCCCCTCGTGCGTGTGTGTGTGTGTGTGTGTGTGTGTGTCAGACCCGCAGGAATGGCTAGTAAAGGTGCCGGCAGTCCGGCATTTGCGTTTCTCTGTGTGTCAAGCCCCGTGGGCTCGACACACAGGAAGGGGGGGAATGCCGGAATGCTGCTTCCCTACCAGCCATTCCCGTGGGTCTGACACACACACGCACGCACTATCGTCCAGCCTCCAATCTTCGCTTTTTAGTGAAGGTTGTTGAGAGTGTGGTGGCGCATCAGCTTCCTCTGTTCCTGGAGGAAACTGATTATCTTGACCCGTACCAATCGGGTTTCAGGCCCGGGTACAGCACGGAAACGGCATTGGTCGCGCTGATGAATGATCTCTGGCGGGCTCGGGACAGGGGTTGTTCCTCTGTCCTAGTCCTATTAGATCTCTCAGCAGCTTTTGATACCATCAACCATGGTATTCTGCTGCGACGTCTCAGGGGGTTGGGAGTGGGGGGGCACTGTTTTGCGGTGGTTC
This sequence comes from Vipera berus, assembly GCF_964194415.1. NCBI lineage: Eukaryota > Metazoa > Chordata > Lepidosauria > Squamata > Viperidae > Vipera > Vipera berus. Next base: position 61,438,105 of record NC_138203.1, read on the forward strand.
TCCTCCTACCTCTTGGGCCGTTCGCAGTCAGTGTTGACGGGAGGGCAGAGGTCTGCCCCGAGGTCTCTCGTTTGTGGAGTTCCTCAGGGGTCAGTCCTCTCTCCCCTCCTGTTCAATATCTATATGAAGCCGCTGGGTGAGATCATTCGTGGTTTTGGGGCGGGGTATCATCAGTACTCCGATGATACCCAACTTTTTCTTTCCACTCCAAACCAACTCAGTGATGCCCTTGACGTGATGTCCCGTTGCCTGGAGGCGGTTCGAGTTTGGATGGGGAGAAACAGGCTCAGACTCAATCCTGCCAAGACTGAGTGGCTGTGCGTACAGGCATCTCAAGTGAACCATTCTATTCCATCTTTAATGATGGGGGGTGAGGTGTTACCTCCCTGTCGAGAGGGCTCGCAACTTGGGTGTCTTCCTGGATTCGCGGCTCAGCCTTGAAGATCATATAGGAGCCGTGACCAGGGGGGCTTTTGCCCAGGTTCGCCTGGTGCGCCAGTTGCGGTCCTATCTGGACTGAGATGCCTTGCGCACAGTCACTCATGCGCTCGTGACCTCCTGGTTAGACTACTGCAATGCTCTCTATATGGGGCTGCCCTTGAGGACCACTTGGAGGCTTCAACTGGTGCAGAATGCAGCCGCACGAGTTGTGATGGGGGCTTTCCGATGCTCCCATATAACACCTCTGCTCCGCGAGCTGTATTGGCTTCCGGTTGCCCTCCGGGTGAGATTTAAGGTGCTGGTGATGACCTATAAAGCCCTAAATGGCTTGGGTCCAGGATATCTGAGGGAACACCTGCTGCCGGCATCCAGTTCCCTTCGTCCTGTGCGCTCCCACAGGGAGGGCCTTCTCAGGGTGCCGCCGGCAAAGGATTGCTGGTGGGCAACACCCAGGGGGAGGTCCTTCTCTGTGGGTGCGCCTGCCCTCTGGAACCAGTTACCCGTAGAGCTTAGGACTGCCCCTGATTTTTGTTCGTTCCGCCAGGACCTGAAGACCTGGCTCTTTGAGCTTTCCGGCCAGGACTGAGGAATTTTTTAATTTTTAACTTATTGTAATTGGGTTTTTAATCAGAGTCATAGGGGTTTTAGATTTTAATTAAGGAAAATTTAATCTATTTTAATTGTTATTAATTTTTGTATTGTAATGTTGTTTTAATTGCCTTGTGACCTGCCCTGGGTCCTACGGGAGAAGGGCGGTATATAAGTTTAATAAATAATAAATAAATAAATAAATAAATAAATAAATAAATAAATAAATAAATAAATAAATAAATAAATAGTTGTAGGAAGTAGTTTCAACATCAGGAATACCAATAAAGAGAGCTTCAGTCTTTCAGGTGTATGAATTCCAGGGAGGAGACTACATGTGGTCATGAATAATAATAATAATAATAATAATAATAATAATAATAATAATAATAATAATAATAATAATAATAATAATAATAATAATAATAATAATAATAATAATAATAATAATAATAAAACAAGGATGGGGCATAGCTACGCATGCTGCCCACCCACATTATTGGTGGGAAATGTGCAGCATTTTCTTCTTATCTCACAGACTTATTTACTTCTGGAAGATGAAAGGTACAAATGTGCTGAGCCTCTACTGGAATTTTAATAATAATAAAAAGGAAGGTTACAAATAATGGAAAACAATTCATTTAAAATGCCCCCACTCTACTCAGACTATCAGGCAGAAAGGACCTAAAAATGTTTGTTATTTTTTAGCTTATGGTAAGCTGTGACAGCAAAGAAAAAAAATCATCAGTGAAAAAGATGTTGAGACTCTAAAACAGAGGGCCCCCCCCCAACCTTTGGGGCATCAGGTACCAGGTTCTCTGGTTTTTCCATGGACCGGAGGGTGCATGGTTTCACGTGCTGCCTGCATTCCACAAATGGGGCTTCGCTGGTTTGTGTGGCCAGGTTTCTGGCATGCTGTAGCCTGGTGCCGGTCTACAGACTGGGTTGGGGACCCCTGCTCTAGAAAGAATGCAGAGAAGAGCAACAAAGATGATTAAGGGGCAAGAGGCTAAAACATATGAAGAAAGGTTGCTGGAGTTGGGTATGCTGGTCTAGTGAAAAGAAGGACTAGGGGTCAGATGATAGCAGTGTTCCAATACTTGAGGGGTTGCCAAAAAGAAGATCAGGAGTCAACCTATTTTCCAAAGCACCAGAAGTCAGGACAAGAAGCAATGGATAGAAACTAATCAGGAGAATATATTATTACTAACCAAATAAGTAGATGAAACATCCTAAACTAGATATACAACACTGCATCCTAATAACCTTACTGCTAGTGAGGCCAGCATTTCTTTAGCAGCTAGTAAGATTTCCCCATGCAGATTCTTGTATGTGATACGTTGCAAAAAGCTTTAGAAACCTCTGCCTTTCCCCCCAGTATGCATGGCACACATGCTGGGGCTATACAGATGTAGAGAGGACATGGACATCCAATACAAAAAAAAAAAAAAACACAGCCCAGAATGACAGCTACCGCCACTCTAGCCCTTTTTCATATTTCTTGTATGTATGTAAAAAAGGAGCACAGATTTGATTGTGTAATCATGGCCAGCATCTCCACTTTTTGACTTGCCCTGCAGAAGAGATGCTTCTGCCAAATGATGCTTTACATGCCAAAGCACCATCATCCTAAAATCCTTTGAAAGTAGGAGATGTTGAGATCACATCAACATAATCTCCCCATATATCTCCCCTAAATAGAAGTTGCTTTGGGCTGTTTCAAGACCTCTTCTACCTCATCAGCTACTAGAACAGGAGGTCTGGAAAAAGGCAAAATGCTTTAGCAAAATATAGTGCTATCTCCATGCCTTGAAGAGCAAATGACTTTGGTTCATACATCCCACTAAATTTAAAGCACAGAGAGATGTGACAGTAAATATTTGCCATCAATAATGTATTTGTTTTATTTGGGGAATGGTACAAATACAGTACAGTTTGCTTGAATCCTGGACAGTTGTAGAAAGCAGTTGATGGGAAATATATATGATTGAATTTACATAGATGATGGATGTATAAAATATGATCTTGTGTATGGATGGATGGATGGATGGATGGATAGAATGATACAAGCTGTGCAGAATTCTGTCACTGATAATCCACTTGATTTGGGAAGAAGCTTGAAAGCCTGTGAAATACATCCTGTGTTTCTCCCCACTTTGTCTCCACCATCAGCAGTTCAATATGACATTGAGCATATAAAAAGCATTTCCAGACTCTTTCCACTGTCAAAGTTAGCTAATAGCTGAGCATTGAAACAGCTCACTGCAAATCACTATTTACTCCCCTGCCAGAATTTCACCAAGGGACCACTTTAGCAAGCTTTGTGAGCTGTTTTAGCCCAGCAAATCTTGTAAACAACACAGTGATACTTTTCCCCCCATCAAGCTGAAATTTGAAACAGAGGTGGGAAGTGGGGGATAGCTCAGCAGATACCCACAAACACAGGATGACTTCAGTTTTCTGCTTCTGAATCAGGAGGGGAAAATCACTCTAACTATAGGAAGAGAACAAAGGAGCGGATTTTTTTTTAAAGGCTCTTGTCATTGGAGTATATTAGTGACACCTGCAAGAAAATATTACAAATCCTATGTACAAGAATGAAAAAAGGCAATAAATGGGGCAATGCCATGACTGAGATAAAAATTTGGAAAAAGAATAAATTAAAGGAGCCACCCTGTTGAAGATGGACAATTTCTAGTCTGTAGTGAAAATGAGTAATTAAAAAAAGATAGCAGAAAGTTTGTTCAGTTTTGTTTTGATGATGTGAATTTGCATACAGTGCAGTAGAAGGAGCAATCTTGAAAACCACAAGAGAGCAATGGGAATCATTCTTTTTTTTCTTAACATTTTACTGTGGTCCTTCTGCATTAGATTATTGTGGTTCTTCGCTCATTCGCTCATTCAGCCAGACTGGATTTGGCATTTTCTGTCTGCCTATTGAATCCTTTCCAAAGACCTGGAATAGGCAGATGTGGATGTTTGATAGTGTTTAGAAGTATTGATGGAGGATGTAAGCTATTCCAAGTAAAGCTACCTTTTGTAATTGACTGATGATGAATTTGTCAATGCCAATAGTGTTCAAGTGGTGCTCCCATTGTTCTGGGATTGCATCCAAGATGCCTATGACTATTAGTACTGCCTTTGCTTTCTGTTATTATTATTTAGATATATATGCTGCCTGCAGAACTTCAGAATGTACCTGGGTTTAGTGTCTATGAAGATTCTCAGTCATCCAGGTCACAGTTGTATCAAAAGTGGTTGTTATTCTTGAAAAGGCAACTGGACTGATTTTTTGAGGAGGAAGAAGAAGTTTTGCTTCCTATCCTGGAAGCTTCATCAGTTGTACTAGATGGTGTGGGAGATGGGAAGGACAGTTATTGACCGTTGAGATTAGTTGTTGGTGGTGGCAGTGGGAAATGGACAGATTATATTTTCTTCAAAGTCAACTGGTCTTAACATTCTCTGAGAGCCATTGTGGTTAGTTGGGTTTTTCTCTGTGACCTCAGGGTCACCTGAATCAGAAGTGTAGAATCTTCTTGGAACAGCCAAAAGGAATACATTGTAAACTGAGGATAGGTGGTAACTTATCCCTCCTCCTCTGTTGAGAGGGAGCTGCTTATTGCTAACATAAATTGGTTTGAAAGAAGCTTTTACATCTCTTTCAAACAAATAGTCCTCAGTGGCTCAGTGGGTTAGGACGCTGAGCTTGTCAATCAGAAGGTTGGCAGTTTGGCGGGTCGAATCCCGAGTGCCGCGTAACAGAGTGAGTGCCTGTTACTTGTCCCAGCTTCTGCCAACCTAGCAGTTCGAAAGCACGTAAAAATACAAGTAGAAAAATAGGGACCACTACGGTGGGAAGGTAACAGTGTTCGTGGTGCCTTTGGCATCTAGTCATGCCGGCCACATGACCACGGAGACGTCCTCGGACAAGCGCTGGCTCTTCGGCTTTGAAACGGAGATGAGCACCGGCCCCTAGAGTTGGAAACAAATAGCACGCATGTGCGGGGGAACCTTTACCTTTACCTTTATCCAAAATGTGGACTTTGCTGTCTTCAAAAGAGTGACCTTTATTTTTCAAATGCAGATGGACCACTGAATCTTGGCCTGTGTTTAACCAAATTCTCCATAAATATTGCTGCATATTTTGTTTGTCACATCTTTAATAGTCATTTATTTGTGTAACATTTTTTTTTTAGTTTATGAACCACTTCATAAAATTCTGGGAAGTATGGCCTTATGTTGCCTCTATTATGTTGCTATGTTTGTAAACCCTGATATTTCTATCTTTGGGTTGTTGTTGGGTTTTTTTAAAAAAATCTAATGGATTCAATTTTTCATGTCAAAAGAACACATTTATGAAAGTGATTTCCTGTGCCAACCTCAATCTAAATCTCAGTTGAAATGGGTCCAGAGAAGCCTTTTTATCTATTCACTTTGTGTGTAAGTGATGGATAATACTGATAGTAAAATAGGTAGTAGATACAATCCCATTTTGAGCATCTGTGACTATGTCTTTACAATTATCTGAATTTTTAGATGAAAGGGCTGAAATTTCAGGAACAGTTTAATCATTTAGTCTGCTCTCTCTGTTTACCAGATGGAAATAATAATGAAATGGCTAAGAGCAGGGAAATTTAAAAAAGAGACAGAGAGACTAATTCAGGCTGCATAAGACCAAGCTTTAAGAACAAATGCAAACAAAGCCAGAATTGAGAAGACAGCAATAGACAGCAAATGCCATCCCTGCAAAGAAGCCAAAGGAACAGTGGACCACCTACTTAGCTGCTGCAATAAGATTGCATAGACTGACTACAAATAGTGGCATGACAAAGTAGCAACAATGGTGCATTGGAATATCTGCAAGAAATACAATTTGCCTTTGAGCAAGAACTGATGGGACCACCAAATAGACAAAGTAATAGAAAGTGAAGAAGCAAAGTGCTCTGGAATTTTAGAATTTAAATAGAGGAACACCTGCCACAGAACAACACAAGATTTAAGAATAGTCTATAAGAAAGACAAAAAAAATCTGGATAATAGATGCAACAGTACCTGGAGGTAGCAGAATGGAAGAGAAATAACTGGTGAAAATCACAAAATATAAAGATTTGCAAGTAGTGGTAGAATTGTTGTGGCAAAAGAAAGCAAAGATAGTGCCAATAATAATAGGCATCTTGGGCGCAATCCCAATGCAAATGGAGCACCACTTGAACACTATCAGTATTGACAAAATCACCATCAGTCAATTGCAAAAAGCAGCTTTACACCCTGCAATGTCACCTTTAACTCCATGAAAGAACAACAGCTGCCTGTTCTAGGTTCTTGGGAAGGACTTGATAGTTGGATCAAAATGGCAAATCCAGTCTAAATATTTGGCTGTCTGTGCAACGAGCTATAATTGAATTTATCAGACCTGAACCCTCTAATTTTACAAAAATAAAGCACCCTCCCTGGAATTTCCTATATTTTTAGATGCTACTTTAATCATTCTTAGGACCTTTGTTAGGACACAACAAGAACAAGAACAAGAACAACAACAACAACAACAACAACAACAACAATAATAATAGTTGGAAGGGACCTTGGAGGTCATCTAGTCCAACCCCTACTCAGGCAGAAAACCCTATACCATTTCAGACAAATGGCTGTCCAGTCTCTTCTTTAAAACTTCCAGTGTTGTAGCATTCACAGCTTCTGGAGGCAGGTTGTTCCACTGATTAATTGTTCTAACTGTCGGGAAATTTCTCCTTAGTTCTAGGTTACTTCTCTCTTTGGTTAGTTTCCACCTGTTGCTTAATAAGTTGAATTATTAAGTTTCCAGACTTCAGCCATGACCCTAACTGTAGATTATCCACACATAAAGCAATTGGGTGCAAACAAAGTATGTTGAAGCAGGCATGTCATCCAGAGGATTTGGCATAGATGCTTCCCCTACAAAATGGGAAATAAATTTTAATAGCCAGGAATTAACAGAACTATTCTCAAGCAACATTTACCATTGAGATTAAGCTGAAGTTTAATATTGTGTCTTTAAATAACTGCTTAAACAGGCCTTAACTTGCCATTTCTGTTCAGCTTTACAGGGAACAAACACTGAGAAAATTGTTTCCTTTTGGAATGTGTAGAAAATTAAACCCTTTTGACACTTTACCAATAGATATCATGCTATAAAGTTGGTCTTGTAACACATTTTTACTGTTTATCTACAAATAAATATTGAATTGTAACCTTTTGCTCAGAAGTGTATTTTTTCTATGAATCACTGATTAAGCCTGAAACTTTGGATGTTCTTTCCGAATAAAGCAGGATTAGTTGGCTAAAAGAATTTAAATGGTGGCAATAAGAAAAATAAAATAAAATGACAGAGACCTTTTTGGCTTTGGGAGAAAAGGATTGAATATTCTCATGAGAATCAGAGGAAGGTAACATTAAATTATTTTCTTCATAAATTTTGAGGTAATGATGTTGCTTATTAACAGTTCAATAATGATTTCTATCAACTATGTTGTTCTCTAAGCTACTTACTCATTTTACATTCCTGAAATTCATATTTGATACCATGTAAAAAAAATGAGTTTGCAAATAAACCCGGATTTCTATAATTCAGTTCATATGCTTGACCTTTTTTAGAGAAACTGCTTTGCAGTAGCATCACATAAAAGTGTCTGAGATGAAACACTTCAGATGTTTTATTACCTCTCCATCTGTACATATTTCTCTTCTTTTCTTTAAAATGGAGAGGGAGTATCTTATTAGCAGACTCGGGGGAAGGAAGAGGCGTAATCTCTAATAGTTTGCACCCAGCCATTATGGCTATAAACTGTGATGTATGACTTAAATATGATATGTGAAAGCGGTAAATTATAGCTTAATCAATAGACCATGATTAAGCAATCCATGTATGTGCAATGCAGTTCAGGGTGAAACTATACATCTAGAGGTTGTCAAACAATAAGGCAAGATATTTCCACTGTTGATTTGCCATTTATATACAGCTTCAAAAATCATAAATCAGCTCTTCTGGGAAATGACACTGCTTGAGTTGTGGTATCACATCTGATCCAATAAACCATACAAGCACAGTCAGTTTGATCAGGCCATCTTGAATATCAAGAACAATTATTTCAAATTCTTCTCACATTGTAATATCCATTCTGGAGGCTATCCAGTTCCTTTAAAACCAATGACATTTTCCTATCAACTTTTAGGCAAGAGGAACTGTACTCTGTAGTTATTTCTGTTACTTGCATGTGATGCACAGTGAATTGACTTAATCTTTTCCTTTAAATATATATACATATACATATACATATATGCAGTGTTTCTCAACTTTAATAACTTTTAAGATGTGTGGACTTCAGTTCCCAGAATTCTCCAGCCAGCAGGCTAAGTGAGGAATTTTGGGACTTGAAGGTTTTTTTTTATGTTTTTTTTTATTCCATTTATATCCCGCCCTTCTCTGAAGACTCAGGGCGGCTTACAATCTTAGCAGTAGCCTTCATTCTATGTATATGTCTGCTTATTAGGGCTTTCACACACACCCCAAGCGGCATTATTACAAAGTCAGCTTAATTGCCCCCAACAATCTGGGTCCTCATTTTACCTACCTCAGAAGGATGGAAGGCTGAGTCAACCTTGAGCCTGGTGGGATGCGAACCTGCACTAATTGCAGGCAGCTGGTGTTACTTAACCCACTGCTCCACCAAGGCTCTTTATTGAAGTCCACTTATCTTAAAGTTGCCAAGATTGAGAACACTGCTTTAATGCAATAATCAATATCTAATGAGAATTGCTTTGTGCTAGTCAACAATCAGAAGTTTAATTTGTCATACTATATTCTTTGTTCATTAACAGCATATCACAAGATTTCCATCTGGGGGGAAAAACAACATTGCCCTTTTTCTGTGAGCATTCAAATCCATAACAAAAGGGAGAGAAAAGCCTTATTATGTGTTAGCATTCCTTTGCTGTGCTTATTTTTTTTAAAGAAAAAGAAAAATATACCACGAGTTTTGCCATTATAAACTTTATGATTCTGCTGTAGTCACTGTTCCCTGAATGTAGTAATTTGCATTTGAGAAGAACTTCAGAAGTTAAAAGAAAAAATCTTTCAAGTTAAGTGTACATGGAATTGCTAGCTGAATGGCTTGCTCTTCAAAGATGAACGGGATTATTCTGGAGTACATCAAGTGCTAAGAATGTGCTTATGATTGAGGCTTTATAGCATGGCTCAGAATCCACCATTGGGAAAAGAAAAGTATGGAATTCCGGGTGTAAATAGACTTCATTTTATTTGAAAGCTACAGATGCCAAATCTCTCAAGCATCATCATCCTTTTGTATTCCAGAAGGGGAAAAGAGCTAAACCTCTTTCAATTTTTTTTTATATGCATCTTTTGCTGCCATGCTTTTGGAAAAATATATTCTTGCTCTTTTTTACATCTGCACTGAAATTACAAGATATTATAGAATATGGGGTTTAGATAAATTCTGCAGGGTCTAATGTGGTGATGGGCCAATATTTATGTATAGGTTGATCTACTCCCTCCTGCGCTTGTATTTTATCTCTCCTTGACCTTTCATTTTAATTGCATTTCTGCCTCCCCCACTTCTCCTCCCCTGCTAGACAATGTTCTCTCTCCATTTTTCTATTTTGGCTTACTCTGCTCATTTTCAGACATATGGTTTTTAAGCTGCTACTATTATAAGTAAAGTCAATATACATCAGCCTCTGGCTCCACTGGTACCATTAATAAATGCCTGAGTCTCTCATGTGCTCCTCCGTTTTCCCTCCCTTCCTTCTTTTTTCTCCTTCACCCTGAAGACTGCTTGAGTTAACCCTCCAACCTTCTTCAGACTTTCAACCTGCAGTCTGAAAAATCTCAAAATCTGCTTCAGTTTTCCCACTAGCTCTTGCAGATTAACGTCCTAGTAATTTTGTGAAATACATATGGGCTTTTTCCCTGAGCCTTATCCAGTGCTGTTATGTGCTTGCAGATGATGTTAGCTCTATCTTTAGGAGTAGCTGACAAAGAAATCTGAAGTGCAACAAGGAATCTAACTGGTTAGTGATGATCAATTACTGATCAATCTAGTTTACTTGTCGTGCCCTCAGGATTAAGCAACTCTCATCTTAACCTACCTTTCCACCACCTGCTTTGCCTGAATACTCAATACTCTGAAAAAGCATGTTATTGGAATAATGAACTTTGAAGGGATAAAATTGCAGTTGAGAATTATAGATGATGATATTATTATTATTATTATTATTATTATTATTATTATTATTATTATTATTATTATTATTATTATTATTATTATTATTATTATTAATGATGATGTTGGAAGGAACCTTGGAGGTCATCTAGTCCAACCTCCAATATTAGAGCATTCACAGTTCTGGAGGCGGTTGTTCCACTGATTAATTGTTCTAAATGTCAGAAAGTTTCTCCTTAGTTCTCGGTTGCTTTTCTCCTTGACTAATTTCCATCCATTGCTTCTTGTCCTGCCTTCAGGTGCTTTGGAGAATAGCTTGACTCCCTCTTCTTTGTGGCAGCCCCTGAGATGTTGGAACACTGCTATCATGTCGCCCCTCATCCTTCTCTTCATTAGACTAGAAATACTCAATTCCTGCAACCATCCCCCTTATGCTGTAGCCTCCAGTTCCTTGATCATCTTTGTTGCTCTTCTCTGTACTCTTTCTAGAGTCTCAACATCTTTTTTACATTGTGGTGACCAAAACTGGATGCAGTATTCCAAGTGTGGCCTTAACAAGGCATTGTAAAGTGGTATAAATTGCCTGCAGCAATTTATAGCCTGGCCCCTAGGCAGCAGCCAATAGGTTTAAAGCAACCCATTTCTGTCTAGGGGCAGCCAATAGCAGCACTGGAGATGGGGTGTCTGAGTTGCTGGGAGCCATTAGCTAGCTCCAGCTTATCACATGGTGTTACACTTAAGCCCAACACATAACACTAGACATATCCAATTCCAGTAATCATCCCTTATATGTTTTAGCCTCCAGTCCCCTGATCATCTTTGTTGCTCTTCTCTGTACTCTTTCTAGAGTCTCAACATCTTTTTTACATTGTGGTGACCAAAACTGGATGCAGTATTCCAAGTGTGGCCTTAACAAGGCATTGTAAAGTGGTATTAATATTTCAAGTGATCTTGATTCTATCCCTCTGTTAATGCAGCCTAGCACTGCGTTGGATTTTTTGGCAGCTGCAGCACACTGCTGGCTCATATTTAAGTGATTGTCCACTAGGACTCCGAGATCCCTCTCACAGTTGCTACTATTGAGCAACGTACCACTTATACTATACCTGTGCATGTAGAATTTATGTATGTATGCACAAATCTATGAACAACTTCTGAATTGCCCCAAGTGCATGACTTTAATCAGGGAACAACAAGAGCAATAAAACAATAAAAAATGGCCATCCTCCTTCTCATCTAGTTTTTAAAAGCAGCAAAGGCTATATAAAAAGGCAGGGTTTTTCAAAAGCTCCCTAAAAGCTGGATGGGAAGACCCAACCATATACTGTATATAGGGTTAGCATGTTTCAGAGAGTTGGGGCCTTAGATTCTGATCCATGCCCCTCACTCCTGGGAAGCATCCAGATCAAGGCCTATTAACTCATTGCTTCTGTTTTATTAGAGTTTGATAGTTTTCTTATTACTTAAAATGAATTTTCCCCAGGGAACCATTGTAAACTAATGTTCCTGTGATGAAATCCTAAGCAACATACAACTTACTATTTTTTTTCCCCATTTTTATCTTAAATTCAGCATTTTCAATTTCAGAAATATCCAGAGATGCATTTTGCAAATTATACAAATGGTTATATGTGTGTTTGCTTAACTTATATGTATCCAATCACTCTCCCTTTTTTATTGAAAAGTTTTAAAATACATTTTTAAAACATATACTCCATCCACCCCACCCCTCTCCCCATCCCTCCCATCCCAACACCCCCCCCCCGACTTCCCAGAGCCGAATATAGGGTATTACATCATACAATTTTACTCTAAAATAATTTAATTACTATAATTACACTTTGAACCCTATCGCACTTTAACTCTCCTTAACCATAGAAAAAAAGAAAAAAATAATAATATAGCCTCTAATTACAATAACTAATAACTATTCAAATGCTAAATGATACTTTGTAGTCCCATATTTGTTCTGAATAAAATCAGTCCATCTTTTCCATTCCACTATATATCTCTGTTGCGAATGATCTTTCACATATGCCGAGATTTTAGCCATTTCTGCCAAGTTTAAAACTTTCAAAGTCCATTCTTCAATAGTAGGTAAGTCCTCCTTTTTCCAGTATTGTGCTACCAAAAGTCTTGCAGCTGTTATTAAATTCAACATCAATTTAGTTTCTATAACAGTACTGCCACTCTCCCTTTATATCAGACATGTCAAACACAAGGCCCAGGGGCCAGATCCGGCCCGCAAAGTGGTTTCATGTGGCCCATGAAGCCATCCTGGAAACAGTAAGGGAATGGCCCCCACTGCCTTGGCCCTGGCCCAGAGACCCTCCTTCTGCCAGAGACCCTCAGATCTGTCCCACTCCTGCCCAGGCCCCCATAGGCACCCTTGATGCGAACGATGTAGAGCTGGCCATGCCCACCTAGTAGGCCATACACACTCTAGCCATGCCCACCAGTAGGCCACGCCCACCCAGTCCATACCCACCTGGCCCCCTGAGGGCAACCGCAATGCTGATGCGGCCCTCAATGAAATTGAGTTTGACACCCCTGCTTTATATCATACTTTTTAATGTTATTTTCAGGAAATGATTTAATTTCTAACAGAAAGGATGATATTAACAAAGCAATAAAAGGATGTCTGGTGGTAATTATAAGAGTAAAAACAATCATTACTATATAAGCTTTTTGTGGGTCATAGTCCATCTCCTCAAATGCATGGAATGTAATCATGTGGGGAGAATATTGCATAAAAAATTGAAGGGCAATAAGTAGTAAAGGATAAAAGTTGATCCTCCTGACAGAAAAACTGCATAGTAAAAATTGAAAATTACAAAGGATAACTGTTGTCGTTTATCTAACTATTGTCCTTTATCTAACTGTTTAGATAATTTCACATTAAAATGTGAATTTTGGATATCAATCTCTGTCTCTAGATATTATGCATTCTAAATTGGTACAAACATTCTATCAATTCTATCCAAACATCTCTTTCATGGGTTAAAAAAAAAATGGGGGGGGGGCTTATTTGCAACAAAACAAGGTAGTTGAAACCAGAAATGGTAAAGCTGTATATCTTTAGACATATGATGAGTTACTTCCTTGTTCACCCAAAAGAGTGCACATGATGAGAGTGCATTAGTTTACTATATGCAGAGTTATATCTTTGGTAAATTGTGCAAATCTTGGCATACTAAGAGTTACTCCTGGCTAGTATCTAGGCTTTCTTTTTTACTATTGCCTTTACAGCTACAACTCTTCAAGAATTATGACTTATTAATGCTGTTCATTCTAATCTGAAAATTATTGGCTAATTCTGGAGGCTATACCAGGGTCTATGGCTATTAATTGCCAATTCTTATATTCATACTTCATGCCCATAGAAGAATATGCCAATAGTCTCTGTATCCTTGGCAAAATAATCCTAAAGTAAAACTTTAGATATTAGTCAGTTTGTATGAACATAATCGTCATAGAGAAGGGGTAATAAATATTTGAAACTTCATTCAGGTATTGAGACTAATGCTTCTTGTTATAATTATAATTATGGTTTCTCTAAATGATAGTGACCCAATAATTAATTATCACTTTAAAATAGATGCAATATTGCAATTGCTTCTAGCTTCTTGTAATATATCTGCATAAAAGGAAATACATTCTTCTGCTCATCATCATTGGACTATCTATCCCCTGCTCTTGAATCTACTGGTAATTGTTATAAATGGTGATGTTTCCACATATTTGTCTTTGTTAAACAGAACAAAATGTGGGCAATATTTTCATTTCCTCCCCTTTTTGTTACTTTGTTATTTCATTCTATCTATTTTTTTTCATCCAAAACCACAGCAGGTATTGATTTGTCAGGATTTTTTGGGGGGTAAATACAGTATATATACAGAAGGAATATGAAGAAAGATTTAATATCATGCATTGATTGAAATCTGCTTACATATGTGTCTTTGATTGTGAAGTACTACAAAATCCACTTTTGTGAAATACTGTTGCTTCTTTGCATTAAAAAATCTGGAATTTACCTCTTAGTAATTATTCAGTACAAGGGACGCGGTGGCTCAGTGGGTTAGGACGCTTAGCTTGTTGATCAGAAAGTCGGCAGTTTGGCAGGTCAAATCCTGAGTGCCGCATAACAGAGTGAGCGCCTGTTACTCGTCCCAGCTTCTGCCAACCTAGCAGTTCGAAAGCATGTAAAAACACAAGTAGAAAAATAGGGACCACCACGGTGGGAAGGTAACAGCATTCCGTGCGCCTTTGGCGTCTAGTCATGCCGGCCACATGACCACGGAGACGTCCTCGGACAAGCGCTGGCTCTTCGGCTTTGAAACGGAGATGAGCACCGGCCCCTAGAGTCGGAAACGACTAGCACGCATGTGCGGGGAAAACTTTACCTTTACTTTACCTTTAATTATTCAGTAATGATTTCATGTCTATTTTATATCTCAAGCAAGCCAAAAAACATGGGCAGAACAAAAAAAGGTCCACTTAGTTATTGTGTCTATTCTTAATGTAGCCATCTTTTTGTCAAAACAATCACCTAGAACAGGGGTGTAAATCTGCCAACCCATGGGCCGGACACGTCACCAGGAAACCACACCCAACCCATTCCCGGCAATGAGGAAAAAGTTCCGATACATCGTGCAACATCACGTGACATTGCGAGTTTGACATGTCTGACCTAGAACAACACCAAATACACTGTATTTTATACTCACATGCAAATAATATATGTGTAGTGATTGACTGATTATGTGCTATCAAGTCAGTGTTAACTCTTAGCAGCCATATAGATAGATTTTCTTCAGGTTAACCTGTTCATAGCCTGACTTTTCAAGTCTTTTAACAGCACACCCATTGCCACTGTAACTGAGTCCATCAACCTTGTTGATGGGCATCTTGTTCTTTTTCCTTCTTTCTTTCCCAGCAGTAAAGTCTTCTACAGAGAGCTAAGTCTTCAAATAATAAGCCTAATTTGACCCTTGTCATTTGTAGCTCAAGTGACAACTCATGGTTGATTTGTTCAATGATTTACAGAATTTGTTTTGCAGGATCCAATCTGTTTTGGTCCCTGGAACCAGAGGTTTAAGTCTTTCAAGCTTTTGGACTCATGCTGGAGCCCATCCTCAGGGAACTTCTTTTTACCAGAATGTGCTCTGATGAGAGAGAAGTCATATTGTGGTGTGAGAGAAGTTCCCTGAGAATGGGCTCCAGTATGAGCCCAAAAGCTCAAAAGACTAAACCTCTGTTGATATACCTCTTTACCTTTATATTCTATTTTCTCTATAATATGTGATTTCTGTTTCTTCCTTAATTGATAAGCCAACCACCTACCAGGCTTGTTTGCATTACAAAACGTATTATGTTTCGCATAACGCAAATTAGTTGCAACCTGATCAGCCATTAACATATTAAATTGCTCTTTCAACATATTTATGGAAACCCTTAATCTATTATATGATGGGTTCAAAATAAAAGCTTTCTCCTTCGATTTAATCTCTTCTTCAAGCTCTGGAGAAGATGGATAGATTATATTCAGAATAAATATGGGACTAAAAAGTTCCATTTAGCCTATGAGTAAATTTTAGATTGTTATTATTATTAATAGTTTATTATAGTGGAATTTTTATTTGTTTTAATTATATGGTATTATTATTATTTTTAGTATTAGTATTGTTTAATAACTTGGATATTGTATTGTTTAATAACTAGGATATTAATTTATGTTTTATTATTATGTTTACTTTTAATTGCTTGTATTTATGTTAAAAGGGAGTTAAAGCGCATTATGAACTTGGTTATTTATATAGTTGGTTAGTGTTAGTTAGATTATTTTTATTATATTTGTAACCCTGTACTCAGCTCTGGGAAGTGGGGGAGGGAGAGGGGTTTTTTAGGGTGGGTTGGTTTTGGGGATTATATTGTAATTTTTATAAAACTTTTCAATAAAAAAAAAAGACTAAACCTCTGGTCTTGGTCCTGGTGACCAACCCAGATTGGATCCTGCAACATTATTCGTATATTTGTCTTCCTTCGTGGATATTTGTTTACTTGGATGATTCTGTGTGTATGTTTGTGCGTGTTGGTGTATTTGTGTGTGTGTATATATAAGCTAAAACTTTATGGGCAGATAATTGTTGTTCTGGCCATAAACAGTTGCTAGTAAACTCTCATTTATGAAACCTTTCTTCAAAGTTAGTTTAGAGAAAGGAACATAGGAAGAGTCAGAAAATCCAATAAATTGCACCATGGTAATCTAATGTAACTGACAAATAAAAAACTCCAGCTCAGTAATGGCAATTGTAATAGACTCAAAACAAACAATGTGAGACGTGATCAGAGAAAGATAAATTCAATTCTGGTGTCTGCAATGTTCTATTTCACTTATTGTTTTTAGAAGTCCTTATTTTAAATGTAGAAGCCTGAAGCGTGATGTTTTTTCCCAACAGATCATTGTGATGATCAGCTAGTGTCAGCCTTGCCTCAGTCATCATTCAGCAGTTCATCAGAACTGTCCAGTAGTCACAATCCAGGATTTGCAAGACTTAATCGACGAGACGGTAAGTGTTCCCTTGGTTATTCTTCTTAATTTCAGAAAGTTTACAAAAGAGATTTCTGACATCAAGTGAATTGTATGTTAAATTAAAATGCCAAAATAGAAGCAAGCCTTTATCAGTACTCTGATATATTTGGTGGAGTTTAAATGCCCTCAGAAGCCACAACCTTTTCGCCTAAACACAGATGGGAGATCATCTGCATTCTCTATTTCAAATTTTACTGGAAATGCTTCGTTATCACAGATTTAGAGTGTCAATTTGCAGTCAAAGTTATCCAATCTGATTCACTGGGCTGTGCATCCTATTTTACAGGCACAGCAGTGGGAGGCAGTGGTAAAAGGCGAAATGTTTTTGCTCTGACAAGTGAGCACCAGAAAAAAGGAAACCAGGGAACAAGTGGATTATGAAGGACACAGATATGGGAGTGGGAAAGGGCAAGCTGTTTGAGTATCTCTCGGATTATTTCAAGGATATATTTCTGCAAGGCATCTTCTTTTCTATCAATTATGAGGATTTCCTGACCACTCAACCTTTTAAGATGTTTGTTAATACATGTAATTTGCGGTGCACACACATTAAATTGCAATGAAATCTGGCAAATATCACCAGCTGAAAATCCCTGGTCGTTCTCTAGCCAATCAGAATGGAAACCTCATGCAGTCAGCAGGAAGGCTGCCCTTGAAGCTGAGCTGGAAGCTACAGTGGTTCAAAATGCAGCACCTGCTTGCTGATGGATGAGAGCTGTCATAGCAGGAGAACAGTACACTAAGGAGGCTGTGTTGGCTGTGGATCCACCTAGCAGATAGGCCTTCCCGCCTATTTGGCCCACTAATTAGAATAACATAGGGTACTGAAATGCTTTGCTGAAGTTATGTTCCCATAATCTATTCAGAAAATTATTCAGTCAAAAAAAGAAATGAGGTTAGTCTGAGAAATTTCTCTCTGATTTCAATTTGGCTCCTTCATTCTGCTTTTGACAACTGTTGGTGGGACACATATCCTCTTCTCAGAGAAGACTTGAGCCAATAAGAGCTTTGCTGATATTTTATGTAAGTGTCGCTCTCAGCAAAAAAAAAAAAAGAGATTGATTTCATTTAAAATGGGAGTTTTGCTATTCAGATGGCTGGTCAACAACAGGCTTAGATTTAATAGGCTTTTAAATTAATCTGCGAGATAGGAAAAAAAATCTTGAATAAGCAAAATTGATGCTTTTTTTAATAAATCAAAGACCTTTGCAAATTCTCTCATGTACTATGGTAGGTATCACATACCCTTGAGAACTGGGAAATGTTAAGAAGATTTATAATATATCTGGCTAGTTAGAATAGTGTGTGTGTGTGGGGGGGAAGCTGATAAGGTAAAGCAGAGGTAGGCATTGAATTTCAAAGACCCCCAAAAGAGGGATAAAAGGTTTCCAAAAATACTGAGAACTGAGAGACCATAAAATGAAAGCAACTCACTCCTAGTTTTTAACTTATTAGAAGTGTCCAATTTCATACATCAAGCATTGATATCCTTTTCAAATTATGGTAAGCAATTATTCTACATTATTCTATTTATTTATTAAAAGATATTTTAGTTTTTTCTTATTAAAAAGTTTTATAAAAGTTACAATACAAACCCCAATCCCCAAACCACCCCCCTCCCCCTCCCCCACTTCCCAGAACTGAATAAAGGGTTACAAAAATAACAATCAAAATCTAAATAACATTAACCAACTATATACTGTATGTAACCAAGTTCCTAACGCACTTTAACTCCCCTTTAACATGAACACAAACAAGATAAAAGTAAACATAATAATAAGAAGAACATAAAAACAAAATAATATCCATATTATTAAACAATACTACTACTACTAATAATAATAAAATATAATAAAAACTAATAAAAATACCATAAAAACAAACTAATATTAATAATATCATTCTATATTTCATTCATAAGCTAGATGAAGCTTTTTAGTCCCATATTTGTTCTGAATATAATCTATCCATCTTCTCCAGACCGAAATGTATCTTTCTTGTGAACGATCCTTCAAATAAGCAGAAATCTTAGCCATTTCTGCCAAATTTGACACCTTAACTGACCAATCTTCTATAGTAGGCAAACTATCTTTCTTCCAATATTGACCTACCAAGAGCCTTACTGCTGTTATCAAATTCAACACCAAATTTGTTTCTTTAGTATCACAATCTATAACAATACCCAATAAAAACAATTGTGGAGAAAATTTTATCTTTCTCTTAAAATATTCTACATTATTCTAAATTGATCAGGTCAAGTGCAGACAAGCCAATGTAGGTGATCCGGGGACTAGAAATGAGAGCTAGAAATAGAAGTTAAAATTGTTGGGTTTTGTCTTCAGAAAAGATGACTAAGCCAATTGTGGGAGAACTCTTTACATTTCTGGAAAGATGTCACACAGAAGAAAATCAAGATGTGCTGTATATTATCCTTGAGTATAGAATACATGAAAATGGTCATATGTCTCAGAAAGTCAGGTTCTGATTGAATGTTTGTGGATGAAGATGGTGGACTTCCTTAAAGTAGAACCAGGTACCAAGGAAAGTGCTTACTGTAACTCCCTTTCAGTGTTGGATGTGTTCAAGCAAAGACTGGGGCACCTTTCTGTGAAGAATCTTTTAATTTGGATTTCTGAGCAGGGGTTTGGACCCAAGGGCTCCTTCCAGTTATATGATGCTGATTCGATTCTTTTACATAAACAAGAATTCATGAAAAAAACCATGGGAAAAACCATACAGTTCAACACAAATCTTCATTGGGGACTGTTTTTTTTTTGTTTTTTTTTGTATCCTGACATGAATCTCTCTCCTGATATGGATAATCAGTCACTCTTTTTTTTATTAGAGTTTTACAAAAAAAAAAAAAAGATTTTACAATACATATCCCCAAAACACGCAACAAGGCACTTCTAAGAATATGAGATTTAAAAGACCTATCCACCTTTTTATCATAAAGCAAATATGCATGCCATCCATATACCAAATCCCAACCCTCAAGGTGAAGTATTCTATTATTAGTTAAATTAAGCCAATCGCTAACCCATGTCAAGACCACCGCATCATAATACAGTTTCAAATTCGGCGTCTTGAGTCCCCCTCTTTCCCTAGCATCTTGTAGAATCTTAAATTTAACTCTTGGTTTTTTCCCCACCCAGATAAATTTATTAATACCCTTCTGCCATTCATCAAGGTTGGCATCCTTTTTCAATATAGGTATCATTTGAAACAAAAAGAGAAACTTCGACAGAACATTCATTTTAACAACTGCGATTCTTCCCAATAAAGATAATTGTAATTTTTTCCAATTATTTAAATCCCTTTGTATCTTCAACCATAATGTTTCATAGTTATTCTTATATAATTTTACATTTGAAGCTGCAATATAATCAGTCACTCTTGTGCACCATATTTATTGATTATTAATATTTATAAATATATTTGCATATTCTATATTTAAGTTTATGTTTTATATTGATAAAAGTATACTAGAATTGTGTATTTGTGATTAGATTAGCTCTAATTATTCCTATTTACTCATCCTGTTCTGTGTGTACTGAGCAAGTAAATAGTATAATTATCTAGGATCCTTCCCCACTTGCATTGAATCATAGTACAAATATACCCTGGTAACCACTTTTTCCTGCCATATCCCCATTTTTATCTTGTCCTCATCCTGTACAGGCAATTAAACTTCTCCTTAGTAGTTTTGACATTACCATACTCATCAGTTATCAAGCTGCAATGGTTTTATCATGTATGCAGTCTGACACTTTATACGATCATTCTGACAGTAGTTTTATCAGGGCACTGTCCACTTTAGGCTGGTGTGATTCCAATTCCTGAATAATGTCTTCCAATGTAAGAGCTAGTTTTCAAATTCATGCAAAATTCAGGGGTCTTGAACCATATACAGACCTCCCTGTTATCAATGAAGAGAACTGTCTCCTTCCCAGTGCATACTAAAACTCAGGAGATGTTTGTCCTTAGCTAGATTGAGATGCATTGGATTCAAAGGGAAAACAATTTGCTTGTTGGAATTTTTCTATCATACATATTTAGTCTTAATTAAGAGATTGCTAAAGAGAACTCTATTTGGGAAGTCATGACTGGAGAAAGAATAACTTTGGGTTCAGGCAGATTCAAAAGATTTGGTAGTTATTCTGATTAGGCAGTGGGAAAGTCTGGTTCTTTCAAACTGGGGTCCACCCCTTACTCAAAATCAAGATATAAAGAATTATTCCAATTCTGCATGAAGATAAAGTAATATTTATAATCAATGGCAGAAACTACTAATGTGTGAAATCATGGCTTATTTTGCCTAAATTCTACATGTTTTTCCAAAACTAGAGGATTTCATTAGACTAGTATGTCAGCACACAAACCCATAATCTCCACCCAGAACTGAATATTCTTGGAAATATCAATGTGTTGGTATTAGTCATGAAATTGTTTTAATACTATTCCAGATGACATGCTCATATTCCTACCAATTGTGAGGAACAGGTTTGGAGGGTGATTTTACAAAGGGACCATACTGAACCCATAGCTCAGCAAAATAGGATTTGAGTAGAGCTGAAATTTAATGTGAGAAGAAAAAAAGAATATTTTATCAAGGCTTCATAATCAAGATGTTCATGATATTATTCCATAAAATTTGTTTCGTTTGAGGTATAGTAGTTGTTAAAACTTGATTCAGAGTTAAAAGAATAAAAGCTTAAGTCTACAGATCAAAAAGCAGGTGCTGGTATACCATTTAATTTAAGTCTAGACAAATCTATCAGTTTTATTGCAAATGTTACTGGCTATCCAGATAATCTAGTGTGATAATACAATATAAAATAAAATAAATGAAAGGATGATAGAAAGATGGAACATAGTATCTAGTATGCAAATTGATTTGCTTAGGACAAAGCAATTTGTCATGTTAATGAAATTTAACATAAGATTTAAAACCATGAACAAATTCCAGATTTTTTCTTTATTATTAGCTGTAGTTTAACAATTGAAATATTTGGTTTTAATTTTGTACATTTTGAAAATGTACCCATGAAAAAAGAGAAAACTACAAAGTAGAAAAATCACAGGCTAGATCTAGGCTCACTAATCTGAAATACCGTATATACTTGAGTATTAGCCGACTCGAGTATAAGCCGAGACCCCTAATTTTACCCCCCAAAACTGGGAAAAGTTCTTGACTCAAGTATAAGCCGAGGCTGGGATCCGCCGTTCTGCAAGCCTCCGCCGCCGGCAGAGGCTGGATCCGCGCTCTGCAAGCCTCTGCCGCCAGCAGAGGCTCGATCCGCCATTTTGCAAGCCTGAATACACAGGAATACCCTGTGTGGCCGCGGCTCTCGGGGAAGCCCTGGCTGTCCGCTTCCTCACTCCACGCTGCCATTCGGGGCCCGCGCGTTCCCAGGGCAAATCGCGGCGCCCAGCAGGCGAGGAAACACGCCCGCTCCAGTCGCCCCCCTTCCCTCAGGAGACGCGAAGCAAGTGACCGCCCGGAGCTTACCGAGGACTTGCGCGCGGCCGAGGCTTCGGTGCTTCCAGGATCGCGTGCACCTCTCCCAAGCCGCCGCCGTCCGGAGACCTGCCGAAGTTTGGGGAGGTTTGGGGAGGTGCGCGCGGACCTCCCCAAACCTCCCCAAACATCGGCAGGTCTCCGGACCTCCGCGCCCTGCCTGCCTGCTTCTTTCCGCTGCCTGGCTGCCCTACGATGTAACCCGCTTCATGATCGAGTGCGACGCCTGCAAGGACTGGTTTCACGGCAGGAAGGGGATCTCTGCCCTAGAGCGGGAGGGGGGAGGGAAAGGGGGGGGAACGCTTTGTGTTACCTGCCGTGAAACCAGTCCTTGCAGGCGTCGCACTCGATCATGAAGCGGGTTACATCGTAGGGCAGCCAGGCAGCGGAAAGAAGCAGGCAGGCAGGGCGCGGAGGTCCGGAGACCTGCCGACGTTTGGGCAGGTTTGGGGAGGTGCGCGCTTCTCCCCAAACCTCCCCAAACTTCGGCAGGTCTCCGGACGGCGGTGGCTTGGGAGAGGTGCGCGCGATCCCGGAAGCACCAAAGCCTCAGCCGCGCACAAGTCCTCGGTAAGTTTTTTTGTTCACTGGAGTATAAGCCGAAGTGGAATTTTTCAGCCCAAAAAGTGGGCTGAAAAATTCGGCTTATACTCAAGTATATACGGTAGGTCTTGGATGTAAGAAAATTGTTACTGAGCCTTTAAGTACTATCTACAAAAACTACCCTGTGCTTACTGTAACTTATTGATTCTTTTACTTCTTGAAAGTTTCAAGTAGGAAAGAAACAATTTTCATTTCTGACCAACTCTTTGAGCAGGTGAGAAGTGCAAACTTAAGCTTTAAGGTCAAAGCATAGTGAAAAGGCCGTAAGGAAAAATATCTGCTATTAAGTGAAAATTGGATCTATTTTCTCTATACCCAAGTCAAGAACTGTTTGCTTAACTTTGTTCAGGGAAAAGAAATATTGAAAAATCACGTTGAGAAGTTCCAGAAAGAGAGAATTCTACAAGAGGAAATTAATTTATTGGATAAAGTTTGCTGAGCCATAAACTCATCCCCAAAGTTTGTCTCAATCAAACTTGCAGGCAAGTTTCTCAAGTCCTACAGAAGTATATTTAGCATACAACAGGAAATTGCAGTGCTTTCATTAAAAGACTTCAAAGTAGAAGTAAAATAATAAAAAAGTCCACTGGAGGAAGATGGCAAATAAATTTAAATGAACAAATTAAAAATCCCAAAGTCTGATGTCATAAAATTGCAGACCTAACCAAAACCTCAGAACTGAACTGTCCCTGTTGTAAACCAGTTCAAGCATCAATGTAGTACATGGGTATACAAAGAAAGCAATGTGCAATATCTCAGTTACAATGTCTAAGCAGCAAAAATCACACACACAAAATCTGTCTGACATTCAAATGTAATTTTAAACAGAAATAGTTAATGTTCATTTGGGAAAAATATGTTTTCAGTAAGAAATCTAGCTGTTCTCCAAAGTATTTTATATGAGAGTATACAGGAAAGCAGAATCATTGCTTGTAAACTTTGAATGAGCCCAAGGATCAGTAAAGTAACACACACATACAAAGAGTGTTTGTCTGTGTGTACTTGTTTAATATATACTGTCAACACTACAAACGAATTTGGCTAAAGCCATTTTCCCTTTGTTTTTGGTTGCCAAAGAGTTGGGGGGGGGGGAATGAGTATTTTTTAGCTTAATCAAAACAATGAACCAAGGTCATTGCTGATTGCATTTTGGAGGGCTAAAGTTTCCATTAGAAAGCCCTGCTCAAATAGTTAATTGGGGGATGTGATTTATGACATATTACTGGGGTGGGAAGTTCAACTTTGTAACATTGTAACCTTTGGGAGGGAACTTCAGTCTTGGTTTCACTTTTGATTGTGCCGATACTATGTAGCCAAATAAATATGTTCTTTAAGGAAACTTTTTTGTCTTGGAGTTCTCTTTTACTGGTCTTATCTATTGGAATCATGACATGCACATTTAGATTTTCGTTTTCGTTCTCATTTTTCTCTTTAAAGTTACATCAGAATTTCCTTTTCCCTTTTTTTCATCGGCTACCCTTTCTAATCTTCAAACCTATAAATCACAAATTCATTTTCTCTTTTTTTCCAGCAAAAAGTCCATAAGGGGTTTCCAGTCACTAAAAACTGTAATTGTTGACCTTTCTCTAATCAAACAATTTATTTTTTCCATCTCTGCTACTCCTGTCATTTTTAGCAACCAATCTCCATTGTGGGTATTTCTGAGTCTTTCCATTTTTACTCATATGATGGGAGAGTGTTTCTCAGCCTTGGCAACTTGAAGATGTCCAGACTTCAAGTCCAAAAATTGCCCAACCAGCTGAGCTACAACAATGGGTCATTGTTTTATATAAAAAAATAACTTTAAAGTTATAGGGTAATGTAGATTTCAATCCTTTTAACCTTATATTTTCCCATTGTTGCATCAATGTGTTATGTCCAAAGTTCTTAGCTCAGTGTATCAGTGTTTCAATTGTTCATCCATTTCAAATCTCAATAAAATTGTATTCAGCTAGGTAGGTTCATCATTTCTACATAGTTTAACTTCAAAATTATGTCTTCTACCATTCAATTCAATTCTAAATGTCTCATTATCCACATTAAATCTTTCACTTAATTGTGCATATGAAAATCTTTGAAAAGTAAATCCCTCTGCAGCCGGTTGCTCTCTTGAATTTATCTTACATTATCCATATTCCTGTTTCATCAACACTCAGTCAAGTAACCATTTTTCTTACAATTTCATTCCATTAAAATAATTCTTGTGCTGAGATCCATAAAAGCATTTTGGGCACAGTTTGGGTTTACATCTATTCCCAATATGTCACTTTTAATATAATGATTCTTAAAATCTATATTAACTTAATTTTATTGTACCACTGAAAACCATGCCACCCAAGCCTCAGATCGTGCCTTTCTAATTCTAAAATTCTTTTCCAGCAACCATTTAGTCTAATCATAAAAGATTATATACTAAAGAAACAGAGGGATCATAGAGAAAAAAAAATGAAACATCAGAAATAATTGTTAAAATTACAGTACTTTGCTTGTAGTTATGGTTTTAACATAAAGCTTCTGAGATCTGTTCTGCACTGAAAAGTTATTTTTCCATTAGATCCTTTGCTGTTTAAAGCAGTCAGAAAGTATTTGATTCCCAAATTGTAGTAGAGAAAAGAATGGAGAAAAACAAAGGAACCACATATCACAGCCTTGCACAGCACTATAATATCCTTATGCAGAGTTTCTAAATTCAGGTTTTTAGCTAATTCAGCTGGTAATAATATCACTGATATAAAAAGTCCCCTTGAAATGTCACGGAGAGATCCATGACTAGGATTCATGGTTATGTTTTTCATTTGTCAACTGTTAATAGCTGTCAAGAAACAAGCAATTCAGGATTAGGAAATGGGTGAATTGAGCAACCTATTTGGGGCTTACTCATATTTAAATCTCTACAATCCTATGTAAATGTGTTTGCCTTCAAAATAGGGAGTTTCAAGTATGGGCACTTGGAAGAGTTTAGAATGTCAGTGAGATATTTCTGTGGCTTTAATTTGCACTGACAGATTCTAATTTTTCAAAAATCACTCATTTTCATAGCTCAGTAGAGAATCTAAGCATATTTCAGTGGAAAAGAGTTCAAAAAGCTTATTTCCATGTATAGTGTACAGTGTTAAACTGCATCAGAGTATAAGGAGATTAATCATATTTACACAGATAATTTTTTTTCTCCTTCTATGCATAAGAATGGAGTCCTACATATTTATGTGTGAGTAACGTAGAGACTGAATTGCATGCAATGTCTTTACATTAATTGCCTCTGACTGTAGAATGAATAGTTGTCTTGAATGTTTTTGAGGTAAACAAATCTCACATTAAAGTTAGGTAGAAATATATAGAACAAAAAGGATTTTCAGAGATAAACAGGCAGTTTGTAACCCTTTGAACTGTGGAATGAGAACATTTCAGAATTTGATCATATTTTCTGGCAAGGTTTGTGACTGGTCAGTTTATATTAATTTTGTGGGAGGCTTCCATACGGTGAAAATGGAAATCAGGAAAATATTTACCTATTATCTAGGCACTGCATATTTAGTTCCTTCCCAAACAAAGGCCAAATTCTCTCATTTGAAACAAGGTAAAGAAGAAATACTACAAATTTTAAGTACAGGGTATCTGAGGAGCCATCTCTCACCAATGGGAGAAGAACCATCCCACTTGTGCCAATGGCAGAGGCCTGCTATGGATCCCATCTGCTAAAGTATTGAAGCAGGCAAGATCAAGGAGAAGAGCCTTTTCTTCTGTGGCCCCATTCCTGTGAAACATTCTTCCACCGGGGGTAAGAACTGCCCCCTCCTTTTTGGCCTTCTGGAAGGCAGTGGTGGGATTCAAATATGTGAACAACTGGTTCTCTGTGTGGATGCTACTTCCGCAAGTCCATTCTGGGCCTGAGCAACAAAAAATTAGCTACCAATTCTGCTGAATTGGTACAAACTGGCTGAATCCCACCACTGCTGGAAGGGTTAAAAAACCTGGCTTTGCCAGTTGGTCTGGGCCCTGAGGGGGGCTTTTACCACTGGAGATGACTGACAGGGGAAGAACATCTCATCCCCATCCCATCCATCTGTTGGCTCTTGTAGGCATGGTTTTAGCACATAATATTTTAATGTCAGTTCATTTTAATCTCTTAATTATTTTTCACTTTTCTATCATTTGTAGCCACCACAGTTACCTTGTAGGGGAGATGGGTGACAGAGAAAATAAATATATAAATAAATTTAGTGCTGTTCGGATCCTCTTGCTTTAGCAATTGTATTATTTGAAGAACAAAGGTATATTGATCAAGAAACAAAGATAATGGATGGCTATCAAATCCATCAGGATCAAGCTGCCTTGTATATTTCCTCGTTATAGATGTAATTTTTGTGATTATTCACAGAAGCTATTTCTCTTAGTTAGACTTAGAATTTATTATTATTATTATTATTATTATTATTATTATTATTATTATTAACAATAATAAAGTTTGCCTTGTTTAAAGTGCTGGGGACACAAACACTGAACCTTTAATAATATAAGCCCTATGCCAGTTGACTGATCAACTCTGTGATGATTTATTGTACTGTCTCATTATGAGATAGCAGCTGCTGCTATTGCTTTGATATTAAGCCTTAAGGAAATATTAGGTTGTGGCAATTTCATAAACTTGAAGTGCACATTGTACTTATGAGATGAAATGGTCAGAAGCCTTAGGAACACTTCAACATTGCTCTTTAAATCTGACCTTGAAAAAAGAGGCAGTCTTGAGGAAATAAATGTGTAAAAGAAATTTAAGAAGATCTGAGTAAATAAATGGTACAGTGATTCCTTCTTTTCATGCCTCTGTTTACTATTCTTTTAAAAATGACTGACTTGCTTATGCAAAGGACAGTTTTGTTTCTAGGAGGAGAGTATCTGTGATAGACAAATTCCCTGAAACAACTTGACAGAGTATCATGGGAGGTGTGGTAGGAACTACGTAAACTCCTAGATTAGGAAGGGTTCACAAAATAAACATTAATGTTTATTTGTTTTTGAACTACATAGTTGCCTCTTCCTTTAGGACATAATATGGATGACCTTGAGTTTTTCAGTTCAGTTGCCTACCGCATGGTTTCAGCCTTGTATTTTCCACGCACTAATTTTAATTATGCTCTCTACAACTATGCAAGTTTATAGTAGTACTATTGCAACTGAGACTGAACATATTTTGAACATATTACCTACCTCATGACATGGTCACGTGTTGTGTCCATCACATGACTTTTTGACGTGGTCAAGGTGTAACAGAGATTCAAGCTAAAATAAAGAGATTCAATTATAAAGTGCAGGATACTGAATCTTTTAATGTAATTTTTGTGTGTGTGGAAGTTGTTTTCCTAAACTTCATTTTTAAAAACATGACCATGACTTTCTGTGTCTGAAATGGCAGGGAGGAATGATCTAGGACAGAGGAAGTAGAGCAATATCTGAAAAATAAAATCTAGATCCAAAGGAGGGAAGGGGATGAGGGTGATGAAAATGTCTCAGAAAAGTCCCTAATTTTGAGCAAGTAAAATTAAGAGGCCAGAAGATAATTTTTGATTTGCAAGATTCTGTTACTGTAACCTTACAATAAAGGTAGCATTAGTACTCCTGGTTGATGTTTCTTTTCTGGATTGCCTTGAAGGGTTGACAATGTCAGATCAGAACAGTATGATATGCCTTTGAATAGTAACAATTAATTTTTGCAAAGTTTCATTTTTACATAACCTCAGGAATTGGTAGAATTCAGGATTTTTTTCTTTTTGGTAGATGAGATCTGGAGAAATAGGAACATAAAGTAAATATTATGATTTTTTAACAGTATGTTTCATGCTAAGTGCTGTCCATTAAAATATCTGCTTAAACTAAGGAGCTATAATGATTTGTTAAAATTGTCTAAATATACAGTAAATAAGCTTATATGGTTTTCAAATATAAAACAATTAAACATAGTTTGATTGTTAGCATTAAAACTAATGATACATAACACAGATACAGATCCTTAAAAAATCTAATTTGATTTTTAAGTTGGCAGATTTAACTTCATATACATGATACTTTGAGAAATTATAAATAGGAAGTTGTATGATTAACCTGCAATATGAGAAAGTATTTTATTGGGGCTTGGGGGTGGGGGAAAGGTGGTTTTGTGTGGAAGAAACAATGCCATTTTATTTTCTGGTTGTGTGTGTGTGTGTGTGTGTGTGTTTACTATTTGTGGAAGGATCAGTGAGATATTGGGGAATAAAGAAAAAAACATTTTTCTTATATGAAAAATATAACTCCTCAAAATAGAAACCTTCCTGGCCAGGGAAATCAAGATAATTGTGACCATGTTTATAAGCACCAATCTTACATAAGTTTGGCACAATTGCATTTTCTGTTATACTTTTGATATGTTCCATCAATACAGTGACTCCAACAAAATTCACATTATCGCCAGTGGCAATTTAAAATTGGTTGCCCAGAAGTACATTCCATTTATTCCATTTCTCATCTCTTGAGCTTCTTTCCTTAGCCAGGAGAGTTTCTTTAATAATACCATTCTAATGTGTTCTATCAACTAGAATCCATGAATCCTGATCCATGGGGCATCCAACAAGGTTGCAGTTCCCCTGGGTTTGAAGGGAAATTTATGATCTATGTTAAAACTTAGTGGGACTAATGGGAATTTTGAAATATGTTATTGCTCATGCCCAAAATATACAATGTAAAGATAGAGATATCTTCAGCTTTCCACATATATAAGATAATTCCGAACTATCATATCTGAATATAGCCGAAAATGAAATAAAGTCTAAATAT